>NC_050581.1:113697537-113997537 GCF_011100635.1 Trichosurus vulpecula
TTCTTTTCTTCTTTTCTCTTCTTTCTTCTTTCTTTTATTCTCTTCTTCTCTTCTTTTTTTCTCTTCCTCCTCCTTCTCCCTTTTCCTTCTCTTCTTTTCTTCTTTTCTTTATCCTTCTGTTATTGTTCATTCTCTTTCTCTCTTTTTTCTTCTTCATCATTCTTCCTTGTTCTTCTTGTATTCTTTTCGTCCCTTCTGGTCTGAGTGTCCTTGTCTCTTCCTCCTCCTTCTTCATCTCCATCTTCTTGTTTTTGTTCTTCTTGTTCTCATTCTCATTCTCCTTGTTCTTGTTCTCCTTCTCCTCTTCCTTCTTCTTCTTCTCCTCTTTCTCCTCCTCCTTCTTTTTCTTCCCCTCCTCTTTCTCCTTTTTCTTCTTGTCCTTCTTGTTGTAGTTCTTCTTCTCCCCCCCTTCTTACTCTTGTTCTGTTCTCCCTCCTCTCCTCTCCCTCCACCCTTCCTCCTCCTTCCCCCCTCTCTTCTTTTCCTTCCTTCTTTCTTTCCTGAACTGCTTTCCAATTTATTTCTCACCACCCTTAACTTTTCCACACTCTTGTGCTGATGTTATTGAATAGCAGAGTGTTTATTGATTCAATTTGAGAGTCTCACTGAGTACACTATAGAGTTTCTTTACTTGTCACCCCTTGAAATGAATGCTGCAGCATATGAGCTGCAATTGTTGTCATGGATTTTTTTTGTTGTTGTTGTTGCAAATTTGAATCATGAGTACAAGAATATGAGATGATCACATATCCAGTGAAATAATGTTTCTTGTTTCCTTTGGGAATATTAAAGACCAACTCTGTCAACTCCTTTCTTTGCCCTAGCTAAGAGTATTTGTGAGCCATCCCTCCATTTAGCTAACATTTCCCTCATTTATAAGATGATACTGTTCATTATCATTCATGACTCATTTTCACCAGATTTTATAAATGGATTTGTAATGGTAGTTGGATTTGGCCGCCATTTCTCTCCTCCCTGGAAAGTAAGTCAAGTATTGGCTCACTCAGGGTTTTCATTTGTTTATGGCAAGAATGTCAACATTGATGATAACATGATTTTGTTTTTCCAGCAGTATGTCTACTAATCAGTGGTTATTGGCTTCACATTTAGAGGATTAAATTAAGTTAAGGTTTATAGAGAATCTAAAAGCTGTGTGATTCATGGCATCCTCTGCCCCCTTTTCTGCTCCTTGGCCACCATTGCTGCTGAAATAGAAGGGGCAGAGGACTGAGGGCCATTTTGTATTGTTCATTGTTTTCATAGGCTGCCAAGGCCAAAGAATTTAGCACTTGCTGGGAGCCTGGGGTTCATGTTATAGATCTGATGCTTACTGGCTGTGTGACACTGACATTCCCTCTTTTACACCTTGATTTCCTCATCTGAAAAATAAAGACAACACTATTCATAATGCTGTTGTGAAGAAAGTGACTTACACACTTTGAGGTGTAATGGAGTGATAGATTACTTTTAAAATGATCTTTGTAGCTCCAAACACAGTGCTTTATAAGTTGTTTTTCAGTCATTTGTGTCCAACCCTTCATGATCCCATTTGAAGCTGATGTTGATGCCATCTTTGTCACCTATTTCCCATTTCCTTCTCCAATGGATCCATTTTGTCAGATAATCAGAGACTTAACGTGACTTGCCCAGGACCACATAGCTAGGAAGTATCTAAGGCTGGATCTGAATTCAGGTCTTCCTGACTCCAGCCCCAGTTCTCTATCCACTGAGCCACCAGCTGCCTCACTTTACATGTAGTAGGTGCTTAATACATATTTGTTGAATTTGAATTTGTACTTATTCACATGCAGCTTGACTCTTCATAAAATCGGTCCCTATGAAATATGAGAGAGGCATTTTCCAGCATGAAATAGACGTCTGGTTATAAAGAAATCATATTTAAAGATGCTCCTTAATCGCGAAAGGGAAAGGTTCTAGAATGCCATGCTATCTGCTGATTAATCATTTCCTAAGGATCATAGATTTAGAGTTAGAATAGATATTAAGCGTTGAATCCGGCCCCTTCACTTTTCAGATGAAGAAACCAAGACCCAGAGAGATTAAGTGATTAGCCCAGGGTCACACAGCTAGTAAGAATTTGAGGCTGGATTTCAGCCCAAGTCTTCTTGCCTTCAAGTCAAATTTTCTATTGACTACCCTATTCTGCATCTCAAGGAAATGAGGATATTTAATCTAGAAGAGTGGCATGACTGCTGTATTCAAGTATTCGATGGGGTTGTTATATAGGAAAGTCTTATCCCGGAGGTCCCAGAGGGCAGAATCAGGAGCAAAGAGGAGAATCATAAGGGCAGCTAGGTGGCGCAGTGAATAGAGCACCAACCCTGGAGTCAGGAGGACCTGAGTTCGAATTCGGCATCAGACACTTGACACACTTACTAGCTGTGTGACCTTGGGCAAGTCACTTAACCCCAATTACCCTGCCTTCCCCCTCCAAAAAAAAAAAGGAGATTCATAGAATTCAGCAACTGGAAGACCATCTAGTCCAATCCATACCTTAAAGGAATCTCAATTATAACACATTTGACAGGTGGTCATTTCAGCCTCTTGAAGACTTCCAGTGAGAGGGAGCTCACCACCTCCTGAAGCAGCCTGAACAGGGATTTTGAAGGATACTCCCCTGTTTCCTCCTGCCTGTAGCTTAGCACAGCTCTGAGCACTTTAACCATTTTCTGAGCTTTTGTTCCATACATATAAACAGCTCAAATTGTTAGGATTTTTTAAAATCCAAAACCTAAATTTGCTTCTTTGCAACTTCTACACATTGCTCCTGATTCTGTTCTCTGGGGCCAAGCAGAAGAGGCCTAATTACTTCTCTGCCTGACAGCTGGGTCTTCCCTTTACCATTCCTCTTTCTTTCAACCCATCCTACTATGACATGGACTCAAAGCCATCCACCATTCTGGTCGATGTCCTCTGGACCTTCTTCATCTTACAAAAAACCTTGAACTGTGGCATCCAAAGCTGAAGACATGTATGTAGGGAAAACTTGCTAACCAATACAGCTGTCTGAACAGCAGCAATTAGCCATTTGTGTATAGATCACTGACTTATCAGAGCAAAGAAGTAAGAAAAAGAAGAAAAAACCTTGCCCAGAGTCACTCAACTAATAAGCAACAAAGGTGACATTTGAAGCTAAGTCTTCCTAACTCCAAATCCAGCACTCTCCTGCTTTGTCACACTGCTTCAGTGAGTGGTCTCAGTAGGAATCTAGTCTGCAACATCCCCAGTAAAGGGTCACCCAGTCTCCTCTTGAGGCTCTCCATCCCACTGGCAAAAATCATAAACTGTCAGAGCTGGAAGATCCCTTAGGATGCAGGAAATATCATTCAGAAGTGGAAAGAGCCTTAGAAATGATCTAGTCCAATATCCTCATTTTATAGATTCCTACTGAAGTCTGGGTTGAATGAAATGGCCTCTGGGATCTGGTCTAGTTCTGGGATGGTATATATTCTACACCTTTCAGTTCATGGAGCCTTAGGCAAAGCTGTCTACCTTGACTATGCCTGGCTTAGGTCAGCTGAGAATCCTTCCATCAAGCTCTCATGAAATAAGACAACTCATTGAAGCAGGGGGATAAAGGGGGAGAGTCCTTTTCACCTCTAAATCCATGATCCCATGATCCTATGATTATCTGCCCCCCAAGGTGAGAGAGTCTCCTCGGGACCAGGTCTGATACTTCCCACACTTAACTATTCAATTTCCCAGAGAATCTATTGGTGGAAGCGCTATCCCCTTCCCCTCCACCTCAGCCAGACCTATTTTCTTGGTTTTCCCCTCCTCCCTCTCTACCATATCTCAACTTACACACCAAGTTCATTCCTGATTCCCTGATTTTGCTCACTGTTAGTCTTACATAAGGAGATCTCAAGACCTGAATAGGATTTGCTGGTGCATCTATGTATAAGAGGCCAGGAATGTGGTTAGGTAGGAGACTATAACCTTTGTCCCCACCCCTACTCCCCCAGCTTAGCTTTTGAACTTGCTTAGATTTTTCTGAATAGCAGAGGTGACATGTTGGGCCCCCAAAGATGGTAAGAGATCAGACCATCCTTTGTTTCTTTGACAGGGTTCACCTCCAGGTGGGTTGCTGGCTCAGGATTCTATAAGAGGAATTAACAGGAAGCTACAGAGATTTTCTAATCCTAAACTAGAGAACAACCTTTGGCAGAAACTCAAGCCTTAGTGACCAGGAAACATAATTTAAAAAGTAGAATTAAGCCTGAGGGGCTAGCTGGCTAGTAGTCTTGCTTTGCTCTCTAGAGATCTGGGCCTGGTGGTGGGTGGGGGTAAAGACTCTTCTGGAGAGAAAAGTCCCTTTTAAGCAAGGCTTTGAGAAGCAGATCTCTGGTTGAAAGGAAAAAAAAAGCTGAGAAGGGTATTTTCCTGCTAATTCAATGACTGGGCATGTTAGGGTTTTTGCTTTTCTAGTAGGGCTAAAATAGAGAAACCAGCTAGGCTTTACCTACAAGGACCATGTAGAGCTTTCTCATGCTTTGAGGAAGAACTAGCAGCTAAGGGCTCCAGCTGAAGCTGAGAACAGAGATAAGTTCCAGGCTGGCTCTCCACTTCTACCTTCAGGGCCGGGACTGAGACTCCTCTTTCTTCTGTCTTCATAGCATCACAGCCCAGCACAAGACTACGCACAGAAGAGGCACTCAGTAGGGACTTGTTGAAATGAATCTTATAATATCTTTGGTAGATCTTGCACTTCAACTTCTAATTGAATTAGGTAGGCCACTAATTCTGGAAGAACCAGTTGAAAATTGGGATACCTGGACTAGATGATGTTGGGTAAAACTCTTCTGGCTGGGCCTCAGTTACCTCACCTATAAAATGGGGAGATGGGACTGGATCATTTCTAAGGTCCTTTCCACATCTGAATGATATTTTCTGTGTTCTAAGGAACCTTCCAGCTCTGACAGTCTTTGATAAAATGAAATGAAAGTCAGGCAATCCCTCTTTCTAATCTGACAGCTACCCTTTCTCCCTTGACCCAAGGCCCAAACTGGCTCCTGAGAGCGAATTGTTAAATTACATTAAATTAATTAAATTAAATTTACATCTTGGACATTAGCAAAAGCTACAGATCAGAACTTGATTTATGTTTTGTTGATGACTAAGAAAGAGCCTTAGATTTCAGTAGGAATCTATAAAATGGGGAGATTGGACTAGATCATTTCTAAGGCTCTTAAGAAAATGCTAATAATGTAAATTAAACTTAAAAATGTATGATCTGTATTTTCTTTTCTTTTCCAGGGAGATGGTTGTTAAAACAGTTACCAGTACACCCTTGTCCTGAAGCTACCCCTCCAGTGTCATTTCTGATTCTTTCCTCATTATGAATACAGAGATTGATTAACTTCTATTCTGAGAATAGAAACAAAATAGAAAAAAAATAGGACATTGGGGAAGGTTAGGAGGGCACCCTGGTCTCTCCTGCCTAAGACTGGTTTGGAGCTGAATTTTATAGGTAGAAAAGTCCCCATGGGACTAGAGATTGGGGGAGGGCAAGGGTAATGATCTTGGAGACATTCAGTCAAAGGAGGCACGTGAGACCAATGGCCCGGAACTAACCAGTGCCCTTGGCCAAAAGGCAGGTCAGTTGGAGAGGTAGCAGGACCTCAGTCCTCTAATAGGTGGGACCTAAGTCCTCTAATAGGTGAACAAGAGGGATAGTACCCTGTAGCCTGCCTTTTACTCTGATGTAGCCCCATTTTCCCATGGTGAGGAAACTGCTTTAAGCCATACATCACAGGTCTAAAGCTGAAAAGAGCCTCAGAGGCCACCAAGTGCAGCTCTCTCCTTTTACAGAGGGTGAAATGATAACTCAAAGATTTACAATTAACTTGCCCAAAGGCACTTGGATTGTAAGTACCTGAGAACTTGCCATGAAGCCTGAGTCCTCCCTTCTTTATAGGAAAAGATCCACCTTAGTGTACCACTTAGCCTTGCCCCCCAAGACAAAGGGCACAGTCCCCACTGAACTTGGAGAAGACCCCTTTCTCATGCTAATTTTCTTCCCTCCACATCACACTCCCTGTCTGCTCCCCTTTGCTGAGTAGTTGCCATGTTAGTTTATTCTTCTCCATTGGATTGGCTGCCACATTGGTTGTCAGTCACTGCTTGAGTGTTTGTCATGTTGAGATGCAGGAAGCACGTAAGTAACCTGTCTGAGGAAGGAAGGTAAGACTGAGAACTTATACGACAGGATCTGTGGCTGCTAAGATTCCTGTTCCAACAACTGTCAATGTCTTTCCTAAAACATGGACCCACAAATGTTACCTGACCAGAATTTGAGTGCAGTGAGATTTTCACTACCCTTCTTCTAGACTCTATGCTTTTCAATGGAGCCTAAGATTCTATTTAAGTTTTTGTTCCCATATTATATCCTGCCTTATATTGAGCCTTTAGTCCTTTTTACATGAATTATTATCTAACCTTGCTTCCCCCTTCTTGTATCTAGTTGATTTTAAAAACAAATTAGAGGGCTTTGTAATTATGTCTAAAAGATTTCATTATCTTAGTTTACCGGATCATAGATCTGGAACTATCGTATCGGATCATCTAGGCCAATCTCTCACTATCAGTCAGGAAACTGAGACCTAGGTGTTTTAGGTGATGTGCCCAAGCTCACAAAGGTATAAGTGTTAGAGGTCGGATTTAAGGCCAGGTCCTTCAACTCTAGAACCAGACCATTTTGGATTCTGACTTTGTTTTCCGGTGCATTATTGGTCCTCCACATCTTTGTGTTGTCTCCAAATTGGATAAACCTGCACATCTATGTTTTTCTCCAAGTCACTGATAAATTTGTTGAACAATTATGCTGATATATAATTACATTGATGTCTTCCAGAGGGCTAGTAAATGAGGCACTCCACTAATTGCTAATGGATAATTGAGGGATGCTTTCCGGCTTCTCCAGAACAGACTAGATGGCTTTAGGCCATGGTAAACAATAACTCAAAGATAAAAACAGGCATGGGGGTGGTGAGTGTATAGCAGTTAACAGATTACAGTTAGGGAAAGAGAACATGGAGCTACGGGGAGCTAGGCACTAGGATAGACCGGCTGCTTCCAGAGCTGGGAGAGCATGGCAGGCGTTGGAGAGAAGATCTGGGGGACCAGATAGGGCTGTTGCTTCCCTGGACTCAGGAGACAGAGTAGGAGGGGCTCTAGGAAAGTTCAGCCTGGAGGGGGAAAGGGGCAAGAGGGCATGGCAGAAAGCAAATGACCACTCAGGAGTCAAGAAGAATCATAATAGAGAAATAGAATCCCAGAACTGAGAGGAACCTTAGAATATAGAACAAAGAGTGTCGGAGCTAAAGCTCGCTGGAGAACACAGAACATCAGAACTGGAAGGAACACAGAATATCAGAGCTGGAAGGGATAAGAAACCGTGGAGATAAACCATTCAGAAAATGGTTGAGAAACTTGGCATTTGCCTCCTGTGGACCCTGGCCCCCTCTATCCATTCCCTCTAGCTTTTGAAAGTGTTCCTGATGTGCAATTTCAGCGTTCCCTGCCATCAGGCTTTACACAAACAGAAAAATGGACCTTTTGATGCTTTTCTGTATCATATCTATTTTGTTCTCTTGGGGGCCCATGCTTGCCAGTACTGTGGTCATTTAGTTGTGTAACTAACCAGAATCTACTGATTCAGAGCATGTGGGTCGTTTCCTGAGAAGGTTTCTAGGTTGGACCCTTGATCTCCCTGTGACACTCCGGGTAGCATCATTTCCCAGTTTATGCAACATGGTGCAGTGAATAGGTTGCTGGGCTCGGAGTCAGGAAGAGCTGGCTTCAAATCTCCCCTTGACACAGGCTAGGCGAGTTACTTAACCTATTAACCTCTTTTGCCTTAACCTCTTTGCTTAACCTATTAACCTCTGTTTTCTTATCAGTAAAATGAAGGTGATTGGATGACCTCAGTATCCCTTCCAGCTATAAATCTATTTCCTTTGGAGGCAGTCCCAGTGACTGAGAGTGCTGGGGACTGTGAACCAGAGTCCTCGGTTGTGGGGACTGCCTCCAATGAGGCAGAATGGGTTCCCTGCATCCTCTTAGAGAGGTGCTGGGGTGCACCTCTGTGGAGATAGTTTTACCAGATAAAATTTCAGGCCATGTAATGGAAAACTGGGGCAGCTAATGGTGCAGGGGATAGAGTGCCAGCCTGGAGTCAGGAAGACTCATCTTCATGAGTTCAAATCTGGCCTCAAGTCACTTACTATCTGTGTGACCCTGGGCAAGTCACTTAACCCCACTTGACTCAGTTCCTCATCTGTAAAATGAGCTATAGAAGGAAATGGAAAACCACTTCAGTATCTTTGTCAAGAAAACCCCAAATGCAGTCAAAAAGAGTTGGACATAACTGAACAACAACAGTAATTGAAAACTGACCATCATGATCTCAAGTTGAGATCATCCAACCCATGGCCAGGAAGGTGCTGATGTGAACACCTCCCCAGACCAACACCCTTTACATATACAGGGTCTCATTAGAACCTCACAACCCTGATGGGAGGGGAACTTGAGATTTTGTCATCTACATTTTGCTGGTGAGAAGCCAGAGGCTGTCTATTGCAGTTTCTTTCTTCCTTCAAGGTCCATTCTTCAGAGCCATCTCCTTCACCTTGAATGTGATCCCGCCCTAGGATTTTTTATTCATTTCACTTTATTGGTCTTTTCTTTTTCATTTTGAGCTTAATAATCATTAGCAAATGTAAACATTTCAATTTATAAAGGAGAACAAAAATGAATTGTATTCAAAACTGTAAACTTGTATTACACAATATGTATACATATTATGTATATGGGGTAATTTTGTTACCACTTCATGTATACGAAATTTAACACAATAGTAACAAAATTGCCCTGTGTCCCCCTGTATATTTAAAATGTTTTATTGGTGTTCTTTTCTTTTTTTCTTCTTCTTTTTTTGGGGCATCTTTATCACTATCCACTATCCCTGCCCAGTTCTTTCCACTGAGACACATTGGCCATGCCTGAAAATATCGGTCATTCTATACCTCTAATCTATCTCATTAATTCTTCTACCTTGGAAGCAAGGCTTATGTCTTCTTTTTTTAATCTGTATCCCCAAAGGGCCTCAAATATATTAGCTCCTTAAGCAATTTTGGTGGAGCTGGATTAAATGTTTCCTCCTCCCTACCACAACTCCAATACCCAATCCAGAACTCTACCCCACCAAAGCATCTGACCATTCATGCCTTGCCCCAAAAGGGCGCAGTGTTAAGAGTGTCAAGATAGGCTAAGGTGGTGGGGGGTAGAAAGAGTAAACAGATAAACATGCAGACAGATGGACAGGGCAGAGACATGAGCAAACATGGGCTGGAGCCAGGAAATTGTATGTCAGGTCCCTTGGTCCCATTGAGGTGGGAGAGAGAAATGTGGCTCAGATTTACTCCTGTTTATAGCTGCTCTAGCCTTCTCCCAAGCTGAAGGATCCTATTCATCTGGGCAGCCCCTATAAACCCCTCCCCAAGCTCAGGAAAGATTCCTGAAATGCTGGTTTGCCCAGGGATAGCCGTCTCCTTCCCTCTATATCTCCCCCCTACCCCCAACACACACACACACATCTTTGGTTTAAGTTGGAGGGGACAGGAAGGACCCATACGAACCCCTGTCTGGACTGTCCTGAAGCAGGAAGGGGGAGGCATGGCCCCAGGAAGGAGGTGGAGGGGCAGTGCCAGATTTATAGCCTTATAGCCTATAGCTTGTGGATTCCAAGTAGAAAATCATAGCTAATTTCATGTTTTTAAAAATTGATTTGCAGGGAAAACAGGCTTGAAAATGGACTTTATCACCATCCTCATCATTGGAGTTCCCATTTCTATAGAGCCTTAAATTTATAAAGGAATTTTCTTAACAACCATCCCAGGTTTTTTGTCCCTGCTTTGCAGATGAGGAAACTCTGGCCCAGAGAAGAAAAGTAAGTTGTCCAGAATCACACAGCTAGGAAATGGGAGAGCCAGTCTTCTCAGCAATACAAGGTTCTAAGACAACTCCAAAAGACTCATGATGGAAAAAGCGATTCACATCCAGAGAAAGAATTATGGAGTCTGAGTGCAGATGGAGGCAAACTATTTTATCTCTTTTTGCTTTTTTCTGTTGTTTTTGTTTCTGTTTTGTTTCTTCTCTCTCGTGATTCATTCCATTGGTTATAGTTCTTCTTTACAACTTGACTATTGTGAATGTTTAGTGGGAAAGTATATGTAGAACCTGTATCAGATTGCATGCCATCTTGGGTGGGGAGGGGAAGGAAATGGAGGGAGAGAAAATTAGAAACTCAAAAACTTGAGGAACTGAATGTTGTAAACTAAAACTAAAACTAAATAAATTAATTAATAAAATAAAGAAATGGGAGAGCCAGGACTGAACCTCCAAATCCAATCAATAAGCCCATATTCCTTGTTATTATCATCCTGATAGGACAGATATACTTAATGACTATGTCATATTTGTCATACTGTGTTTTCAAATAATTATAATTATTATTAATGTCTAGTGTTGTGACAAGAGCCACTGGGTTTGGTATCAGGGGGCCCGAGGTTTTTTTTTCTTTAAATTGTATTTTATCTTTTTCCCAAATTACATATAAAGAAAATTTTTAGCATTCATTACAAGATTTTGAGTTTTAAATTTTCCTTCCTCCCTCCTTTCCACTTTTCTGAAAATGGTAAGCAGTTTGATATAGTTTATATATGTGCTATCATGTAAAACATATTTCTGTATTCGTCATAGTTGTGGAAGATGAAACAGATCAAAAGGAAAAAACAAAACACAAGAAAGAATAAAGTAAGCAAAAAATGCTTCCATCTGCATTTAGAGCTCATCAGTTCTTTATCTGGTTATGAATAGCATTTTCCTTTATGAATCCTTTGTACTCGTCTTAGATTATCATGTAACTGAGAAGATCTGAGTCATTCATAGCTGATCATCCCATGATATTGTTGATACTATGTACAATGTTTTCCTGGTTCTGTTCCTTTCACTTTGCATCAGTTCACACAAGTCTTTTCTTTCCAGGTTTTTCTGAAAGCTGCCTGTTCATCATGTCTTATTGCACAATAGTATTCCATTACATTCCTATACCATAACTTGTTCAGCCATTCCCCAATTGATGGGTATCTGCTCAATTTCCAAAATTTTGCTACCATGAAAAGGGCTACTATAAATATTTTTGAACATGTAGGTCCTTTTCCCTTTTTCATAATCTTTGGAATACAGACCTAGTAGTGGTATTGTTGGCTCACAGGTTATGCACAATTTGGTTGCTCTTTGGTCATAGTTCCAAATTTCTCTCCAGAATGGTTGGATCAGTTCACATCTCCACCAACAATGCATAAGTGTCCCAATTTTCCCCATCCTCTCCAACATTTATCATTTTTATTTTTTGTCATAGTAGCCAATCTTATTGGTGTTAAAGTGATACTTCAGAGTTGTTTTACTTTGCATTTCTCCAACCAAAAGTGATTTAGAGCACTTCTTTGTATGCCAACTATAGCTTTGATTTTTTTTTATCTGAAAACTACCTGTTTATATCCTTTGACCATTTATCAATTGCATAATGGCTTGTATTTCTCACAAATTTGACTCAGTTCTCTATATATTTGAGAAATGAGGCCTTTATCAGAGACACTTGCTGTAAAGATTGTTTCCTAGCTTCTTGCTTTCCTTCTAATCTGGGTTGCATTGGTTTTATTTGCATGAAAGTTTTTCAATTTAATATGATCAAAATTATCTATTCTACATTTCATAATCCTTGCTCTCTCTTGTTGGTCATGAATTCTTCCCCTCCCCACAGATCTGACAGGTTGACTATTCCTTGCTCTACTAATTAGATTGCTTCATTGTCTATGATACCTTTTAACAAGATGTAGTTTCCTTTCTTATCTCTTTTAATTAGGTCTATTTTTGCTTTTACTTTGTCTAAGATCAGGATTGCTACCCTTGCTTTTTTTTTTTTTACTTTGGCTGAAGCATAATAGATTCTGCTCCAGTCCCTTACCTTTATTCTATGTGTGTCTTTGCTTTAAATGTGTTTCTTGTAAGCAGCATATTGTAGGATTCTGGTTTTTGATCCACTCTGCTATCTGGTTCTGTTTCATAGGGGAGTTCATTCCATTTGTATTCATAGCTATGATTACTACCTGCGTCTTTCTGACAACGTTAGTCAAACAAACTGGAAGTAACTATGAGGTCTTACTTCAGGGGCCAGTTCATTTGATGAAGGGATGGTAGCAGCAATTACAAAGATCACAGTCCAACAGCAGGGGCAGTTGTGAATGGGGAGTGGATGGTCTGTCCCACAGAAAGTCTGATCTTTGCCTCCATAGTGTTTGGGGAGAAAGGCATCCCCAGGAGATGGGCTCCAGGGTAATGGGATTCTGGAGACAGTGGCTAGTGTGTGTGTGTGTGTGTGTGTGTGTGTGTGTGTGTGTGTGTATGGATCATGCATTTGGTAACAAGTCCTGGCTTTGTCAAAAATTCAACTCCAATTCAGTTCAGTTTAGTTTATAGTTTATAGATAGTCCTTACATTTTAAGAGTTTGAAAGACTTTAGAAATCACCTAGTCCAACTCCTTAATTTTATAGGTGAGGAAACTGATGCCCAGAGATGGGAAAGTAACCCTCAGGTTACACAGCCATCCGGTGGCATAGCTAAGGTTCAAGCCCAGTTCTCCTGTCTCCCAAGCCAGTGTCATTTCCAGTTAAATTCAATACAACAAATATTTATTAAGTCCTTACTATGTGCCAGATCCTTTGTGGACTGTCAATAATACAAAAAAGGAAAAGAAAAATCAATAGAAGCTTTCTGCCTTCAGAAAACTTAAGGGCCAATGGGGAGGAGAATAGGGCACACACACACATTCTTATTATATAAGGTAGAGAATGATGATCAAAGGAAAGATACAGGCAAAGTGTCCTAGGGTCGTTTGTGGAGGATGAGATCATTTTTAGCTGGGGCAGGGGGAAATCAGAGTACTTTATCCATGATAAGGGGTTCAGTCAATTTTTCCTCAAGGTAACAGAGTAGATTTTCATTCTGGGGGGAGGGAAAAGGTCATTTCTGCCTCAGTTCCCTCATGCCCACCTGGGAGGGAGAAAGCTTAAGTTGCCCTAGAAGGGAGTTCTTGGACCTTCAAATTCTTGGTTTCCTTCTGACTTCTTTTTTTTCTGAGAATTGTGGGTCAGACTAAAGGTACTGAGAATGGACTTGCACTGCCCAAATTAAGGAGGAATCTGAGACATTTTTGTAGCTCCTCCAGAAGTACATGGCAGTGGTGGCCATGTATTTTTTCTTGGCCCTAGAGGGGACATCCTGAGAGTGGGTCTTCCCAGGCATGGGTGTTATTTCAAAGCCTACTTTCCCGAGTTTGAGGATTGGACACTCGCCTCCTAGAGGGTATGAATGCTTCTGGATGGCATGCTTCTGATAAGAGGAAGAGGATAGCTAAGCCGACCCTCTCAGCCATACAGGAGGCACATCACTTGGGGCCGAAAGATCAAGGGCTTTTCGACCCCAGTAGCTATCTCCATGAGTTACTAAGGTGGTATAAGTCCTATATGAATGAATGAATAGAAAAAACATTTAATAGATGCTTGGACTATGGTAAGTTCTAGGGATACAAATAGAAAAGTAAGATAATCCGTGCTCTTGGAGAGCTCACATTTAAAGTGGAGGAGACAACATATATAGAGGGTTCAGTGGGATGGAAGGTCCCAGTGGTCCTAAGATGACAAGGCCAAGGTGTCCTTAAGGAGATCAGATGGTCATGTCTAGGGGTCTGGATAGTGTAGTGACAGGACAGAAAGTAAAGGTCTTTTGCCTTTCTGACATCCCTTCTCCCCTTCGCTATGGGAGTGACCTCTTAACCCCTTCATTAGCAGGAAGGTTGGGAGAGCAACTCAAAGTGCCCACTTCTCTTGGGTCTGCCAGGTGAGAAAGGGGAGTGTTTGTTCAGCAGCCTCCAAAGTGTTTACCTTGGGGGGTAAGTGGGCTCTTGGCCAAGTCTTTCCTTGCTATTCCCCTCTGATACTTCATCATGGTATAAAAATAATCCTCGGATCTTCCGGCAGATTGAAAACCACAGCAAAATCTTCCAGGGTTGGAAAGGCTTTGAATATGGGTCAGTGATGGACTTTTCATCTGTCTGTCATCAGAGGACCAGCCTAGCTAAGTGTAAAGAAAGTCATCCCAAGAAGACTGACCACCAAGGAATGAAATTTTCTCAGCCTAGGCAATGCATTAAACCATTTCCTAACACAAGGGAGGGCATCAATCTGCATGAACCAGGGTCAACCTTTCCAAAAATACTGAGCAACCCAGGTTTCCATTGTGCTGTGGAAAAAAGTCTGTCATCTTTATTGCCTCATCATTAGGTTTGTATGTTAGTTTGAAGGTTTAGTTAATTGTATCCTCACTTTATTAAACAACTCCATTTCCTTTAACTGTCTGTATATTCTTCTGTCCTCCCGCCATCTTGGTTGGCTTGGTTGTCAAGCTTACCAGTAAGTTCCCAAAGGGTTCTAGATGGAGTCAAAAGACCCAGGTTCAGGCTCAGACTTTGATACTTACTATGTGATCATAGGGAAGTCTTTCCCCTCTCTCTGGTCTTCTGGTTCTTCACTTCTAAAATGAAGCCATTGCACCGATGATCTTTAAGGCCCTTCCAGGTCTAACAGTCTATGAGAACTAGGAACAATACTCCCTATGGGGTCTCATCAGAGCAGAGGAGAGTGGGGCTACTGCTTTTCACATTGTGGGCACAATGCCACTCTTAAATCATGTTAGGAGAGCTTAAGCTTTTTTGTGGCTGCTGGGTCTTACGGCTGACTCATACTGACCTTGTAGTCTTTCTCATTTGATATAGCTTAGACGCTCGAGTGTGGATTTATCAGAGATGGAGCCAGAGGTCAGGGGGCACAAGGTAGCTGAGTAGAAAGTCTGGGATTTCCTTGATGGGAATACACAGAAAGAGTGTTAGACTAGGTATCAAAGTCTATCTCTAACGCTAACTAGAGGTGTCATCATGGGCAAGTCATTTAGCCCCTTTCATGCCTCACTTTCTTCTTCTGTAAAACGGGTATAATGGCTTCTTCAGGACTTAGCTCAAAGAGTTCTTGTGGAAATCTAGTGAGATAAGGTGTATAAAGCACTAGATAGGCCCATTGCTATTATTATTATGGGGTGGGAGTGGTGGTGCTGGTCATGGGGGAGTATGGGGAAGGAGAAAGATGTCCTAGCAAAGACTTTGAAGGTAATTTGAGCTCCTGTGCATCCGGATCCACATCTCCTCCCCATCCTCCACCCTAAGATTTCATTTCCTGTGACTCCTGGCAGCAAATGACCTTAGAAAACTCAAGACTTTGCAGCAGACCTGGGTAGAGCCAAGCCTGCCTTCAGACTCCAAATTAGGCTAAGGAAGATTGACTTGCCAGAAGGGAATTCTTGATAACAGTAATAGCTAACACATGCAGCACCTTATGCTTTAAAGTTTGCCCACGTTGTCTCATTTGGGTCTTGCAACACTTCCATGAGGTAGACACTATTGGGATTACTGTTCTCGTTTTACCCAAGAGGGAAACTGAGTTTCAGAGAAGTTGAGTGTCTTAACTGCCCAAGGTCACACAGCTAGTAAGTGTCAGAGGTGGTATTTGAACTCAGGACTTCCTGACCCAGACACAACAGTTTAGCCACTACAGCATACTCTCTGTCCAATGGCAGGGATAGTTAGACAGGGAAGCGCCCAGGCCACTGGGGAATGAGCGTTTGGTCCCTGGAGATGGGCCTGGAGGAGAGGGGATGGGCATAGCACTAGTAGAAAGCCTATGGAAATTATTTATACACACACACACACACATATACACACATACATATATTTCTTTCTCTCTCCACATATATGTGTGTGTGTGTGTGTGTGTGTGTATTTCCATAATGCTTCAGTGCTTGAAAAATGATTTCTTTCTAATAACCCTAGGAAGAAGATAACACAGAATTATAATCTCCATTTACTGTTGTTATCTTCAAGAAAGAGGACCATGACATCAAGAAGGTGATGCCATGATTTGGATTTAAGTGAATTGGTTTTAAGTGAAGGATCTCCATTTAGAACAGGAGGAAGCAAACTCAGAGAGGTTATGTGATTTGCCCAGGGTCACACAGCGAGGAAGTATCTAGGTCTCCTGATTCAAAGTCTAGGGCTCCTTCTGCTTGGCCACATCCCATAATAACTCCCATATTCCACTCCAGTTCTGATTCGCCTCTCTGCCCCTGCACTTTGAAGTTGCTCCCGGTTTCCCATATTTGTCCGCCCCATCCCTCTCAAAACTCTGATGAAGTCACACATCCTTAAGGAAGACTTTGCTGATTACAACCCAGCAGGGCTCTGGACACTCCAATCAGCACAGAGTCTACAGCTCAAGAGGGGTCCCTAAGACATTCACGTATCCCTGTACCCTAGGTCTGAGTGTAGGTATGTGTGTGTGTTTTCTGTTCTTCAGATTCCTACAGACCTGAGACTCTCTGGGGGGACAGACTGTTTCCCCTTTTCAGACTAGCTAAAGGCCAACAGGAGGTGTGTGTGTGTGTATGTGTGTGTGTGTGTGTGTGTGTGTGAGAGAGAGAGAGAGAGAGAGAGAGAGAGAGAGAGAGAGGGAGAAAGAGACAGAGAGAGAAAGAGACAGAGACAGAGATAGAGAGACAGAGAGACAGAAACAGAGAAACAGAGACAGAGAGAGAATGAGGAGAGACAGAGAGCAAGGGGAAGGGGGAAGTGGGTGAGAAGGAGAGAGGGGGAGATTGGGAGAGGCCGGGGTAGAGAGAGGGAGAGAGACAGAGACAGAGAGAAAGCACACACACACACACACACACACACACAGACGGAGAGACAGAGAGAGAGAAACAGAAAGAAAGACAGAGACAGAGAGACAGAGACCCTGTGGGCTCTGTTCTAGTTAAGGTGGGAACATCAGTAATTCGGCTCTGGGGATGTTGTTGTCTTTCCCCCCAGGGTCTGAAACCCACCCTATGGCAGAGAATTTCAGAGATAAAAGCTTTGTATTGGGAATAAGAAGGCTTGGATTTGAATAAAAGCTTTGCAACTCCACAGTTATGTGACCCTATGAAAGTCTCTTTCCCTCTATCTCTGAGTCTGAGTTTCTTATTTATAAAACCAGTGAGCAGCATATTTGGAGGGGCTACTTTTCTATGTGTTTGGAGGGGTTACTTTTCTAAAAGAGTTATAAAAAGACCTCTCGATTTTGAAATAAAAGAGCACTGCAGAATCCACTCTTCTCTTCAGAAAGAGATAACACTATAGCCAAAGACTTCAGTTGAAAGCTGAAAATAGAAGCAGAAAGAAACTTCATAGCCTTATGTCCGGTGTCCTGTGGAGACTTTCATCTAGTCAACACAATGAATCTAGAGAAGTGTCCAATGAAGCAGCTTGCTGTGGATTCAGTCAATAAGCATTTATTAAGTACCTACCATGTGCCAGGCACTGTGCTTTGCCCTGGGGA
This sequence comes from Trichosurus vulpecula, assembly GCF_011100635.1. Classification (NCBI taxonomy): domain Eukaryota; kingdom Metazoa; phylum Chordata; class Mammalia; order Diprotodontia; family Phalangeridae; genus Trichosurus; species Trichosurus vulpecula. The sequence continues at coordinate 113,715,100 of NC_050581.1, forward strand.
TACAGAGAAAGAAGAAGGACCTGCTCTTAAGGAGCTCACAATCCGATGGGGGAGACAGCCAGTGGAGACCAGGGAGGACCAGGCCTGGCAAGGGCAGGTGTGCGGCATCACCAGAAGATGTTAGTGGCCCTTTGGTAACAGAGCCATGAGCTGTCCCTCTATATGTGTGCCCTGGCTACATGTTCCTCACATTATGCCTTTAAGTTTGTATACCATAGCCACGTATGTTCTATATGTGTGTGCCTTCCTGCTTATGTTTCCTGAGAATATCCAATTTTCTCCATAAGGGCATGTATATTTATGGGAAAGCGTGCTCCGGGTTGGTGGAGGAAATGCTTTATTGCTACTTTTCTTACCATGCTATTGCATTAAATTCCTTTGCCTTGAAAAGAACAAATGAGGGGACTAGATCAGATGATGTCTAATGTCCTTTCCAGCTCTAAAGCCTATAATCTAACTCTGAGGCCCAAATGAAATGTTCTATCCTGGATCTGGGGTGGTCACTCTGGACAGCATTCAAAACCAACCCAGATGTTGCAAGAAATTGTTGGGACTGCCAAGACTCAGGGAAATTACTTTTCTTTATTCTTTGCTCCCTATGGGCTGGGTGGGAGGGGGCTGGCTTACCCTAGAAACAAGGTTGGAAACCCCAAACCAACATCCTGTAGGATATAATGCTTCAGAAGAAAGAGGCACAGGCCCTAGCTGGACTAGGCATTGGATTAATTTCAACTCATGGTGCACTCCCCTGCAGTGCTCTATGCACAGGGCACTGTGTTAGCCACTGGAGATAGGGGTAGAGACAGGACTCTGATTTTGTTGGCATAGGGAATTCCCAGGTGTGGGAACTCTATCAATGTGGGTTAGCCCCTTACTTTCAACTTCTACATGGTTTTAGAGAGTTGCCCAGAACACTGAAGGGTTAAGTGACTTTTCCAGCATCACAGAATATGTGACAGAAACAGGATTTGAACCCAGCTGACTTTCTATCCACATTATACCCTGCTATCTCTAGAGGCTAGGGGGATCCAGACAACAATTATAATTCCTGCTTTCAAAGAGCTTATAGTCTCCTGGGAGGATGTACCATATACACAGATAAGTAACACGTGAAGGAGGAAAGAGGGTTTGATTTTCAGCCAGGAGACAAGGTTTGAATCCATGTTCTATTATTACTGACCTCGATTGTCTTGGCTACTTAACCCCTTCAGAATTCAGTTTCCTCAAAGACTACTGATTCTGGAGTCAGAGGACCGGAGTTCAAATCCCACCTCTCATTCTTACCACTTGTGTGTCTTTGGGCAGGACAGCTAGGTGGTGCCATGTGCATAGAGCGCTCCACCTGGAGGCAGGAAGACTCATCTTCATGAGTTCAAATCAAGCATCAGACGCTTCCTAGCTGGGTGACCCTGGGAAAGTACCTTAACCCTGTTTGCCTCAGTTTCCTCATCTGTAATTTGAATTGGAGAAGGAAATGGCGGAACATTCCAGTATCTCTGCCAAGAAAACCTCAAATGGAGTCACAAAGAGTCGGACATGACCGAAAAATGACTGAACCACAAAACTCCTTGGGCAAATCATGGAACCTCTCTGGGCCTCGGTCTCCTCACCTATATGAAGGTGTTGGATTCTGAGGCCCTTTCAGCTCTAGGTGTATGATCCTTCAGAACGGTCCATGATTTAGCACTCTCTAAGCTCCCTTCTAGCTTTCTGTCTTAGATCCTAAGTAAATAAGAAGGTGATTTGAGGGGAGAGTACAGTAACATCTACGGGGATTAGGAAAAGCTTCTGGAAAGAGGTGACGCTTGCTGCTGCTGTTGTCTGTCCTTTGTTCTTGAAGGGGACCATGACATCAGGGAGGAGATGCACCTTGAAGGGGGTAGTCTAAGATTAAAAAAAATAATAAAGCCCTTTAAGTTTTGCAGAGAACTTTATACATATCATTTCATTCGATCCTCACAATTGTTACGAGGATGCGTTGTGCTATAATGATCCCATTTTACAGACGAGGAATCTGAGACAGATAGAGGTTTAAGTGACCTGCCCAAGGTCACACAGTTAATAAGAGTGGGGGGTAGATTTGAACTGATCCTAAGTTCAGCATTCTATCTGCTAGGCCACCTTGATGCCTCCTAGCCACCCCTCCTCACACCCCACTGGACCCTTGCTTTACAATAGTCCTGGACTGACTCTCCTGTTCTTGTAGGTGTTATCAGATTAATCTTTCCAAAGCCTCAAATTCAAAGTCCTTTATAAGAGGTGAGGAGGGAGTACATTCCAGCCTCATACAGAGATACAGAGCTAGGAAATGGAATGTTGAATCTGAGAACAAATCCAATTTGGCCAGAAAACAGAGTCCATGAAACGGAGAAAAGTAAAATGAGTCAGAAAAAGTAAGTTGGAACCAGATGGTGGACGATCTTAAATGTCAGGCTGAAGAGTTTGCGTCCTATATTTTAGACCATAGGGAGTCATTGAAAGTGTTTGAGCAGGGTAGTGATATTGTCAGACCTGTGCCTTACAAAGGCTCTTTTTTTACAGCCGCGCATGAGATGAATTAATTTCATAGGACAGAGACTGGAAGCAGAGTGACCACTTAGGAGGTTACAGCAATCATCTAGGCAGGAGGTGATGAGGACCTGGTCTACGGTGGTGGTCTTATGAGTAAAAGAAGGGGATGGATTTGAGAGACTCTGTAGGAAGAACCAGTAAGACTTAGCATGGGAGGTGAGGAAGAGTCAAGGAGGACCCCGAGGTTTTGAACCTGGGCTAGTGGCAAGATGGTGGTGCCTCTAACAGAAATGGATTCAGGGGCATTCTGCCTATGAGAAGAGAAGGCCATCTTCTCTTCTCTCTTTATAGTCTTCATTGTGGAAATCTCTTTGGCTACCTTCTCAAGGGCAAACTATCCCTGGTGCATCCAGCCATTATCATCTTAGTATGAATTACAGTTCATCACTCTTTTTTCAAGAGGAAGGGAGAGGGAGAGCCAAGTTGGCTGGGGAGAAAGGAAGGAAGGGACACCACCTGGTGTAGGTGAAGGAATATTGGGAGTCTGGAGACTTAGGTTCAGGTTCCAGCTTTGACACTAACTTGGGCAAAGTAATTTTTCGCTTTCTGGGCCTCAATTTACCCATCTATAAAATAAAGGTGTTTATACTTAATGACATCCAAAGTCCCTGCCAGCTCCTAATTCTATGTTTTATGTTCTAAGGTCCACCCTCTGTCGATTGTGACATTTTATGTTCTTTGGTTCTGATATAATTCATATTATAACTTTGCGATAGGGAGAGTATCAGTTGTCAGCCAGGTTCATTACATGAAGGCACTAGGAGAAGGGAGGAGTGGCCATGAGAGGGGAGGAGAGAGGGTGTAGAAAACACAATTCTCCATATCGTCAGGCAACAAACAGATCTCAGGCCGATTGCTACATCTAGGGCCATCTTTTGGTGCAGTTTAGGGTGAAAATGTTAGCAGGACGAGGAGAGGGCCTGTTTCCCAGACTCCTTTCAGGCAGGGGTGTGATTTCCTGGCTGATTCTAAAATCCCCCCAGAGTCAAATGAGTACCCCAGGTGGGCAGAGTAGTGGGAGGAAAGTAAGACCAGGCAGCCTCAGATCCGCCCCCCACAGCGTCCTTTGCCACGTGTTTCCTACGCCCCTCTGGGATGCTGCTATTTATAACCTTTAAGAGCTCCTGCCCTGCTGGAAAGTTTTCTTAAGCTCAAAATATCGGACACAGCAGAGAGCCCCGGGCAGGCTATCCAGCCGGCAGGTTGGGTCCTGTGGTTTGAGGAGGAGGGGGATGGAGTGAGTGAGGAGGGACAAGGGAGGGAGCAGAGTTGGCAAGATTCTTGTCCTTGGCTGCCACTGGGGTATACCTACCAATCTTGGGAGGGAGGGTAGGGAGAACGGGGCCATGTTCTCAGAATGAGAGGCTGCCCAGACTAGAAGCAGGCAAGAGATATCTTTATGTGTGGGGGCCACTGGGGTGCTGTGTGACCTCAGGGTAGTTCCCTATCCTCTCTGGGGCTCGGTTTCTCTTGTTGCCAGCCCTGCCTCTTTGAACTTAAATTGGGCCAAGGTATGATGAAAATGAAAGGGTATCATAGAATTTGGGGTAGAAAGGATTGTAGAAATAGATGGACACCATAGAGATATTCCAATTGAATCCCTCCATTTGACATAAAAGAAACGCAGGCCCGGGGAGGTTCAGTGACTTGCCCACAGCTGGTGAAGGCAAGAGCTGGGATTTGAACCTTCTAAATCTAGGCCTTTTTCTACTACACTACACTGCTGACAAGGGAGAGAGGGCCAAAGATGAGTGGACTGCCAAAGGTCAGGTGGTGAATTAGGCAATCAATCAGAGACTAGAATTCTGCAAATCCCAGCTCAGATTCCCTGGTGGGTCTGGTCCTACTTTGGAGAAAATGGAAGTGCCCAAGCATGGTGATTTGAATGACTGGTCCCCAGTACAGGATGAGAGCAGGGTGGAGCAGGGGTCTATGCCAGGACAAACCATGAGGAGCTCCAGGGATAACAGGACAGCTGCTTATTTATAGCCCAGAGACCTCCCCAGAGCAGCTAGGGCTTTACAGTCTGCCTAGGGCTCCCTCCTTACAAAGTACTACAGCCCCCCAACCCCAACATAGCCCTCCCTAGAAAGGAGAGACTAGGCTGTTAGTGCTCTTTTCCTCTGCCTTCCATCCCCTGGTAGTAACATCTCTGAAGGCAGCTGGAACAGTTGATTCCTTGCTTCTGGACTCTGTCTGACCTCATTGGCCCGTCCTGAGTGGCATGGACCCAAGGAATTTGCTGGATGGAGAGGGCTAGTATAAGTAAGCCCACTTTCTAGGTAAAGAAATGGAAGCCCAGAGAGGTTCAGCCACTTTCCAGAAGGCATGCTTACATGCTGGAACCCAGCTGGGCTGAAGAGGTGGATCTTCTCATGCCCAGTTCCTCTCAATTTCAGGAGGCAAGGTAACTTAAGATGTAAGAGTTGAAAGGAACTTGGAACATTTGGCAGAGAATTCAAAAGCTAAGAGGGACCTCACAGACTGTATATCTATGTATTCCATACCTTCATTCTATAGGGAAGGAAACATAGGTCTTGAGAGGGACAGGACTTGCTTTAAGTCAAAAAGTAAACTAGTTTAAGGGCCCAGATTTGAGCATAGGTTGTCGGGCTGTTTCCTAGCCCAGTCCTCATTCTACAACACCACACCTCCATGCTAGTTGTCAGCGGCCTTGACCACATACTCTGTTTCTCTATTGGTTAGTTTGCCTTGCAAGGAAGTTCCCCATGGTCTGAGTCTTGGACAAAGAATTTAGAGGGATTTCTCAAGGGTTGGATACATCTGTCCCTTCCCAATACCCTCTCCTTCTCTCCTTTACCCACAAAACGACCTAGGAGTTGGGAATGAAGAAGGCCGTGGGGCAAGGAGATCGAGGTGGGAGGGCAGAAAGCTAGGGAGAAAGAAGGAGTGAGAAACCCTGTTTCCCATTTCAGAGCCCTAGCTAAGGAGACTGGAAATCTTGCCTCCATCTTTAGCTCACTGCGTACCTTTGGGCAAGTTGCTTAAAGTTGGAATAGATCATAGAGTCATAGATTGTAAAGATCATCGAGTCGCTCCTGCCCCCATTGTACAGATTGGAAAATTGAATCCCAGGAAGGGTAAAAGTGTACACAGCTTGGTAAAACTGGGGCTAGGGGTATAAAGACTCACTTTACTTCCTAAGCCAGGGCTTTCCATAGAACCAGACTTGTAGGCCTGGAGGGGACCTTAGAGAATAGCTAGTTCAGACTACTCTTTTGACAAATGAGGAAACTGAGACTCAGAGAGGGGTAATCTGTCCTCTTGCTCATGGTCTCTCTGTGAGTCAGTCAGCGGCTGTTTGTCCTTCATTCTCGAAGAGGACCGTGACATCAGGGAAATGATGATATGACTTGCAGTTGACGATGATTTGAGTGAGGGAGGGCTGTGCAAGGTCACCAGCCTCACTTTCTCCTCCAGGGCCATCTGGATCCAGTGGCCTGATATTCACTAGGACGACTAGAGATGCCCCAGGACACAGTGGGAGACCCTGGCCCTTTCAGGCTCAGGCCTTTTCCCAGTCAGTGGCAGAGCAGGGACCAGAACCCCGAACCCCGGCTTCCTGACTCTCAGGCTTCATTATAGCATTCCCTTGGCTGTGATGGGCTACCTCCCTCTGAAAGTCCCTCCCAACTTTAACATTCTCTGATTTATGACATTCCTCCCAGCTTTCCAAAGCGGTTCCGGAATTCCTGCACCCCCCCCCCTTCCGGAGTGTGTGTGTGGGAAGGGGGGGGGAACAGGAGAGCTAAAATTAGACAGTTTGGGGGAGGAGCAAGTTCTAGCCTGGGGAGTGGGGGTGGAAACCCAGGGTTAGGGAATGAGGAGGGAGGTGAACAAACCCCATGGAGACAGATGCCATGCTGGGGCCAGCAGGCTGTAATAATAATATTAGCTCCTGTTTTGCTGGTACTTCACAATTTACAACTCACTTCCTCATGACAGGGCAGGGATTATTATCCCTTTTACAGAGGAGAGTACTTGCTCAAGGTCCCACAGCTACTGAGGAATGCATCCCCCACCCTCTCCGGGTACCTTCTGTTTCTCTTAGCTATCATCAACTCCTGAGAGCTGGGTTCAAATCCTTACTCTGACACTTAATAGCTCCATGACATTGGGCAAGCCCTTTCCCTCCCACAGACCTTAGTTTCCCCAAATGCACAATTGCCTGGTAGATGGAATAATTTTAATGGTCTATGACTCTGTGATCTTGTTTAACCACCTAATTTTATAGGTAGCTAGCATTTATTTACACACATTACAACATTTAATCCTCACAACCCTGGAGGGAGGTGCTAGTTATACCCATTTTACAGATGAGAAAGGTAAAGTTGAGAAAGGTTAAGTGACTTGCCTAGGGTCACCCCACTAGTAGATGTCAAAGGCAAAATTTGAACTTTGGATTTTGAACTCCATCATCTCTACAACCTAGTGTCCTCTATATGATAGATGAGAAAGCTAAAGTTGAGAGAAGTTAAGTGACTTGCCCAGGGCCACCCAGCTAGTAGATGTCAAAGGCAAGATTTGAACTTTGGATTTTGAGCTCCATCATCTGTACGACCGAGTTTCCTTTATATGTTAGAGTGGAGTGAAATGAAAGTTCAGAGAGAAGAAACTTCCTCAAAGGCACACAACTGGTGAGTTCTTTGTTCTTTTGTGTTCTCATCTATTAAGTGATGGGATTAGAGTAGGTGACTGCTTATGTTTATTTATTCTCACCACAGAAGAAGTGAATTCAGGCACAGCCTGCTGTGATCTCCAACGAATCCCAATCCCAGGGGATCCAGCATTAGCAGAGAGGGGGAGCCATGGTGGGCAGCCATGTTACCAATGTTGCTTCATGTCTGAGAAATGGCTCATGAACATCACCAGGATGTTGGATAACTGGAAAAAGGGAAGGACGAGTCATGTAGCAAAGTGGAGGCCTCACTAACAAGCCCCACCGTTGCACTGGTAACCAAGAAATACTCAAAGATCCATGAAATCACATCTGAGAGATAATAGATGACAAGTTAATATAGAATAGCAAAGAACTGTTTGAGTCTTTGCATTTCATGGCCTCTTTCTTGACACTCTTACTTCCCCACTGCAGAAGCCAAAGAGGTGCCATTTAAAATAAAAAATAATATTTCCATCATTTAGAGAATGGCTGAACAAGTTGTCATATATCATTGGGATGGAATGCTTTAGAGCTAGATGGTTTTAGAAAAACCTGGGAAGACTTATATGAATTGATGCAAAGTGAGACGAGCAGAACCAGGAAAACACTGTCCACAGTAACAGCAATGTTGTATGGTGATCAATTGTAGATGATTTGGCAATTCTGATCAATACAATGATGCAAGACAATTCTGAAGGACTTGTGATGAAAAATGCCATCCACCTCCAGAGAAAAAGCGGATGGAGTCTGAATGCAGATCAAAGCATACTTTTAAAAACTTTCTGGGGCAGCTAGGTGGCCCAATGTGTAGAGCACCAGCCCTGGAGTCAGGAGGACCTGAGTCCAAATCCGGCCTCAGACACTTGACACACTTACTAGCTGTGTGACCTTGGGCAAGTCACTTAGTCCCAATTGCCCTGCCTTCCCCCCTCAAAAAAAAGGATGGTTAAAACTTTCTTTCTTTTTCTTTTTTTGGTCTGTTTTCATTTGAAACATGGCTAATATGGAAATATATTTTATATGACTGCATGTGTATAATCTACGTCAAATTGCTTGCCTTCTCAAGGGTGAGGAGGGGAGAGAGGGAGAGAATTTGCAACACAAAATAAAAAAAATGTTAAAATTGTTTTTACATATAATTGAGAAAAAAAATGAAATAATGATGATTATCATAGCTAACGTCTACAAGCACTGTGCTAAGCAATTAACAACTATTATCCCCTTTGATCCTCACAACCCTGGGAAGTAGGTGCTATTTTTATCCCCATTTTTACAGGTGAGGAAACTGAAGCACAGAGGTTAAGTGACTTGCTCAGACTCACACAACTAGTAAGCGTCCGAGGTGAGATTTGAACTCAGGTTGGTCTGACTCCAGGCTGGGCACTATGGGGAAGGGGAAAAGAGGCAGGGCAGATGACTGGGCCTGTAATAGTAATAGAATCCTAGAATGCTAAATTTAGAGCTACAAAGGACTTTGGAATTAACTGAGTCCAACTCCCTCATTTTGCAGATAGGGAAACTGAGACCCAGACAAATGACAGAACTGTCATTTGAACTCATGTCTGATGATTGCAAATCAAAATTAAAGATATTCTTTTCATCATGCAATGCTGCCTAGGCCAGCACTTTCCTTCCCATGTCCCCTTACCCCCAACCCCATGAAGCCACCTTTCAGTGTCTTCAAGTAGCTCTTACTTTCAATCTCATTTAGCCATCCCATAGGGCAGGTCCTGCCCTGGGACCCGAGTTCACCCTACCTTTTCCCAGGAAGCCACCCTTAACTACCCCTGCCCCCCCCAAGGAGACAAAGTGCTTCTCGCCTGCCCTGTACATCCTGCCTGTTTCTTCCACATCACATTCCATTGCTTTCTTACTTTCATTTCCTTTGCCAGAATCTGGTCTCCCTGCTCAGAATAGGGGCTCCCTGAGGACAGGGGTTGTATATATCCCTTAAAACAGCAGTTCTCAAACTTTTTGGTCTCAGGACACCTTTAGAGTCTTAAAAATTATTGAGGACCTTCCAAAGAATTTTGTTTATGTGGGTTGTATTTTTCAATGTTTATTGGATTGGAAATGCAAACATCGGCATGATTATGAAGATAGTTTTGATCTTGTGGACCTCCTTGAAGTCTGCCAGGGGTCCTTGGCACCACACTTTGAGAACCACTACCCTAAAAGATAAATAATTAACTAACTCTTGTTGGGAAGAGGAATGACCCTTTCCTCAAGGCCTGATTCTCTATATCTTCTAAAGTGACAAACATATGTATGGGCCAAAATGATCCATGGTCATTGCCAGAAGGTGTACCTTCACATGATCATAGGAGTCTTCTGGAGATATAGCCCTTGTCTAACCCAAGGACAACTCATTCTATCAACAATCCTTCCACCCCGGTCTCAGTCTTATTCCCTTTGTCTTCTCTTCTCTTTCTACCTCCCCCTCCTCCCCTTTACCCCTTGCTGACAATTAAGGAAGGTGGTGTAGACCAGGCTAAGCCTTGGCACAGAACTAGGGGAATATGTGGAATGACCTCTGGTCAGGGGTCACCAAACCCAGCCCAGGGCATCAATTCTCAGTGCTTCTTCATGGTATCCCATGCCTTCCCCAGCCCTGGAAGACATTCAAGTTTCAGCTGAGGTTAGAGCTAGGGGCAGCTCACAATGAGATCCTAGCGGCTCATGATTTATTCCCACCCTTGGGGAGCTCACTTATTTATTCCAAATCGATTTTCCGACTCAGCCTGAACATAACCACAGAAGGCTTGGTTGAGTGGAGAGAACAACACCAGCTTTCTCCCCAGGAGGTCAGAGCTAGAATTATAGGGAAAATGAGAGCAAAGAGAGAATAACCCTCTGACGAGCCTGGTCCTCCTTCCATGGCTCCCTGGACCCCACCACAGCCCTCCTCTGGACCATTGGAGCACCTTCTCTTCTTCCAAAGTCCAACTCCTTCTTAGAATTCTAGATCTACAAAGGACCTTAGGACATAGAACATAGCATCTGAGAGCTGGAAGCAAACTTAGAGTGCAGGACAGGGCATATTAAGGGTGGCACATGAAATATTAGTGCTGGAAGGTACTTTATAACATATAACACAGAATGTCAGAGGGAAGCAAACAGAAATAACTGATCCAACCCATTCCCTTTTCAGGTGAGAAATCTGAGGTTCAGAGAATTGAAAAGACTTGACCAAAGTCACTTCAAGGCTGAGGCTGGAACCTCCAGGGCAGGGCCTGTGTCTAGAGTTCCCTGGAATGTAGGTTATGCCTCTTGAAGGTGGGGACCACGTTTCTCTCCTCAGGCTTAGGTCTCATGGAGGTCAGGAGCCATCGTTTTCCCCTCAGGACATTTCTCTTGAAACCCAAGCAAGATGAGGAGAAAGTAGACTCAGTGTTACAGCAGAAACAGGGCTGGGTTTGGGTTTGAGTCCCAGCATTGCCATTTGCTACCTGGGTGACCCTGGATACATTGCTTCTGCCCTCTGGACCTCAGTTTCCTCATTCATAAAACGGGAGGAATAGGACTAGATGGTCTCTCAGGTCCTTTCTAGCTCTACAGCCTGTGATCATGATCGATCAGATGTTCTATGGCATCTCTGAGGGGAGGAGAAGAAGGACATTGGCAGGAAGCCAGGCCATTGGGCAGAGGTGGGGTGGGTTGAACTCCAGGGGTAATGGAGGGATGTAAGCGAAGTCAGGACCCAGTCTGAATCCCACCTATTCCATTGTAAGGGGCAGACAAGTAGGAGCCCTAGGACTCCCTGCCCAGTGCTCAGTTTCAACTTTATCTTGGGCTGAGCTGGGGCTCCCAGGCCCTTGATGTGGGTTGAGTGGGGGATTACCAAGCCCCATTCCCCTCCTCCACCAACTTTAGGGAAGGGAAACATTTACCTTGGCCCAGCCCAGGGCCATAAATTAGAAAATCAGCAATCCCTTCCCAGTGCTCCCAGGGGGAGGTTGGAAGTAGAGGCTGGCAGCCCCCTTCCATTACCCCTAGCTCCTAAGCATGGGGGTCCATTCCTTTCCTTCCAAATAATTAGTATGATAGCTACCATTTCCATGGTATTTGATGGTTTTAAAATGCTCTTCTTAAAACCACCCCTGACAGGTGAGTAGCGCAAGTATGACAGTATCTATCTATTTTACAGATGAAGAAACTGATATTTAGAGATAAAAAATGTCTTGCCAAGGTCAATTATACAGCTAATGACTCAACCAATCTTTTTACTCTAGATTCAGTTAAAAGCATTGCCTTACTCTAGTTTCAGGGTTCTTTTTCCTTTCCTCTGCCTCTTCCCTCCTGCCCTATTTCCTCTCCCCTCCTCTATTCTCTTCTGCCTCTCCCCTCCCCTTACTTGTTTTCCCCTCACCTTCAGAGAGAACCACTGACCCCAGGCCCAGTTCCTCTTCTCTCATACTTTAGAGAAAGACGACAATACCTTCTGTCATTCCTAAGATCCTTGAGAGTGGGGTCTCCAGACAAAAAGTGCTCTATCCCCCTTCTATGGTGAGCAAACTCCTGCCTCTTCCTCTCCCAATACAGGGGATGCAAAATCCCCAGCTACCTAAGCTACCTTCTTCTGCTATCATTTCCCTAACTCTCAAACCTATCCATGCCAGCCCCACCATTTCTAGACCTGAATCCGGCTCTGCTCATCTCTTCCATTGTGGCCTTTGGAACTCCTTCTACAGTTGACAAGCTGCCTTTCATCTAAGACTTCTTCTGCTCTAGCTCCTTCCATTTATAGAACTCATGGAGCCCCAGCTGGGTCTCTGCTAGAAGACATGATATCCATGGCCATCCTTTCTAGCAATGGACATATCTTCTGTCCTTAATGCCAGTGCTATCACTCTAAGATTACTTCCAATTTATCTGGTATGTATCTTACTTGTACATAGTTATTTCTATGTTGTCTCCTCCATTAGACTGTAAGCTCCCCAAGGGCAGGCTCTACGTTTTTGCCTTTCTTTGTAGCCCCCCGTGCTGAGCACAGTGCCTGGTTCCTACCAGTTATATAATAAATGCTTCTTGACTTGACTTGTCCCAGCCCCCCAAACACTGGTCCTGGAGGAGATGGGATTCTCCTTCTTTCCTTCCACCATCTTCAGACCCTGTCTGTGCTGCCATCACTCTATGAAATCTCTCCTGAGCTTCACTCTGTCTGAAGATCACCCTCTCCAGATCCTGGCAGCAGTTACCTCCCTGTTGTTGTTCACCCTACATTCTTGAAGAGACCCCCATGACATCAGGAACGTGATATCTTGACTTGCTCGTGGATTGGGTTTAAGTGTCATCAGCTTCCTCTCTCCTCCAGAGCCATTGAAGTTCAGTGGTAAGACAGAAGTCAAGACAACTAGCCTCTTCTCTTCTAATCATTCTCCTTCTTCAAGCTCAGTACCTGGCTCATAGGCTTCCTTTCAACCCAAACTCTACCCTGTTACTTGGGGACTTTAGCGATGTTCTTCCAAATACCCCAGACTCGTCAAGCCTCCTTAATTCCTTTCACCTTGATCTTCACTCCACCTTAGCCACACACAGGGATGGTAACATCAATGAGCCCACCTTGACCCATAGATCTTCTGCTTCCATGACCAAGAAATATGAAGTTCTTCTACCCAGCTATACGCTTCTATTGTTACGTTTTCTCCTGTGCCTTACTCTTGCCAAGTCCATTCTCCAGTTCCTCCATCCCTCAGTGTTCTCTGAGGCCATCTCCCCTACTCTGGTCTCACTTTTCTCCCTTCATAGTCTTGATCCTATACCTACCTAGGTCAACTTCAGACTCTTCTCTACTCTCAAACTCCTTACAAGGCCACCACCCCAGTTCAGACCTTCCTCACCTGTTTCCTAGATTATTGCAATAGCCTCCAAACTGACCATCTTGCCTCCAGCCTCTTTTTTCTTCAGTCTGTCCTTCACACAGCTGCCAATGCAATGCTCCTAAAGCACAGGCCTGACCACATCACTCCCCTGTTCCAAAGCTCCTGTGGCTCCTTACTGCTTCGAGTACAAAATTCAGACTCCTCTCTTTGACTTTTCCCAATATGGCTCCAGCTTACCTTTCTGGGTTCATTATACATTACTCCCACCCATGCACTCTGTATCCTAGCCTAAGTGAAATATATACTTGCTGTCCCTCGTACGAACATTCTGTCTCCCATCTCCCTGTCTTTGCATGGGCTGCCCCCTGTGTTTGAAGTATATGGCTTCTTCCTTTCTACCTCCTCCTTAGCTTCATCCGCATCTCAGCTCAAGGGGTACCTCCTATATGAATACATATGTGTATGTATATGTGTGTGTGTGTGTGTGTGTGTGTGTGTATATATACACCTATATACATATATATACATGTATATACACATATGTATATATATACACCTATATACATTATACACACACACATATACATATACATACATATATATATATATATAAATATAATTTTTTTTAAATTTGGAGGCAATTGGGGTTAAGTGACTTGCCCAGGGTCATACACCTAGTCAGTGTCTGCGACCGGATTTGAATTCAAGTCCTCCTGACTCTAGGGCCTGTGCTTTATCTACTGCACCACCTAGCTGCTGCCTATATGATTATTTTTGTGATCCAAACCCCCAGCTGCTAGTATCCTTTAAAATACTTTTTATTTGTAGCATGGGTATCAGGCAAATGTTTAACAACCGGCTCTCCAACAATAAATAGACGCAGGATGCTCTTTTAAGTTTAATCTGCATTATTGACATTTTTCCATCACTTTCCTAACTTTAGAGATCAACAAGCCCTGATTTGTAGTTTTTCCTGATTCCTGAGATATAAATGTTTACACTGAAAATTTAAAAATCAACTCTGTCTTGATGTGGTACTTGTATGGCAAACCCCTGGGGGGTTTTTCTCCCGTCTTCCCCCGCCCCACGATCAGTAAATATAATCGCAGAAGGCCCAAAAGAATATAATTAGTATTAGGGAGTTTTACTCCTCAGCTCAATTGCCACAGTTACAGAATCAGTGAATTGATCAACAGGTCCAGAATATGGTCACAAAGCAGTAGGTATCGAGGAGCATTGCTGTAATTTGGGGAAAGGTTTGTAGTCTGGCTTAGTGAAAGCAAGGAACCTCCAACAGGGTGTTGTGTGTACCCCAGAAAGGCAGAGTGGAGCTGGAACCCAGAGGGCTGTCAGGTTAAGACATTCTCGTTTCACCCCATCGGTGCTAGGGAGCCACAGGAGTTTGGGGAGTAGGAACATGATGCCGCCAAAGCCATGAAATGGAATTCCTCCAGCAGCATGTGAAGGGACTGGTTACCAGAGAGACCAGAGTCAGGGAGAAGAGTTAATAGGTTCAGGCAGCTACAGTGTTGACACAGCCCAAGGCAGAGAGCTAATAATAATAACTAGCCTTTATGTAGTACTTTAAAGGGTTGCCAAGCTCTTCTCACACATAGTATTCCAGGTTGTCTAGAGATGATGATTTGGGGATCTCCCTGCTGATCCTGGCTGGTGCCACCTTCTGAAGCTCTGGGCTCCTAATCTGAGGGGAGATAGCCACAGATGCTGCTCTCCCGGCACTCTTGGGTCTGTTGGCAGGAAGGTCATAGTTCGATGGAGAGGAGGGACACGTAGCCCCTGCCCTCAGGGAACCTCCAACCTGAGGTTGGTCTGATGAATCCCTTGCCTTCAGAGAGCTCTCTTAAGGAGAGGCAGAGAGGGGAAGCAAGACATCATCATCAACGTCACCACCGCCGCGGCCGCCACCACCACCACCACCACCAAGAGCAACAATTATCTAGAACTTTTTCACCAAATGCTTTCCACGTGATCTCATTTGGTTCTTTATAATGACTCTATGAGATAGGGGCCCTTATTATTCCCATTTACAGAGGAGGAAACTGAGGCTGGGGAGTTAAGTGACTTGTCTGTAGCCATACAATTAATAAATGTGTGAGGAAGAATTTGAACTCAAGTCTTCTTGACACCATGTCTCCCACGCTCTATCCACTAGGCCAGCTAGCTGCCTCCGTATGGGGAATCAAGAGTAAATCATTACACAAGTGTATCTATAGAGGGGGGAACTGGCTGTGACTGAATTTGAAAGTCTTCCTTATGAAGGTATTATGGCTCTCTCTGGAGAGGAAAAAGCATCAAAGAAGGAGGGACGAGGGGTTGGCAATTAGTTACTGCCATCCAAAACTCAAAGAATCACCAGGACTTTGATTCTTACCCGCTGCAGCCATATGAATGAGTGGTGGGTTGGCAATGAGGCCATGAAGAAGCTTAAGGTCTTAGCATGAGCAGGGGCAAGGACCCCAACTCAGCTCTCTCTTCTGCTATTTCCTACTGCACCCCCTTCGGCTCCTCCCAGTGGCCCCCGCCCCTCCAGTCCCTGCCATGCTATGGCCTCATAGCCTACGCCCCACACCACAACCCAGCTCCCTCGCTCCTGTGGGGAGCAGACTATGGGCTCTGAGCCTATAACCCAAGCTAGGCCTGCCCAGGCCCTGTGGTCTGGCCCCTGCTTCAAAGGATGGGCGGGGTTCTGCCCGGCCACAGCCCCCACCGAAACCCCCAGGCTGGGCACAAGGGTGGTGGTAGGGGGATTCTCTGGAAATACAGCCCTCCCAGGAGAATGGAGGGTGGGGGGTGGGGCAGGGACGAAGGCCTAAGGCTTCCTTGTTCCTCCTTACAGAGGAGTGAGCCCTCCAACTCACTGTAGCCAAACTTGCTTGCTTTGTCTTATTCTCTACATCTCTGTCTCTCTCTGCCTCTTTCTCAAGTCCTTTGCCTCTTTCCCCTTCCCTCCTTTTCTTCTGTCCTTCTCTCTTTTCCTTCAACTTTTCGTTTTTATTTTTTCCTTTATTTTTGTTCATTGTTTCATTTCTTCCATACTGCTATATTCTGTCCATTTTTCTAGATTGTTTTTTTCTTATGTTACTCAAAAAGGTTTCATTGCTGCCTTCCTGTCTGATTACCCCAGTCATTTCCTACATAGTGTCACTGCTTCTTTCTGTTGTCCCCCTCCTCTCTGCCCCTCAGCCTTCTCTTGTAACAAAGAAAAAGAGTTCAGCAAAATTGACCAGGCCAAAGAGACTGAATCTGACAGTAGTTGCAGCTTGTTGTTCAGTCATGTCTGACTCTTTGTGACCCCATTTGGGGTTTTCTTGGCAAAGATACTGGAGTGATTTGCCGTTTCCTTCTCCAGCTGATTTTACAGATGAGAAAACTGAGGCAAACAGGGTTAAGTGACTTGCACAGGGTTGCATGGCTAGTCAGTGTCTAAGGCCAGATTTGAACTGATGAAGAGGAGTTTTTCTACCAGGCCCAGCACTCTGTCCGTTGTGCTATCTAGCTATCCCTCACTGGAGCATTCTACACCAATGGTCCACCCCACTTCTTTACTGAGAGGAGGCAAGTATGTTTGTTCATCTGTCTTCAATGACCCAGAAATTTCTTAATTTCTCTTCTCCCATCTCTTTGTTTCTCTGATGGAAGACTCATAAAATCAGAATTCAAATCTCAGCTGTGCTACTTACTTCCTGTGTGACTTTGGGTTAAGTCACTTCTCTGTTCTGGGCTTCGTTGGTAAAATAAGAGAACTGGAAGAAATAAGGTCCTCCCAATTATAAATCCTCTAAACTTGATCTCTCTTAATCTCTCTCTTTCTCTGTCTCTATCTGACTCTATCTGACTCTCTCAGTCTCTCTGTCTTTCTCTCTGTCTCTGTCTCTCTTTGTCTCCCTCTCTCTCTCTCTCTCTGACTCTCTCTGTCTCTCTCCCTCCTCTCCATCTCTCTGTTTCTCTCTCTCTCTCTCTCACTCTCTCCGTCTTTCTTTCTCCCTCCTCTCCATTTCTCTGTTTTTCTCTCTCTGTTTATCTTTCTCTCTCTCTCTCTTTCCACACACACACACACACACACACACACAAACACACACTTTTCTCTGTCTCCATCTCTTTTTCTCTATAGTTTGTCCATCTTGGTCAGCCTCTCTGTCTCTGTATTTGTTTTCTTTCTCTGTCTCTCAGTCTGTTTCTCTGTCCTTGCCTCTTTCTTCCATGTATATCCTCCCTTCCCCATAACATTTGCTTCCTCAAAGAGAAATCTGCTCTTTAGTGCTAGATCCATCTGAGTGAGGACCATGAAGGAATCCTCCATAAGCTTGTCTGTCTGTCCTATATCCTTCCGCATGACCCAGGACTGTTTGCCTCGGTCCCTGGGCCCGCCTGCCTTCCCCTGCCCTGAGCCTGGGGGGGGGGTGTCAATGTAAAATGGCAGGGAGGGTGGGGTTGGGCATTTGCCTGGGAGCCCTTGGCTTGGCCCCTTGTCATCCCTCTCTCTCTACCCTCCCCATCAGGCTGTGGTTGGGGCCTCAGTTATAGACATTGCTCCCTGTGGGCAAAGCCCCAGCCCCCAAACACTGGAGTAGGATTACTGCTGGCTGCTTTCAAGAGGGAGCCTGGAATGGTCTCCTTTTCCCTCTTTGCCCATTGCATTCCTACCCATCTTTTAAAATACAGGGCAAAATTCCAGCTCCTTTAGTAAGGCCCCCCTGCCCCACCCCATCTTTGTATCACTTCTCTCTGAGAAGGGACTGATATCCAATATGTATTGACAAATTAAACAGACAACCATCCAATGGTTGAGTGGTAAAAGGATATCAACAAACTTCTCTGGGGATAGTTTCTTTTAGTTAAGCTACTTCTTCTGCACAAGTTTCAAGGTTTGGTTCAACATTGTCTTCCCTATTAATGTTCTCCAACTCCTTAACATTACTTGATATCAAATCATCCCTCTGATTAATCCTAGCTGTCTCTGCTTGCCTGTGTCCTCTCTGTCCCACTGCTCTAACTGCTCCTGAACAAACTTCTCAAAAGGGGTACAAACTGTTGGCAACTATATGAAAGACGACTCCAAATCACCAGTAAGAGAAATTTAATTTAAAATAACTCTGAATTTCTACCTCACACCCAGTATTTAGAAAAGTTAACAACAGAACAGTCAATGCTGGAGGCATCGTGGAAAGATGAGAACACTAATAGACCGTTGGCAGAGCTGTGAACTGGTCTAACCATTCAGGAAAATAATTTGAAATTATGTTAAGAAAATGATTAGCGTTTCTACCCTCTTTGACTCAACATTAGGCATATGCCCAAAGGAGGTCAAAAATAGACCAAAAGGTTCCATAGACATCAAAATATTCACAGCAGCTCTTTTGGTTGTAGCCAAGAACTGGAAACAAAATAGACTGATCCAGCAATGGCTAAACAAATTGTGTCGCATGAATGTAATGAACAATTATTACCCTTGATGAAGGTAAAAAATACATACAAGCATGGGAAGACTTATATGAACTGATGCAGGGTAAAGTAAGTAGAACCAGGAAGCAACGAACGCAATGACTTCAACAACGTAAACGGAAAGAACAGCAAAAACAGAAATCAGAACTGAATTCTATGTGATTGTTATAACCAAATTTGCTTCCAAAGAAAATATAAGAAAGTCTACCTCCTACCCTTGGAAGAGGTAAAGTGCAATGGTTCTGGAACATTGCTTATATGTGTATTGCTAGACTTGGTTGGTGTTGAAGGAGAAAACCAATGAAACAGGAAATTCCCCAATGATGAGTTGGTTAGTTTTATTGAATTTCTTTCTTTCTCTTTTTATTTTATTTTTTTGACTCAAGGGATGGCTCTCTGGATTGGAAAATAGGGAAGAATATATTTGGAAATATATTTGGAAAAAAAGATTTCAATAATTGTTTTAAAGGAAGCGTTCCCAATTCTTCTAGTCCCTAAGCACCTTCCCC
Organism: Trichosurus vulpecula; assembly: GCF_011100635.1. Lineage (NCBI taxonomy): Eukaryota > Metazoa > Chordata > Mammalia > Diprotodontia > Phalangeridae > Trichosurus > Trichosurus vulpecula. The sequence goes on from NC_050581.1 coordinate 113,734,146, forward strand.
CTTGGACCTTATACATATAGCATTTTGTTCATGCCTTTTTTATGTACTTACAGAGTACCGTACATGGTTTGTATTGGCATTTTATCACCAACAAGATGGGGGAGGCATGGCTATATAGCTGTGCTTCTTTTGTTTGTTTGTTTTTTGGCAGGGCAATTGTGGTTAAGTGACTTGCCCAAGGTCACATAGCTAGTACATGTGTCAAGTGTCTGAGGCCGGATTTGAACTCAGGTCCTCCTGACTCCAGGGCCGGTGCTCTACTCACTGCGCCACCTAGCTGCCCCTATAGCTGCACTTCTGAAAAAAGATCTGGGGGGTGTCTTAGTGGACTACAAGCTTACAGGAATCAGCAGTATGATGATTCTTAGTGGCATGGTAGCCAAAATGCCAATGAGATGTTGGATAAGAGAGATAGAAAAAAGGGAGATGATAGTCTTGCTGTATAAGACGGCCTTAGTCTGACCACATTTATTGTATTGTGTTCAATTCTGGATGCCATATTTTAGGCAGCACATTGATAAGCTGGAGAGTGTTCAGAGGTACAGTGGTCTGGATGGTCAAGGGTCTCACGATCATCCCATATGAGAGATCAGTTGAAGGAAATGGGGGAATATTTAGATTGGAGAAGAGAATACCTTATGCATGGAAGGTGAGGGAGTTGTTTTTAAGTGTTCTAAGGACTGTATTGCATATGAGGAAAAACTCCCATGATTAAAGTTGTCCAAATGTGGAATTGACTATCTCAAAAGGTAGTGAGTTCCCCATCACTGGAGGTCTTCAAATGGACGTTGGATGGCCATCTCTGAAAGATGTGGAGAAGATTCTTGCTCAGTTGGACTATTTGGCACCTGAAGATCCTTCTAACTTTGAGTCTGCAATGCTGAGGCTGTGTCATGGTTCACTGTACATAATAGATTTTTAGTAAACGTTTGTTGAATGAACAGTGATATCTGGCATTTACATACTGCTTTAAGGTTTACAAGGTACCTGCTTTATACATACACACATATAGTTTCATCGTATTGTAGATGCTATAGAAAGTATCTTCATTTTATAGATAGAGAAACTGAAGCTCAGAAAGGTTAAGTGGTGGCTTGTGGTGATGCAGCTACTAAGTGTTAGAGACAGGATTCACACTCAGGTTTCCCCCTTGATTCCAAGCTTATGCTCATTCGACTGTGAGACCAATCTGGGACAGGCAGAGAGACAAAGGGAGGGATGGAGGAAAGATGTCACAGAAAGACAAAGGGAGGGGAAGGGATCCAAAGAAGTATACCCTAAAAAAGCCATAGGGTAGCTGGAGAAATAGGAGGTTAGGTGGCTGGAATGGAGAGGAGACTGGGGCAGATTAGAGAGGGTAATAGCCTGCTCGTCCCCACAAAGGAAGGGTCTAGGTGAGGAAGTACCCATGTCTGCCAGAAGGAGCCACGTGTCTGACAGCAACTATTAGCAGAGCCAACTCTACCCGGAGCCAGTGGTAGGAGAGGAGGGGCTGTTTGAGGTTCCACCTAGTTTCACCTTTTCTATTCCTCCAACTTGTCCAGCCCAGCTATCCCTTCTTCCCTGACCTGAATATCCCTCCCTGCCACTCCATCTGTTCCCATTGGAAGCATTTTCTCCTGGAGTTGACAGCAGTAGGATGTATTATCTTCAGAAGACCCCTATGGAAATAAGGCAGTATTCCCTGGAAAGAGAGGGAATCTATGGTGGGGAGGAGTTCTGTAGCCTTCTCTCATGGTCAGATTGCCTTATCTTTCCACCCTGGAAAGCAAAGAAGCAGAGAAAATGGAAGAAAAAGAAAAAGACTCATATATACAGACAGAAGGAGACCTAGAAAGACAGAGAGACAGAAATAGAGAAAAACAGAGAAGAACAAGGATGGGCCATAGGACATGGACATTTACAGGGGAATTAGGTGCTGACAGTTACAAGCTTTGGGTGTCCACACCAGTGTGGAAGTGGGGTCCATAATGGAAGGGAAGATTATTGAATCATAGACTATAGACTCTCCATCCTGGGGAGAACTTAGCAAAAAACATAGAATGACAGAGCTGGAAGGGACATTAGAATCAATTGCATTTATTAAGTGCCCACTATGTGCTAGGTGCTGGGAGCACAAAGGAAAACATGGAATGTCAGAGCTGGGAAGCCCATTAGAAGTGAACAAACCCATCTCTCATTTTACAACAGATGAAACTGAGGGGAAAGATCACAGTTGGCTCAGGCAGGCAGTAGGTTTGCAGTGAATTTTCAGCATATTGGACACAGCTGCACCCTAATATATCACAAGGAACCCTAAATATGGGAGAAATAGTTTTTGGGTTATTCATGCCATGGCCTCCCTGCTAATATTGAGTTGGCTTTATTTTTTACAGCATCCCGCCATCTCTTCTTGTGACTGCTCCCTCCTTCCCACCCTTCTAGCTCTAAATCTATGGCCACATTGCCATTTACCAGCATGCAGTTTGTACACATTAATGTAGAGACATAAGCTTTACATACCCATGGTACCCTTTTCAACCCAGAGAGATAGCCTTCCCTTAGTCCAGAAAGGATAATGCTTACTGAGCAGGGGGCCCAGTCCTCTCGACCCCACCCAATCCCTGTCACCTCTACCAGCCTGCACCACAGTGCCTGGCCTCCCACACTGCCGGAAATGACCCTTCAGTTCCTTAAGAGATAAGTCCCTGGTCAATGTCTCCCACTCCCATGTTCTCCCTCCCAGACACCGACCCTTGATCCCTGTATGTTCCCTGAATTCCTTCTGGGAGGAGGCAGTGGGGGCTGGGGAGAGGCAAGGGTGTTTGAAGGCAGAGGGGCCTATGTGGTTTCTCGGCAGAAACCTCAGGCTCCTGATCCCTGCTCTTTGGCTCCAGGCCCGGGTGCATCTGGAGAGCAGCTTCCCCTTTCCCCCTTCCCGCCTCTCACCAACCCCATCCCTGGGCCCCCAACTGCCTCATCCCCTTTGGAACCTAAGGAAGATGGAACCCAGGCAGACTGCCATTAGAAGTGTAGTGTTCTTTTCTGTCCAGCCTTTATCATAGGGTGCTCTCCCCGCCCCCGCCCTCCCCCCCACCCCACCGGCCTGGCCTTTGAGGTTTTCACACCAAAAGCCACCTAATGAACTTACTGTCCTGTGCAAGAGAAGGTTCCCAGCTCAGTGCAGTAGAACAGGCTTGGGACAAGGAGTCGGGAGACCTGGAATCTTGTCCCAGCTCTGCTAATAACTCGCTTCATGACCTTGGCCAAGTCTCTAATAGCCTCGTAGATTCGGAGCTGGAAGGAACCTTAGAGATTATTAGTACAAACCCCTTTTCTACAGAGAGGGAAACTGAGGCCTAGAAAGGGGGAGGGATTTGCCTACCTAAATGATATGGCAAGGAGGTAGTGAGCTGGGTTTAGAGCCAGGCCTTCGGATTCTGAATCAGACCCCCTTGGATCTCTCTGGCTCTCACTTTCCAGTCCAACAAAAGACATGATGGGTGATTTTCTAAGTTGTTCTAGGATTTCCCCTAGCTGGACAGAATTCTGGGAGGAGGCTAGTGTCCTGGCCGCCCAGCCATGCTCTCTCACCTGGTAGCCCTTTGTGACTCACAATGTTTGTGAGATTAGGACTCAGTAGTGTGTGACCCAGGCCAGGACTCATTCTCTGGCCAATATTAGGGTTTGGTCTCTGGCCAGCGTGTATTCAGCTGGGCTTCGTGGATCTTTTTTAGTCCCTTTTTTAACCTGGCGCCCAATTGGATTGACCTCTGAATGGGAGTGAAACAGTGGGACAAGGGCACAGAATTCCCAGGCAAACATTGGGGCTTAGGGTGGACATCAGAGATAAGACCAGGGAGGCCAATAGATCAGTGACCAGGGGGTTCTCCAAGGAGGTTTTTTGGAGGGTGCTGGGGCAGCTATGGGCAGAGGAAGAAGCACACATTGAGAGCCCTCAGCTATCAGAACTGGAAGGGTCCTTGGAAATTACCCCTTTATTTTTATTGATGGGAAACTGAGGCCCAGAGTTAGTGGCAGATCCAAGACCCTAATGGGGTGGGAACCTGCAGCCTCGAGGCCACATGTGGTCCTTTAGGCCGCAGGTTCCCCACCCCTTGGGCCTAACTCACTGTCTGCTGCCTCCCAGTCCAGAGCACTTATCCCTGGCTTTGTTTTTCTTCTCTCTCCTGTCCTTCCCCCTCCCCCCTTCCCTTTAATCAATAGCAGCTATTTCCTTCATCTGGGAAGAGATGACAAATAGTTTCAGAATAAAGGGTGGAAACCTACAGGCCTGAATAACCCAAATTCCCCTTTCCCTAGTAACCAGGAGCTGGCTGTAGGGGTCCAAGAATCAGTTCAAGTGAGAAACAGAAACATCCACAACAATTTGGGGTTCTAGGTCAGTGTGCGTCAGCGACGGGGCAACCGAAAGAGCTAATTCTGTCTTCAGGTCAATTCATTTAATCTCAATTCGATTCATTTCAGTTGTCGTCGCCACTTACTACGCACGGGGTCCTGTTCTGGGGACTGGAGAAGACTGATGGTTTAGGTAGGAGACCACGGAGCTCAAAATCTAGTAATCTAATAACGTCTCCCACGTAAAGTTTGCAAAGTGCTTCACATGCATCATCTCATTTGAGTTTTACAACATAAATATGGTTATTATCATCCCATTCATAAATGAAGAAGGTAAAGCCGAGGGAGATGAGCTGACTTGTCTGGGGTCATACAGCGAGTGTTTAAGGTCGGATTTGAAATCAGGTCTTCCCTGGCTTCAAGTTCAATGGATTATCTGCTCCATCACCCTGCAAACATGGACAACTATAATATAATACATGACAAATGCATCAGAGAAGAGCAAAAATCCTGAGGTCTTAGAGAGGAAAGATCATTACCATTTTTTTTCTGAGAGGAGCCATCAAGGAAGGCTCCCTGGAGAAAGTGGATTTTTGAGCTGGGCCTTAGATCACATTAACAGAAGCATAATGATCTATTGAACCTAAGATGTGGAAAGGAATGGAAGATCCTTGAAGGCAGGGATTGTTTTTCATTTTTGTCTTTTCCCGGTACCTAGCAAAGTATATTGCATGCAGTGGATATTTAATAAATGCTGAATTGAATTTAGTTTAAATCACCTGACCTAGGCCCCTAATTTACCAGAATCCATGGGATGGGAAATGATTTCCCAAGGTCGCACTGCCAGTAAGTGACAGAGCTGGGATTCAAAGTCCTTATTGTCAGACTCTAAATTCAGATAATTTTACACTTCACTAGGAGGGAAAGAACTAAGGTGACCTGAGGCTACCCTGAGAACAAGGGTGGGAGTGAGTCCTGAACAAGAGAGGAGAGGGTCCTGCTGTATTCTTCCTGGGGCAGACAGCATCTGGAGTATTTGATTCAGTCCTGGGCAACCCATGCAAGTGAGGGACATAGACAAGGTGGAAGGTAGATGGAGGTGGCTATCAGCACAGTAAAGGGCCTAGAGACCATGCTGTGGGAGGATTGTTTGAAGGAACTGGGGATGTTTAGACTGGAGAAAAGATGACTTGGGGCCTCTCTTCAAGCATTAATGGGGTTGTCAGGTAGAAGAGGGATGGACTCGTTTTTCTTGGCACTAGAGGACAGAACAAAGAGCAAAGAGTAGAAGTTAAAGAAGGTGACTTCAATGCTATGTCAGGAAAACCAACCAAACAGACTGACTTCCTAATAATTAAAACTGTAACAGAAGTGGGATGGGCCACCTTGGGAATGAGTAGGATGCCACCAATGGAAATCTCCAAAAGCATATTGGAAGACCCCTTATCATGGATGTTAGAAAGGTCATTCTTAATCAGGTAAGGGTTTGACTAAATGGCATCTAATGTCCCTTGTAGTCTGAGATTCTATAATTCTGTGATTATAGGGAAGATCAAAAACCCTTTTACTCAAATGGATCCATGTTCTCATCAACCTAAGTATTGCCTTCACTGAAACAGATGGTGGCCTAGCAAGGCATGGCCATCCTGTGTGACTCTTGTCTGTATCCTCCTCTCCTGAGATGACCACAGGGGAGTCCATCCAATGTGTCCTCCTCACCTCCTTTGGATATCATGAGGATAGCAAAGGACCAAGATGTTTGTCCATTGGTCATCCCCAGAGTAAGCAAATAGAAAAATGATTTCCAGATGAGAATGGAGAAATTGGTTCAGAGAACAGAAGGCTAAAAGGACAAGATACTTATTACTAGGGGAAAGGATTTCAGATGGGGCTGTGTCTGTCCTTCATCTCTCTTCCTATCCATTTTCTCTCTCCCTCACTGTGAATAGAAATAAATGTAAGGGAAGCCTCAGTTAGACTTCAATAACTACTTCCCAGTGGTGTGTGACCTAGGATAAGTCCCTTGCCCTTTTTTGACCCCATTCCCTCCTCTGATAAATGAGGAGGTTGACCAGATCATCTTTAAGATCCCCTGATCTATGATGCTAGAGAGCTGTCAGATTTGGGAAGAAGATGGTTGTGGTTTTTCTATCCTTTCCCTCCCCTGTGAGGTTTTAAAAACAAAACTGGTCAAGGTTGATTTTTGAGAGCCATCCACAAGGGGAGAAAAGATAGCATCTTCTGAGGCTGTTCCCATCCTGAGGATTGTGCAAATAGAAAGTCACTGAAGATCAGAGGTAAATTGCTAAGGAACCTTGATCCTACCCTAGAATGGCTAAGATGACTCTTAAAAGAAAAACCAGTGAGTCTTTTTTCTCAAGCGGAGACTCAGCCTCAGCCTGTGGCTCAGGGACCCCTAATCCTATGGTCTCCATGTTGCTATGGTAGCATATGAGACATATATAAGACCACTTAAAAAGCCTTGCTGTCTTAGGCTTCCTGGGACTTGTGTGGCTCCCCACCCGCCTTGTGGCTTCCCCTCCCCATCTTAGGATTGAAGGGAGGCTGTGGTGGGAGCTAAGTGCCTCTCTAGCCCCTCCCCACACATGGTGGACAGCTTCCCCCAAGCCTCTCTCTATCCTCCTTCTTTAGAACCCACGGACTGTAATTACTCCTAATGCAGTTTGGGGTCAGAAACCACTGTGAGTAAGACTCCTTTCAGGCTATTTCCAGATCGATAGGGAACTGAGGAACTGAGCGGAAGAGTTCAGTCTCCCTGCCAGCCCAGGTCCTCCCTCCCTGTACCCAGCCCCCTCACATTGACCTTGGAATCCAGAAAGAGGGCATCGATTGCTATCCTCTCAGCACAAGTAAATGCACACACAATATGTTCACACACACACAAGAATGCACACACATGGCTGTATATACAGTCTAGATTACTGTAGTCTACACCTCCATTTCCAGAGGCTAGAGCAATGCCGTATGACCTGGAATAAGGGTCATCCTCTCTCTGGGCCTCACGTTTTCCCACTGAGTCCATCTTTGGGGGATGTCTTGAGAAGTCCACTCGAGTTCCTGCAGACAAGCAGACAGACCAAGAACCACTCTCCCTCTGTCTTTTTGCTGACGACCAAGCCTTCCTAGCCTTCTCAATTACAGTTAACAGCACAGACAGAAAACTCTTTTCCTAGCTCACAGATTGAGTCCTTACTCCTATTATAGCCTGAAGTCTCACTTGGCTCAAAGGTAAGCCCTAACCATATCCTATTTAATAATATTCTACTAGACAAACATTTAAGAAGAACCTACTATCTGCATGGTTATGTGCTAAAGGGTGTGTTGGGTATTCAAGGTGAGCTAGCACCTCTGGTGTGAAGGCTTCCGGACTCTTCTCAGGTCTTCTCATACATCTCTGGTGTCTACCTGTCACCCAATTCTCACCTGTGACTCCAAGAAGCTGCAGCATGTGCAGTGGCCACACCCCAGTAAAACTGTTTTGGCAAACGGGCTAAACCAGGTTAAAGGTAACCAAGGGGCCTCAAGCCAGTCAGTGAGTTATGGGGATGTCTACCTCAAGGGTGTGAAGAGTTCCTGGGTGGAATGAAGTAGAAAAAGCAGGGGTAGCAATCCTGATCTCAGACAAAACAAAAGCAAAAATAGACCTAATTAAAAGAGATAAGTAAGGAAATCTCATTTTGCTAAAAATACCTTAGACAATGAAGCAATATCGTGTAGGTTTTTTTTGGAGGGGGAAAGGCAGGGCAATTGGTGTTAAGTGACTTGCCCAAGGTCACACAGCTAGTAAGTATATCAAGTGTCTGAAGCAGGATTTGAACTCAGGTACTCCTTGAGCAATATCAATACTAAACATATATGCACCAAGTGGTATAGTATCCAAATTCTTAAAGGAGAAGTTAAGTGAGTTACAGCTTCACGACCAAACAAGAGATGGAGAGCATTACAAAATAAAAAAATAGATAATTTTGATTATATTAAATTAAAAAGCTTTTGTACAAACAAAACTAATGTAGCCAAGATTAGAAGGAAAGCAGAAAGCTGGGAAACAATATGTGCAGCAAGTGTCTCTGATAAAGAACTCATTTCTCAAATACATAGAGAATGGAGTCAAAATTTATAAGAATACAAACCATTCCCCAATTGATAAATGGTCAAAGGAACAGGCAGTTTTCAGATGAAGAAATGAAAGCTATCTGAAGAAGTGTTCTAAATCACTTTGATTAGAGAAATGCAAATTAAAACAATTCTGAGGTACCACCTCAAACCTATCAGATTGGCTAATATGACAAAAAAGTGTTGGAAAGGATGTGGGAAAATTGGGATGCTAATTCCACCAGTATTGGTGGAATTGTGAACTGATCCAACCATTCTGGAGAGAAATTTGAAACTCAGCCCAAAGGGTAACCAAACTGTGCATACCCTTTGATCTAGCAATACCACTACTAGGTCTGCATCCCAAAGAGGTCATAAAAAAGGGAAAAGGACCTACATGTTCAAAAATATTTATAGCAGCCCTTTTATGGTAGCAAAATATTGGAAACTGAGCAGATACCCATCAATTGGGGAATGGCTGAACAAGCTATGGTATATGAATGCAATGGAATACTACTGTGCAATAAATGATAAACAGGCAGATTTCAGAAAAACCTGCAAAGACTTACATGAACTGATGCAAAGTGAAATGAACAGAACCAGGAAAACATTGTACATAGTATCAATAATATTATGTGATGATCAGCTATGAATGACTCAGCTCTTCTCAGCAACGTAATGATCCAAGACAAATACAAAGGACTCATGAAGGAGAATGCTATCCACCTCCAGAGCAAGAAGTCTGAATGCAGATCAAAGCATACTTTTTTTACTTACTTTATTCTTTTTAGTGTTTTTTTTCTGTTTGATCTGTTTCTTCTTTCACAACTGTGACTAATATGGAGATATGTTTTACACGATAGCACATATATAACCTTTATCAAATTGCTTACCATTTTAGGAAGAGGGGAGGGGAGGGAGGGAAAAAAATTTGGAACTCAAAATCTTGTAAAAATGAATTGTCCCCACACATAATTGGGAAAAAATAAAAGACTATTAAAAAAGAAAGTTCTGGGGACTCCAAGGACAAGGCAATTCATTGCTTGGGCCTTTGTGGATGACAAACTTCCTGTCCAATCCTGGTAGTAGTGGAGTACTGTATCATGGTGACCTAAGTGAGTGACCTTGTGCTAAGCCTGGCTACCTTTGCTTCTCTTTTGGCTTTCCTTTGCTCAAGGAGCAGGTGACTTGGTGAGTTTTAAAAGGTCTGGAAGTCTGAAGCTGCAGTGGTGGCATCATCTCCTGGCACAGTGGTGACCATAGTATCTGCTAACATGGCACCCGTAGCAGTTGACAGTGGTGGTAGCATGTACCTAGGAAGATGCCCACTGGAAAGAGGACTGGCCATTTATTTCTCTGCCAGGTTGGTACTAGGAATTTATTGATCAAGGTGGAATGTTAAATAGATAATTAGTGGCCTTGAAAACTGTTTTATGTCTCAAGGACATAACCATAATTTATTAATTTATAACCGTAGTTATAAATTAAGTTGCTGAATCCTCCTTACATCGTTCTGTTCACATGTGCTGCAATTCTTTTTCACTTCACTTTTCTTCCTGAAGTCGAATAAACTACCTTTGTCTGACTTGATTCCTACTGAGTGAGCATTAAGGGTCTCTTACTTTCCCTGGGGGAAACCAAACACAAGCCATAACTTTTATGGTAGTTAGAACACAAATAAGCATGGGTTTATTTTTAACATTGGTGAATTTTTAACAAGCTCCAAAAATATACTTTTAACTTCAATTTGCAGTACGAATATTTTTGACATCACTTTCTGAAGTCTAGACAACCTAGAGAACAATTAAGCAAGGCCTGACCCTTGTTGTTCGCTGATTTCTGAGATGTAAATGCTTCCACTGAAAATTAAATCATTGGCTCTCTGCAGCCAGTTTGGGTTGGTTTGCACAGCCCTGTAAATAAGTCAACCCAAGGTAGGGGGTAATTGGGGATTAAGTGGAGAGCCAGACAAAGTGCTCCAGGAAGGTATGAGGAGAGAGAGAAAACACTTCTCAGGTGGTTATATCTTAAAGGAATCTCAGCTCACTTAATAGCTGTGTGACCCAGTTATCTGCCCATTTCTTCATTTGCAAAATAAGGCTAATAATGCTTTTTTTCCCCATCTCAAAGGACTTGAATGAGCAAGGTGCTTCATAAATCTTAAAGCATATAGAAATAGCAAGGAATGTCCATATGGTGCTTTAGGGTATATAACTATATAAATAGTGCATAAATATATAATATACAAATAAAATATTTAGATAAATATAAATAAGATATAGAAAAATAAGTATGTAAAAATGAAAACAAATTATATATGTCCATAAACATATGAAAGGTATTTCATTTGATCTCCTTAGTAACCCTACATGCTATTATTGTTATTCTGCAGAAGAAGAAACTGAGTCTGAGGGATTAAGTGACTTGCTTAGAGTCGCATGTCTAGTAAGTGTCTGAGACAGAATTTAAACTTTGGCCTTCTTGACTGTAAATGAAATAGCAGTTTTACTTAATAACAACAATTATAGTATATACACTACAGCCATTGCCACGTTAAGGACCATAGAAAGAAAAGCAAGGCTAGCTAGGCACTTTTTTTTTTTTTTGCTACTAGGTCTTCCTATTTCATGTAAGCCACTTATAGGCTCCATTTTACTACTAATTGATACCAGGAGTTTTGACTTGCTCCATTTCTGGTATAGGCTGGTTCACTTCTCCTAATATGGTGCCCTTGGTGCCCACTGCCTCTCCGAGGAGCCCACCATATTGGTGACTTAGTGTGGACATAGATTAGCCTCACACTACTTGGAGTTCCCAAACTTGAGAGTACCATCAGCCTCAGCCTCCCTAGGATCAGGAATTACAGTCATGGTCCATTACTCCTGGGCAGAATATTTCTAAGGATAGACTCAACTATCACTATGACAGGAAAACTTGAGAAAACTTTAAAGACCTGTAGAAAGACATTGGAATGTTACATTACTATGTAACCCATAGGTTTCCAAAGTGGGTGGTACCACCCCCTGGGGGGCACTGGAGTGATCCAAGGGGTTGGGAGTAGCCTTGGGTGTAATTGGGGGGCATTGAATAAAAATAAGGGGGCAGTGGAAGCATAAGGAAGTAAGAGAAGATAAGAAAATTTTGAAAAACTGTTTGTATGTGTTTCATTTGTTGTATAACAGAGTTAAAGTTGTAGTGATTACATTATTTTCCAAATAAACCCACAAGATTCAAGTTATGACCCATCAGCGGTTAAGTGTGCTGATAGGTCTTAACAAGCAAGTGTTGGCAGGTGAGCATGTTGAGCATTGTTGGGAAATCCAGCATGCATCAGCAGGAGTAAGTGTGTGTAATGACTTATTTACAATACGATACTATATTGTTACATGATGCAATATTGCATCATCAAAATTTCAATAAATTATTAAATTTAAGATGTGTCATTTAAAAAATATATCTATATTTGGGAAATGACCCAAATTAAAAGAAAAAACTAAAAGATTAAAGAAAGTACATTTCTGGAAGGGGGGCAATGAGTTTTGAAAAGGGGTGGCAGGCCAAATATGTTTGGGAACCTCTGATCCAGCCTATACATTCTGTAGATAATTTGAGCATATCATTTGATAATAGGTAATAACAACAATAAAAAGGAAACGTGAAATGGAATCAGAAAATATATCAGAAAGTCTTGTTACTCTTAATCAACAATTGAAAGTAAAAGCCAAGTGCAATATAAGTGAAAGCTATTTACCTCCCAACAAAGCCTATGAAATAGATGAGATTTCAGTTGTTCACTCATTTTAAGTCCTGCCTGACTCTTTATGACTCCATTTGGGGTTTTCTTGGCAAAGATACTGAAGTGGTTTGCCATTTCCTTCTGCAGCTCATTTTACAGATGAAGAAACTGAGGCAAACTGGGTTAAGTGACTTACCCAGGCTCACACATCTAGTAAGTTTCTGAGGCAAGATTTGATCTCAGGAAGATGAGTCTTCCTGACTTACAGGTCAGGTGCTCTGTCCACGCCACCCAGCTGCCTCAAAATGGATGAGATACAGGAATATAATCCGAAGACCCTTCATAGGCAACACCTCCACGAAATAAGTCAACATCAACAAAGAAGCTTCAGATGAATGGAGGAGTCACACAGATTTGTTTGTGGAAATAGAAGAATTTATGATGGAAATTCGGGACTAGGTCATTGCCACCAGAAATTACACATGGGTTATCTTTAAGAAGCTCAGACTTATTGATAAATGTAGTTTATGCAGTGATCCATTAGTTGTTGTTGGGGGTTTTTTGGGGGGGAAGGGAGAGGCAATTGGGGTTAAGTAATTTGCCCAGGGTCAAACAGCTAGTAAGTGTCTGAGGTCATATTTGAACTCAGGTACTCCTGACTCTACTGTGTCACCTAGTTGCCCCCAATAGTCCATTAATAAAAACCATGTAACATCACCACAGGCTACAAATATTTAGCAGAAAGACCTGATCAATCGGATTTGATTATACACCTGAAGCTTATTAGCCTTTGTAAACTAACAGGCAACAAATCCCCACACGTCAAATACAACCTCCAAAATATGAAATAACCTAAATTGTAAAATTATAAAAGGCAAAAATAACATGTAAATATATGTAAAATGCTTTGAAAACCTTAAAGGGCTACATAAATTTTATCTATTCATTGGTATTATCCTTGAGAATTCAACCCATAAATTGTACTGGAACCAGACTATCATCACAGAATGAACTGTTGCCCACAATCTCCTGGACTTATGCCATTAATGCATAAAAACCTAAGAAAAATGGTATTAATAGACTTTGCCACACAAAATACTCATAATCTACAAGTGATGTGGAATAATAAGTTTTCAGAAGAAATTAAAATTATGCAGAAACAGGACGAGGTACAGTTCATCCCTGGCACCCTCCTGGCTGCTGCTGAAGTTGTCCCAAAGATGCTTTCAAGGATTCTACAGCTTGGACCCCAATACTCATTCAATTGCAGAAGGCAGTGACTTTGTCCATCAATACAACACTCCTTGGCACATCGAGAATAAAAGAATAATGCAAGAGAACAACTTATCTTTTAGTTATTTGTGTTTGCATCCCATCCAAAAAGATAAAAAGGAGATGACGGTGATAATGGTGACGGGAGTTGAGGAGATAAAAAATCTCATGGAGACAGAACGAGGGGCATATCACCCATCCCTGTTGTCCTGTCTGTTACTGGAGGTGTACCAAAGTTGTTTTCGATGAGCCGGTGGAGAATGAGTTTACATGATAGTAATAGCTGTCATTGTGGAGCACTTTAAGGTTTACAAAGTGCTTTACAAATATTATTTAACTTTATTCTCACAACAACCTGGGAGGTGGATGTGTTAGTGGTCCCATTTTACAGATAAGGAAACTGAGGGACCAGAACCACACAGCTAGGCAGTGTCTTATGTAGGGTTTGAATTAGGGTCTTACTGATTCCAGTTCTAGAATTTTGTTCACTGAGTCACCTAGCTGCCTATTACTTTTATTTAACTATAAAGTCAGTTATTTCATCTGTGCAATAGTCTATAGTATATTAAATATATACTATAAATATATATGTACTATAAATATAGTATATTAAATATATAGTCTCTCTATAGCCCCCATATATATGTCTGTATGTGTGTATATATATGTGTGTGTATATATATATATATATATATATATATATGTATAGGTTCTATAGCATATTAAATTTGTTTGTTTTTGAGACTGAGTCTTCCTATCTTCTCCAGTTTAGAAGCCCAGCAGCCACTCATGGGCTTTGATCCACTTTCTGATCAATTTTCACTTGCTTCTTTCCTCTGGCCTGGAGTGGTTTACCCCTCACATCAGACTGACTGCAGCTCAAAACTCCTGAGGCTCATGCAATCCACGAGTCTCCACCTCCTCAGTTTCAAGGATCACAGGCGTACATTGCCATGTCCAGCTAGTACATTAAATATAAAAGAATAAATATCAGGAAATTTACTTGTCCCAAGACTGTTTCTATCTGAACCCCATTGAAAATGATGATCATGATGATGCATAATGATCTTAATTATAATAATGAGAGCCAACATGGAATCGTGGAGAGAGAATTAACCTTAGCAATAGGAAGACCAGGGTTGAAGGGTCACTTCTGACACAGACTGCCTATTTGATCCTGGGCAAGTCTCTGGACCTCTATGTGCCCCCCAAGAAACTCTAAACTCTTCAGCTGCAAGGAAGGTATGGCTATGTATTGGTAGAGGAAGGTCTTTACCAGAACCTGGAATCACTGATGAAATCAAAGGTCTGGTAGAAGAAAAAAAAAATTAAAGTCTTCCTCTTAGGGTGGACCCCTAAGTCCCTTTGCTGAGATTCAGGAAACCTGTTGGTCTTTCTGATCAGCAATATATTCATAAAACATCTCTTGGGGGGAAGGGTATCAGAACTTAGCAGGGACTAATCTACATTCTATCCTGATTCTTGGTTTCAATTTCAGAGGATGACAGTTGTTCCCAAATTCTGGGGGTGGTCCTTATTCAGGCCTACACCCTCCTGTGTAATAACTAAAATTCCCACAGCTCATTACTCAAACATCTGAATATCTGAGTTTCAATATCCTTCTCCGCACCTCCACCCTCACCCCAACATGTCCATTTTATAGTTGATGGAAATTGAGGTGTAGGGTCAGGCATTCTGAGTTATATAACCCAGGTTGAGTCTGGGCTTGGGGTGGGGGTGGGGTGTCTGTCTTGCTTCTTAGCACTGCTGGCTGTCCTAGAATGGACCTTCTGTCCCATCCCTATTGTTCTTGGCACAACCCTATAGGGACTAGATAAAGGCTGGGCCGGGGCCCAGGCATCTCATGGGAAAAGAAACTGTTGGGAGATTTCCGATCCCAGTTTCCCAGACGCAGGAGTCTGGGAGAAGAGTCTCTGTGTCGATAACAGGCTTTTATTCTCGGGTCCATATAAGGTTTGATACTGCAGTGCTCCCAGACTCAGCTGCTCTGACCTCAGGGTCCCTGGGAGCCTGTTAAAGCCAACAGTTTGTGCTTTCAGCCTTAAGGCCGATACTGCAGGTTCCAACTCTATCACATAGAACCGTAGTTCTTAGACCCCAAGAGATCTAGCCCCCTTCCTTCAGGCAGATGAGATGCCATGCCCATTTCACAGATAGGATAAGAAGCCTCAAGAACTAAGGTAACTTGCTCAAGATAACAAAATGAGTAAATCTACAGTGTCTTCACATCTTGCTCATTCTTCTCTAGAAGCCATCTAGCTAACCAACATCCTTCCTGAAGTGTAGCATCCAGACATCCACTATATCTCAATTAACGCAGCTATGGATTTCATTAGCTTTTTTTGACTATCATACCTTTGACTCATGATGATCTTATAGTCCACTAAGCCTCCCAGGTCTTAATCAAAGGAAATACTATCTAACCACATTTCTTCCCCACCCCTACTCCTACTTCCATCTTAGGCTTGTAAAGTTGATTGTCTGAACCCAAGCATAAGACTTACATTTAACCCTGCTACATTTTGTTGTGTTAGAGTCAGCCCAATGATGTAACCTTTAAAGATCCTATTGGGTCCAGATTCTGTTATGTGACATGTTAACTGTGCCTCCTAACTCCACATCCGAGCCTTTGAATCTTTGGTACTTCGATGGAGCCGTGACCTTGCTGATGTTGGTACTGTTTCCACAGGTCCTGATCACCGTCCAGACCTTCTTACCCAATATGATTATTATTCATGCCCGACCAGGAATCTACCACATGGGGCCGACCCAACATGCTGGGGACCTTTCTCCAGATACATTATATCCATCATTTGTCAATTTCCCAAACATAATACAGCCCATTTTCTCCCCCTGTTCAACTCTAGGGCAAGCCCACTGTTCATTTGTGGTATCTGACCAAGAAAAACGTACTGATGGACAAACTCCACGTGCTACCCATCCACCATAGTCTGGGAAACTGGCATTTTTTGCCTACTTCTTTTTTCTTGCATGGGTAGCTAGGCCAAATTCTTTTGAATGATTATATATTTCATTTAGGAGGCTTTTAAGTGTTTCTGGGCTGGCTATGATTAGTACAATGCTATCCACAGACAGGAACACTTGGAGAATCTTACCATCTACAGGGACTCCCTTTGATAAAAACATTAAATGGTACAAGGGCAAGCACAGATCCCTGAGATACTCCTCTGGAGACCTCCATCCAAGCCAACATATAACTATTAATGCCTGCGGGTCTCGCCATTTAGCTAATTCTGAATCCAAGTAATTGCTCATGCTTCTCTGGTTTGTCCGCAAGAACAGCAAGAGAGACTTTGTCAAAAGTGTTGCTAAAACATGGTGACCTTGAGGAATTTTCTTCTCTCTGAGTCATTTTCTTCTTCTGTAAAATGAGGCTGGCCCTAGGTAGTTTGTAAGGTCCTTTCTTCCATCCTCTCATTGTCCCTTGAACCAGGCTATGGACAGAGCCTTGATCCTGTTCGCAGCCTGAGACTTAACTCTGGCCACAGACTGAGACCTGACCCTTACAACCACAAGGTTGTGAGGAAAGTACTTTGTAGCCCAGAAAGCACTATCAAGTTATGAGCTAACCCTATTATTAATTCATTTGGGTTTGGAGACGAGCTCATTTAGAGCCACAGGCAGGTCTTTTATGGTTTTCTTTCCTATCTTGAACTCCTGTTCCCTCCGCCTCCTTTTTTGTTTCTGGATCTTTAAAAAAAAGTTATTTATTTATTTTTAACAGAAAAAATTGAGTTCCAAATTCTCTCCCTTCCTCTCATCCCTCTCCATCCACTGAAAAGGCAAGCAATATATCAATTACACATGTAAAATATAATCCCATATTATCCATATCACACCAAAAAAGGAAGAAAAACAAAGAAAGTGAGAAAATCATACTTCAATTTGTACTCAGAGTTCATCAGTTCTTTCTCTGGAGGTATATAGCACTTTTCATCATGAGTCCCTTGGAATTTCCTTGGATCATTTTATTGATCAGAGTAGCTAAGTTTTTCATAGTTAATCATCATTGCAATATTGCTGTTACTTTGTACAATGTCCTCCTGGTTCTGCTCTTTTCACTTTGAATCAGTTCACATAGATCTTCCCATGGTTTTTTTTCCTGAAAGCACCATCCACATAATCTCTTATAGCACAATAGTACTCCATCACAATCTTGTGCCACAACTTGTTCAGTCATTTCCCAATTGATAAGCATCCCCTCAATTTCCAATTTTTTGCCACTACGAAACACATATAGGTCCTTGTCCTTTTATTTTTTCTTTGATCTCATTGGGGTACAAGTCTAGTACTGATGGGTCAAAGGGAAGGTACACTTTTATAGCCCTTTGGTCATAGTTCCAAATTGTTCTCTAGAATGGTCGGACCAGTTCACAATTCCACCAACAGTTCATTAGTATATCTGTTTTCCCTCATCCCTTCCAGCATTTGTCATTTTTGATAGGTGTGAGGTGGTATCTCAGAGTTATTTCAATTAATATTTCTTTAATCATCTTAGAACATTTTTTTCATATGACTATAGATAGTTTTGATGTCTTCTGAAAACTGCCTGGTCATATCCCTTGACCATTTATCAATTGGGGAATGGCACTTATTTTTATAAATTTGACTCCATTCCTTATATATTTGAGAAAAGAGGCCTTTATCAGAGAAATTTGTTGTAAATTTTTCATATTACTTCATTGTCTATGGTACCTTCTATCAAAATGTAGTTTGATTATCTTTTTAAATTAGGTCTATTTTTGCTTTTACTTTGTCTGGAATCATAATTGCTACCCCTGATTTTCTTGCTTAAGCTGAAGCAAAATAGATTCTGCTCTATCACCTTATTTTAATTCTGTGTGTTTGTTTAAGTGTGTCTCTTGCAAACAACATATTGTTGGATTCTGGTTTATAATCCATTTTTTGTGTTTTCTTTTTTAAAAAACTATTTTGTTTTTAGTTTTCAACATTCATTTCTACAAGATTTTGAGTTCTGAATTTTCACCCTCTCTCTCTCCCCTTCCCCCACCCCAAAATGGCATGCACTCTGATTACCCTTTCCCCCAAACTGCCCTCCCTTCTATCACCCACCCCTTCTCTCTTATCCCCATCCCCTTCTGTTTTCCTGTAGGGTAAGATAGACTTCTATACCCCATTGCCTGTATATCTTATTTCCCAGTTGCGCGTAAAAACAATTTTTAAAATTAGTTTTTAAAACTTTGAGTTCCAAATTCTCTCTCCCTTCTTCCCTCCCCACTCACCCTCATTGAGAAGGCAAGCAATTTGATATAGGTTATACACGTGTAGTTATGCAAGACATTTCCATAGCAGTCATGCTGTGAAAGACTATATTTCCCTCCATCCCATCTCACCCCCATTTATTCTATTCTCTTCTTTGACCCTGTTCCTTTTCAAAAGTATTTGCTTCTGACTCCCCTCTCCCCCAATCTGTCCTTCATTCTATCATCCCCGTCCCTTATCCCCTTCCCCCCTACTTTCCTGTAGGGTAAGATAGTCTAATCCATTTTTCTGTCTGCTTCGGTTTTATGCGTGAGCTCATCCCATTCACATTCAGTTATAATTACTAACTCTGTATTTCCCTGTATCCTATTTTCTTCTGGTTATTCTCTCTCTTTTTTTTAATCCTGTCCATTCTCAAAAGTCTGTTTTGCTTCTGGCCCCTGACTCCCTTAATCTGCCTTCCCATTTATCACTCCCTTCTCCCCCTTTCTCCACTTTCCTTCCTATAACCTTTTGGGCTTATCCAATTGAGTGTGTGTGTGTGTATTCTTTCCTCTTTGAATCGATTCTGATGAGACTGCGGTTCAAGCATGACTCTTTCATGTAAGAAAACATTTCCCCTTCCCTCAATGGGTCCCTCTTTCTCCCCCTTTTATTTTTTTTTGGATCATCTCAACATAGTCGATTCATACCCATGCCCTCTATCTATGCAGACTCCTTCTAACTGCTCTAATAATGATAAGGTTCTTAGGAATTATATGTATCATCTTTCCATATAGGAATGTAGATAGTTTAACTTTATTGAGTCCCTTATGATTTCTTCTTCATGTTTACCTTTTCATGCTTCTCTTGAATCTTCTGTTTGAATATCAGATTCTCTATTTAGCTCTGGTCTTTTCATCAGGGATGCTTCAAAAACCTCTGTTTCATTAAATACCCCTTTCCCCCAAAGGATTATGCTCAGTTTTGCTAGATAGGTTATTCTCAGTTGTAATACTAGCTCCTTTCTGGAGCATCATATTCCAAGTCCTCCACTTCCTTAACATGGAAGCTGCTAAATCTTGTGTGAGTCCAACTGTGGCTTCAACATATTTGAATTGTTTCCTTCTGGCTGCTTGCAATATTTTCTCCTTAACATGGGAGCTCTGGAATTTGGCTATAATATTCCTGGGAGTTTTCATTTTGGGATCTCTTTCAGGAGGTAATTGGTGGATTCTTTTGATTTTTACTTTACCCCCTGGATCTAGGATGTTGGGGTAGTTTTCTTTCATAATTTCTTATGTTTAAGCTCTTTTAAAAATTATGGCTTTCAGGTAGTCCAGTAATTATCAAAATAATCTCTACTTGATTTATTTTTTAGGTTAGTTGTTTTTCTGATATTTTACATTTTCTCCTATTTTTTCATTCCCTTGACTATATTTTATTGTTTTTTGATGTTTCTTGAAGTCATCCAATTCTAATTTTTAAGGAATTCTTTTCTTCAGTGAGCTTTTGTATCTCTTTTACCATTATGCCAGTTGTGTTTTTTAGGTGTCATTTTCTTCAGTATTTTTTTATACCTCTCTTAGGCTGTTAATTCTCTTTCATAATTTTCTTCCATCCTTATTTCTTTTCCCATTTTTTCCTCTGCCTTTCTTATCTCTTTCTTGAACTCTTTCAGGAATTCTTTTTTTTTTTAATTTTTATATATTTTTTTTCCCCTTTCCAGGAATTCTTGTTGGGCTTGTTTTCAATTAGCGTTTTTCTTTGAAGCTGTGCTTGTGGATGTTTTTCCACATCATTGTCTTTTGAGTTTGCGTCTTGGTCTTCCCTGACACTGTAGTAGCTTTTTATGGGCAAGGTTTGTTTTTGGTTTTGTTTCCTCATTTTCCAGCCTATTTCTTGATTTTGAACTTTATTATTTAAGTTGGATTCTGCTCACCTGGGACTGGGAAACACTGTCTCAAATTTCAGGGTTTTTTTGTGCTGCTGTTTTCAGAGTTAGTTCGGGGGGGGGGGTCTGTAAGTTTTCAGTGCTTTGAAAGTGAAGTGATCCTGAGGGAGGTTTGGTCATTCCTTTCCTGGTCTTTACCCAGGAAGGACCCTTGCAGTCATAAGAGCTAGCACTTCTCTTGGCCCTGGAACTGTGACCAGATCCCCTGCTCCCCTTCAGACAGAAGCTCTAGTGCCCATCTGTATTATGAAACTATGACCAGGGCCCCAGCTCCCTTTGACCAATCATTGATGTTCCTCTCTGCCCTGGAACTGCAATTGGTTGCCATTCACTGTTAGCTACACCCAGCAATGGGTCCCCTGTAGTTTCTTTCTGATCAGTTGTTCAATACCTACCCCCACCCCACTGCCTCTGGGCTGAGCACTCCCATGGCCTCCTCCAAGGCCCACTGCTGGTGTTGCAGCCGCATGCACTCTGGTCTGGCCCCCACCCTGGTGTCACAGACCTCTTCTGCCAACCTTCTAATGCCAGGAGAATGCATCACCTTGACTCCTTGTTGGCTCTTCCACTCCAAAATTGGATTCAAGGAGTTATTTTGAAGTTGTTTAGAGGAAAATGTTGGGAGAGTTCAGCTGGGTTCCAGCCTGTACTCTGCCATCTTGGCTCCACCCTCTCCTGTTCCTTTTTAATGATGTTTATTCTATCCCTTTCTGGCTCGATGACCTTTCTCTTTGGTGAAAGAGAGGAAAGCAAACTTGGAGCTGATCTGTTTTGCTTAATCCCTGCTGTTGACTGACATGACGCCATCTGCCCCAAGCAGAAGTCCCAACCTTTCCCTGGACTTCTTCTCTGTTGTCAGTTGACTGATATTAGAGTTCAGATTGCAAATGCTGTGCAAGTTCATGGTCGGGAGAGTTCAATGTCACTTTGGGCATCAGAGAATTCCAGAATTTTAAATCGAGCGGGGATTTTGGAGATGATCCTAGAATGGAAAGGGGCCTTTATAGTTATCCATTCTCTCTCTTATTTGATGAGCAATCCTTTCTGCCATAGCCCTAAAAGACGGTCATCACACCTCTGCTTGCATACTTCAATGATGAGGCACTCACTACCCAAAGAGGCAGCCCAGTCCATGTTTTGAAAGGTCTGATTGTTAGGAAGCCCTTTCTTCTATTGAGCCGGAATCCACTTGCCCTGGTTATGTCCTCTGGAGTCGCACTGAACACATCTGGTCCCTCTTCCTCATGACGACCTGTCACACGTTTGAGGAGAGTGAGTCTATCCTTCTCCCCTCTGGCCACTCCCTTCTCTTCTTTAGATTACACATTCCCAGTTCCTTTAGCCAGTCTTTGGGTGACTATTTCAAGTCTGTCCTTCTGCAGTGGATAGAATGCTGGGCCTGGAACCAGGAAGACCTGAGTTCAAATCTAGCCTCAGATACTTACTAGTTATGTGACCCTGGGCAAGTAACATAAACCATTGCCTGCCTCAGTTTCCTCATCTATTAAAATGAGTATATCTGTAACGTTGTACTTATATTCCAGGGTTATTGTGTGAGGATCAAATGGGATAATATTAAAGTGCTTAGCACGGTGCCCTGATATGCAGTAGGTGCTTAATAAATGCTTGTTTTCTCCCTTTCCTTACCCTGAATTATCTCCAGTTTTTCAATGTTCTCTCTAAAACTTGACATCTAGGAGTGGACATAATACTGTAGATGGGGTAAGACCAGGGCAGAGGATAGTGGGATCATCACCTACTTCATTCTTGATATTGTTTCTATTAATGCCATACACAGAACATTTTTTCCCCACAACTTCATATTGTTTTCGCATGATGGTACTTGTGGCCCACTAGGACTCCCAAGGCCTTTTCATACGAACTATTGTCTGAGCACACTTTCCCCATGTTGTTTCTGTAGAGCTGATTTTTTTTTTTGGAGGAGGAAAGGCGAGGCAGTTGGGGTTAAGCGACTTGCCCAAGGTCACACAGCTAGTAAGTGTGTCAACTGTCTGAGCTGAATTTGAACTCAGGTCTTCCTGACTCCAGGCCGGTGCTCTACTCACCGTGCCATCTAGCTGCCCCTGGCTTTTTAAAAACCCAAATGTAGGACTTTACAGCTATTCCTATTAAATTTCATTTGATTAGGTCCAGCTCATTACTATGGCCTGTCCAGATGTTTTTGTAGTTGCCCCTACTGGCTTTGTGTAAATTCGATAAGGCTGATATTGCTTCCATTACCCAAATAATAGATTACAGGGTAGAATACAGAAATAGAGAATGTAGAAATTATATTTTATATATCCTATATATGGTGATTGAACAGTTATATATGTAAATACTGAAGAGTAACTGTTTCTCTTTTGGCCAGGAACCCTGAGGGTCTTTCCCTCCCAGTTTGATTTTTTTTCTTTTGAGTTTTTGCCAGTTTGCCTCAGTTTCCTCATCTGTAAAATGAGCTAGAGGAGGAAATGGCAAACCACTCCAGTATCTTTGCCAGGAAAACTCCAGATGGGGTCATGAAGAGTCAGACACAACTGAAAACACTTAAACTCCTGAAAACCCCCAATGATGATAATAGTAACAAATAGCTAATATTTATATGGTGCTTACTATGTGCCAGGAACTGTGCAAATATTATCTAATTTTATCCTTACAACAACCCTGGGAGTTAGGTGCTGTTGAAAAAACAAAGGCAAACAGAAGTTAAGTGACTTGCCCAGGGTCACACAGCTAGCAAATGTCTGAGACTGAATCTTCCTGACTTCTGATCCAGCATGCCATCCACTGTATTATCTAGGTAACCAGCTTGGATAAATTACTTATATCCCTGAGCCTCTGTTTCCTCATCTGCAAAATGAGCAGATGACCTTTGGGGTCCCTTCCAACTCTAAATTTGAAATCCTGTGATGCTAGTAACAAGAATCAAAGGCAGGATTGGAATCTAGGTCATATTACCACAGACTGTTTTTGTCACCATTCTGTGTGTGTGTGTGTGTGTGTGTGTGTGTGTGTGTGTGCTTGTGCAAAGAATCACAGCTCTAGAAACAGAAGTAACTTTATAGGTCATCTACTCCACCTTCTTTACAGATAAGGAAACTGAGGCATAGAGAGGGGAAATCTCTTTCCCAAGGTCACGGTCCCATGATACTGCTCACTGTGCCACGCTTTCTCTCACTTGTTAGAGGATCTGTTGTTCAGATGGGTGTGCGACTAAGGATGTCTTCTACACGTAGGTAGCTATGCGAGAGGTCTATCTATGTACATGTACATCTATGCACGTGCTTGCTCATTATCACATTTCCACAGACTAATGTGTGTCCATTCTTCCTCTGTGTCTGCCTGAGTTTGTCTCTGTGTGCCTGCATGTGTGTGGACGTGTGAGTTTGTGTTTTTTGTTCCCGGGTGTGGTTTGGGGTGCCCAAAGCAGACCTGTTTTCTTTTCACACCCAAGGGGTAGGAGCTGTGGCCTGTGGGTTGGATGGATTGAAACTGACAAACAAACGTCAATAGAACCGTTTGCTTAATTACCAAGAGGGACTGGTTGGGTGTCCCCAGATAGATTTAATCATCCCCTTGGATGGATTTATAAATATACATGTAGATATTAGAACAAGACACCTGGGGACTATTCCTGGGGACAGAAAGTTAGACACTCCATTTTTAACTCTCCCTCCTAATTCCTTTTGGTTGCAGCTCATAGGAGGGCTTTGTTCAAGCAACAGAAATTCCATGGACCAAAGCAAGAGACGTGAGTCTTAGACAGCTATTGCAGTCTAGGGAGAAAAAAAGGATCTAGAAAATGGGGTGGAGTCTAAGTGTCATCACCGTACTTCTTTATCACCATGGTCACCATCACCAGCACCACACTGCCATCCCAGTCACTATCACTGTCGCTCAATATCACCATTATAGCCGTCGTCGTCAACATTACTATTATCAGCATTGCCACCATCTCCATCGGTGTCACCATTGCTCTCCCCATTGGCAATGCTATCTTCACCATGATGGCTAGGACTTCACCATCACCTTCGCTATTATCATCCTAGTTTCCTGTTGGGTATCACACAGGGATAACTCTATAGAAATCATCACATTCATGAGGTGCCAAGTGAACGTGCAGAGAGACAAAACCAGAAGATGGCCCAGAGCTGAGCTCCGGGGGACATTATAGGGGATGCCCGCAGTTAATGAGTATGACGAGGATAAAGGTACAGCAGAGTGATGGCTAGAAATGTAGGAAGACCCAGAGAGAGTGAAAGCAGTGCCACAAAAATCCAGATGGGAGAGAGTACTGAGGAGAGGGAGGCCAGCAGTGCTGAAAGCTATGTCCCGGTCGATGAGAGTGAGAATGAGGCAAGGCCATCCAATCTGGCCATCCAGCTCGAGTTTCACCTCCAGGAAAAATTTATTCTACCCAATTGGAAGTGACCCCTTCCTCCTTGAATTTTTCACACCACACTGACCTTCTTTCTGCACTTGACATATTTGACCCTACACTTACCTATATGAATGCCTCATCCCTCTGAAGGACCATAAGCAACCTGAGGGTAGGACGCATGCCATTTTCTGCCTTTATTATCCCTAGTGTGGAGCAGAAAGTAGATGCTTAATAAATGCTTGCTGAATTGAAGTTTTGGAATTGAGATTTGAGCTTAATTGACAAATTGATGGCCTTTTCTCATTCTCATCCTCACTGACCTGGAAGTAGCTCTTGACACTTCCGATCACCCTCTTCTCTCCTCTCTCCTCTGTTGGCTGTCCAACATTCTGTTCTGGGCCATCATCTCTTTTCTCTCTGTGCCCTCTCATTTGGTCATCTAATTATCTCTCCTAGATTTAAACATTATCGCTGTTCCGATAACTCCCATGTCTATATACCTAGTCCTAGTCTTCCTCTTAAGCTCTAACTGCCTATTGGATATTTCAGACTGGACTCCCATAGATATATAGATCTATATATATCATATGTCTCTGTATATCATATAGAGATATACAGATACATAAAATTTATCATGTTTATAACAGAACTCATTATCTCCATTTTATGCCCCTCCCAAGGCACACAGTCCATCTCTCTTCTATGCTTCCTTATTTCTGTCTAGAGCACCTCCAGGTTCACAGGTTCACAGATCACCTCAGGTTTACAACCTTGGCATCATCCTCAACATATCCTCTCTCCCTCCCCATTTCCAATCAGTTGCTAAATCTTGTTTCTTCTACCTCTACCCTATTTCTTATATCCCTGTCCTCCTCTCTACTCCAAAGATCCTCATTAGGTTCAAGCCCCATCCTAATTCACACCTTCATCCTAATTCGTACCTTCATCCATGGACTATTGCAACAGCCTCTCCATCGTTCTCCCTGCTTCAAGTCTTTTCTTTCTCTCATCTGTCATTCACAGAGCTGCCAAAGTAGCTTCCCTCCGCTGAAGATCTGTCCCATGCCACTCTTTTATTCAATAAACAGTAGGGGCTTCCTAGGGAAAAATTGCTTCTAGGAAAAAATTTTATATGTACACACACACAACACACACACACACACACACACACACATCACAACCTCTCTGAATCCTGTAGAGTTCATCTTTATAATGGGTGCTGATATCTGAAGTGATTGTGATCTGTCACTGTGGGGAAATGTTGGTGTGAAATTCTTTCCAGCGATCAAAGGGGACTAATAAATCTTGCTTTGGCTCCTACTGCAAGAAGGCTTGGAGATTCAGCCTGGTAGAAAAGACAGAAAGCTGGATCTGGAGTTAGAAGACTGGGCTGAAATCTAAGTTGTGCTGTCTCATTCACTATGTGAGCCTGGCTGAGTCACTTCACTTCTCCAGAAAGCTGTAAAATGAAGAGAATCTGTAAAGTCCCTTCTGGTGACAGTGGAGGCGCTGAGGTGGTATAGTAGACAGGTTGCTATACTTAGAGTCAGGAGGGCCTGAGTTCAAATCTTGCCTCTCACATATAGTAGGTGTGTGACCCTGTGCAAGATACTGGATAATCGAGTCTCAGCTTCCTCGTCTGTAAAATGGGAATAGTGGCATGCTCCTCCTAGGATTGGTATCAGAACCAAATGATTTAATAGATATAAAGCACTTTAAAAACCTTGAGGAGCTCTGGAAATGACAGCTATTATAATTAATAGTATCTTATAATGCTATGATATATGAGAATCATAGGATATAAGGTCATGGGACATGTGCTCTCTTTCTATTCTTTAAGTCTCTCAATTCCCTTGCTCCTTCTCCCTTTCTTCCCCCCATCCTTGGAGGATTCACCCTAGGGATAGTGGCACAGTGGAAAGAGAGTTAAATTTGGGGTAAGAGAATATGGGGTGCAGCTCTTGCTTCTGTGTGTCCAGGCTTCTGCCTGCAGGCAGCGGGGTGACCTAAATGACTCTAAAGGGACCCTTCCTGCTCCAGGAAATATTCTCTACAGGGCAGGAGTCCCTGGGCTGGGCCCGGGGAGGTTGCAGTGGAGGGATCTATGTGGTCATTCTATGGGCATGAGGGCTAGGCCTTCACAGACTCCTCATTTACTGAAGGCAGCCTGCTCAAAAGCCACCAGGGAGCGGAGAGGGCTGTGACCAACACAAACTTCTCTCTTAATTAAATTACAGGAAATTAAAAGGTTCAGCTCAAAAGGGAGCATGGGGAAAAGGCTTCTGGGTCCCTGTGCCCAGGGCCTGCCTCTCCCTCCTCCAAGGAAAATGTTGGTATTTGAGGGAGCAAAGGTCTGAATTCCCTCCTCTGGATTTTTGACTTTCTGTCTCTGTGTCTGTTTTTACCTTCTTTGTCTCTTCCTCTATTCCTACCTCTTTGTTCTTTTCTTTGTCTCTCTTTTCTTCCTCTGTCTCTCTCTCCTCATCTTCCGGCCCTTTCCCTCTACCATTAACTTTCTGCATTCTCTGCCTCCTCCATATCTATCTCTCATTATTGTTTCTCTTTCCATCTCTGTCTCTGAGTCTGTCCTTCTCTCTCCCTCTCCTGTTTCTCCCTTAAAGGAGACAGGACAAGCTGGGACTCCAGTTGAATCCTGTCTGAAATAGCCAGTCAATGCAAACAACGGAGCTATTCAAGTAACTCATTCAAGTGATCTCTGGGTCCCTACTCCCCATAACTAAATCAACACCTTTTAAAACAGAATTAACCTCTCCTTAGATGTTGTGTCACTCTGCACGTGCACACACACGCACAGGAACATAGATATGACACACTCCTAGATGCATTCCTGCCAAGTTCCACATTTCCATGCAAACCCTCAGGAACACTCCCGGATTCTCACACACACACACACACACACACACATACACACACACATGCAAAGCCTCATACACATCCCCAACAAATGTACATACGTACATACATTCACATGCACTCTCTGAGGCAGCCACAGATACTCTCAAACATATTCCCAAACGTATGTATTCCATTACAGTCGTGCAGAATCGGAATCAAAATGCCAGAGTCAGAAGGGACCTAAGGAAGACACTGAGTCCACCCCACCCCTGAACAGCTTCTACATGATCTCCAGTGAGTGAGCATTCGGCCTTTGTCGGATGATCTCTAAGCAAGGAGGAAACCGCTACCTCTTCTGATGGCCTTTTTGGGCAATTAATTGTTAGGATGATTTTCCTTCCATCAAGCCAAAAATTGTCCCTCTGAATTCCAACCACTGCTCCTAGTTCTTTCTTCTGGGACCAAGGAAAACAAGCATAATTTCTCTTTCACATGACGGGACAGCCCTTGATGAGAACTTGCATGTGACCCTAAGTCTTTTTTGGTTCAGGCTAAATGTCCCCAGTTCATTCAACCTACAGCATGTTCTTGAGGACTTTCGCCGTGCTGACTGCTCTCCTCTGAGCACGCCCCAGCTTATCAACATCCTCCCTTAAATTTCTTGTCCAGAACTGAAAAACAGATTTCTGCTGTGGTCTGGCCAGGGCATGCAGAGGACAGCAAAACCATCACCCCTCTCATCTTGA
Organism: Trichosurus vulpecula; assembly: GCF_011100635.1. NCBI lineage: Eukaryota > Metazoa > Chordata > Mammalia > Diprotodontia > Phalangeridae > Trichosurus > Trichosurus vulpecula. The sequence continues at coordinate 113,762,786 of NC_050581.1, forward strand.
GTGCTATGCTTCTCTTAAAGCAGCCTAAGCTTGTATCAGCTGTTTATTTGGTTGCCATCTCACATCATCAACTCATATTGACATGCAGTTAATTAACACCCTCCCCACCCCTCACTCAGTTCTTCTTTCATTACAGTGGCTGTCTAGCTATGTCTCCCGCATCTTATGCTTGGGAAGATGATTTCTCGAACTCAAGTATAAGTCTTTATGGGCAATTTGGTGGCACCATAGTTCATAGAGCACTGGGCTTGGAGTCAGGAAGATTCATCATCCTGAGTTCAAATCTGACCTCAGACACCTACCAGCTGCGTGACCCTAGGTGAGTCATTTAACCCTGTTTGCCTCAGTTTCCTCATCTGTAAAGTGAGCAGGAGAAGGAAATGGTGAACCACTTCAGTACCTTTGCCAAGAAAACTCCAAGTGGGGTCACGAAGAGTTGGACATGACTAAAATCCCTGAATAACAACAGCAAAATAGATCATCATGAAAGCAAAACAAATACTCTTATTTAGGTTTGGTTCAGTGTTTCTAGACTTTCAGTATCTCTTGGCTGTCATCCAGTGACGTGTTAGCTATCCCTCCTGTTTTTTGTGTCACACATCACCTCATTGGTGAGACTGAGGTCCAGAAGAGCATTCCCCTCCTCAATCCCTCCACACTTTGAAGGATGAATTTATCTGTAAAACAAGCCAACAAATTATTGACTGCTGAGCTTTTGGCAGAATGTCTCAGTGCCAATCTCGTAACCTATTTCCTGAATCTATCCCCTCCTTCCGTCTGGATGGTCTGTGATATTGTTCGACAACAAAAGGGACTCTTTCTCCCCCTATTCATCTTCACTGGAATGTTTTTCAACATGCTTCTCCCTTCACAGGAACAGAGCAGATCTTCTTAATATATAAGGTCCCACTTTCATCTTCCCCCTTCTGTTCCTTTTTAAGAAATATGCTTCAGTCATGAATCTACTCTGCTATGAACTCACCATCAGGTCAGATTGGCTCCCCCGCACTGGGCTCTCTGGGTCACCTTCTTGTTAACCGAAAGTTGTATATTTGTGAACAGGCATCTGAGGCTGTGGCTTTGTATCGAACTGGGCTCCTTTCTTAGATTCTATCCCCTGGGGATTTGGGGGCACCTCAACTGGCCTTTGCATGTTGTAGCTACTCTGTCTGGCTTGGAGCACACACATAAGAAGTTTTCCTCCTGCCCCTCCCTTTTCATTAGATTTGCACGCAAGACTCCAGGCAAGTTTTTATTTTTATTTTATTTTTTACCAGTCCTTGTTAGATGTTCTCCATCTCTGCCTATCAAGATACACACGTACAGACACAGACACAGACACACACACACACACACACACAGACACACACACACATACACACACAGCGGCACTGCTTTCATGGCTTCATCTATTCTGATCAAAGAGACCAGTGAAAAGAAAAACTAGGTAGATTCCAGGAACGGTGACATGTTTCCTTCATAACCCCATTCTTCCTTACGTCTACCTGCCCTTCTCACTGTCCTTAACATCAAACACCGATTCTTTCCACCTTCTAAGCATCCAAAGCGCACTATAGAACCTGCTGCAGCTGAAAGGGTTTTGACCCTCTAGTGAGGACACCTGTGTTCAAATCCTGGCTTCTACATTTACTAGCTGTGTGTGTGTTCCAGCCTGTCATCTCTTTTCTCAGAGACTCAGTTTTTCACCTCTAAAATGGGGATCACAATATTTACATTATCTCACAGGGTTAGTTACCGTTAAGAGAACTCTTTGTAAGCCTCACAGTGTCATAGAAGTGGGAGTAATTATTATTTTCTAATTTACTTCCTCTTCCTCTTTAATCTCCTTGCTTCTCCTATGGCATGGGGGGGGGGTGGGAGTGAGGAGAGGATCAGGTATGACTGGGAAGAGAGAAAGAGAACCTAGACGGACCATTGACACACCCTACTCCCCTTAAGCTCCTGCTCAGCTCCCACTGTCTGCTACTATTTCCTGATGTAGATTTGAGGATTTAATTAACTGGTCCTTAGGAAGTCAAGTGACTGGTCCCCAATAGGTACAGACTGACTATTATAATACTTGTAGCTTTCATTTCTAAAGTATTGGAAGTTTTCAAAGCACTTTCCTGACAACCCACCGACGCTGCCTTGTGAGGTGGGGAACCCAAATATTATCATTCCAATTTTGTATATAAGGAGTCTCAGAGAAAGTAAGTTATTTGCCTATGATGACACAATTAGTAAATGTCAGAATGAATTCCATGTCCTAATACTCCTTCCATCATATCATGTTGTCTATAGGTTTAGAGCAGGAGTGGGGAACCTACGGCTTCAAGGCCACACATGGCCCTCTGGGTCCTCAAATGCGGCCCTTTGAATCCAAATTTCACCAAACAAATCCCCTGAATAGATTTGTTCCATCAAACTTGTACTTAGTCAAAAGGCTGAATCTGAGGACCTTGAAGGCCACACGTGGCCTTGAGGCTGCAGGTTCCCCATGTCTGGTTTACAGGGTTTAGCTCACTCACCATTGTATGTTACCAATAAATAGCTTTAGAGGTCATCTAGCTCAAATCCTTCATTTTACAGATAGGGAAATTGAGAATCAGAGATAGAAAGCGATATTCCTGAAATCCCAGTAACCTTAAAACCTTCAGAAAATGACTCTGGGGAAATGAACAAGCATATATACATATAGGTATATATACACATGTACATATGTACAAATATACATGCTATCTATCAACACATGTTTTTGTATGTTATTGTCGTTAGGTGGTGCAGTGTATAAAGTGCTGGGCCTGGAGTCAGGAATGAGTTCCAATCTAGCCTCAGACACTTACTAGCTGTGTGAGCCTGGGCAAGTCACTTATCCCTGTTTGCCTCAGTTTCCCCATCTGTAAAATGAGCTGGAGAAGGAAATGGCAAACTGCTCCAGTCTCTTAATGGGGTCATGAAGAGTTGGACATGACTCAAAAATGACTGAATAACAATACATGTTTGTGTGTATATATATATATATATATATATACACATACACGCACACATATACACACACATATATGTATACATATACACACACAAATACTTTTGGGATTCTCTATACATATATATATACACTTATGTTTGAATAAATAAACCTATACGCACACAGCATCCCAAAAGTTTTATTATGTAAGTCTTTTACGTTAAGGCTTTTGGAATGTCCCATATATACACGTTCTGAAGAAACCAAATAAATATGAGGCAACTGGGGTGTGGGTGGGGGGAGGTAACTAGCAGAGGGATCAGAAAAGGCTTCATATAGAAGGCTTTGTGCCTTGTAGGAAGAGGAGGCTTCTAGGAGGCAGAGATGAGGAAAGCTGGTAGAAAGTCACACAGACAGGAGGTGGAGGGTTGTGTGTATGAGGGACAGAAAGAAGGATGGTTTGGCCCGGACCATAGAGTGTGGGGCAGAGAATAATGTCTAATGAAACTGGACAGATAGTTTGGGGCCAGGTCTTTAAAAGTCAAACAGAGAAGGTCACATTTTATTCTGGAGACAATGGGGAGCCACTGGAGTTCATTGAATTCTTGGGGAGATTGGTTTCTGCTGGGTAGGGAGGATGGTTGCTGGGCAATGTGTCCCTTTCCCAATACCTAAGGGAAGGTGACATGCTTAGAAAGTCATAAAACCATTGCTATATCCCACCAGCAAGAAAGGGGATGGAAAGGGAGGGGAGGGGAGGGAGGGAGGAAAGGGAAGGGAGGGGGGAGGCTGAAATTGCTGGGAGAAAGGGGGTGAAAGAGAAAGGCTATTTGTTAGGCTTCTGCTAATTCACTTAGAATGTCCTCCTGGAGGCCCCGGGGAGATTTGCTAAGTGGCCATGTGCCTGATGTTCTGCCTCCAGCTTGAAGGCAGTGTCCAGGATGCTTCTTTGTCTTCTCTTTCCCTTCTCAGTCTCTCACCAGCCAGATCTTCTTTGTGAGTCCTATGCTGAGTTTCTCCTGGAAGACAGGCAAGGACCGAGGCTTAGGAAGGCTCTTCCCAGGCCTTTAGCAGGGACCCCGTGTCAAGTTTCCAGCTCTTTTTTGGGGTCAGAAAACCCCTGGTGGGAAGCCTTTCCTCCCAGCCTGTACATGGCTTTGACACAGATGGACAATGAGCGAATGTTCAACTCCTGGAACACACCCTTCATAAGCAACTCACTGAAAACAAAACTCATAGCGCAGAATCAATCAACAAGCATTTATTAGGTGACTACTATGTACCAGGTGGGGCAGCTAGGTGGCTCAGTGGATAGAGCGTTGGTCTTGGAGTTAGGAAGACCTGAGTTCAAATGAGGCCTAGCTGTGAGACTTTGGGCAAGTCACTTCACCCTGTTTGCCTTGTCTGTCAAAAGAGCTGGAGAAGGAAATGGCAAACCACTCCAGTATCTTTGCCAAGAAAACCCTAAATGAGGTCATGAAGGGTCAGACACAACTGAAACAACTGAACAGAAACAAACGTGCTTAGGCACTATGCTAAACACTAGATACTAACACAACAGTCCCTGCCCTCAGGAAGCTTACCTTCTAACAGGGAAATAAAAGTCTCCTGAAGAAAGAAGGTGGTGCTTAAGCTAAATCTTAAAGGAAACAGCGGTTCCAAGACCACTGGTGAGGAAAGGAGAGACTCCTTCCAGGTATGAGGTGGATTGATGTGTGAGGGAAAGGGAATAAGTATTTATTAAGCACGCCACTTCGCTAGGTGCTTTACAAGTATTATCTCGTTTGATCCTCTTCTCTTATGAGGTAGGTACCTTTATCACCCCCATTTTACAGTTGAGGCAAACAGAGCTTAAATGACTTGCCCAAGGTCACATAGCTAGTAAGTATCTGAGGCTGGATTTGAACTCAGGTCTTTCTGACTCTAGGATCAGAGTTCTATCCGCTGGATCACCTAGCTGGAACAAGTAGGCCAGAATGACTGGACTCTAGAATTCATGAAGGAGAGTAATATATTAGAAGATCGGAAAAATAGGAAGGGACCGGGTTGTGACAAGCTGTAAATGCCAGATAGGAGAGTTTATATTTGACCTCAGAGGTCATAGGGAGCTACTAGAGCTTATCGACTTGACATGGGTCAGACCTACACTTAAGAGAAATCTCCTAGGTAGCCATGTTTGCTATTGTCGTTCACCCTTCATTCTTGAAGAGGACCAGTGACATCATAAGGGTGATGTCTTGACTTGCTTGTGTTAAGGATGGGTAAGCAGGGAGAGACTTGAGGCAGAGAGACCAATGGGAGGCTGCTTCAATAGACCGGGATGAGGTACCTTTAGGGCTCGAAACAGGGTGATGGCTGGGTGAGTAAAGAGAAGAAAATATGAGGTTATGAGCCTGGGGGACTGGAAGGATAGCCATGCTCTGAACAAACATAGGACACACAGACACATAGAAATATACAACTCACCAAATATATCTAACTGACACATCCTGAATACACAGAAACACCCAGCAAATACACAACTTGCCAAATACACAAGTCATTCATACATACTGGATGCACTCCTAGATGTGCAGACAAAGAACATGGGCCTGCATAGACATCTCTCTTTAATAGGGAAATCCACACACAAAGGCACTCATGTGTGTGCATATATATTCACACATGCAAAGAGACGTTCACAACCATATATATAGCCACACAATGGAATGTACCTATTACACGGGGCTATTATGAACACTCACACACACACACACACACACACACTCACACACACACACACACACACACACTTATCATCAACAGTGGCCTCCCCTGAAATGGGGTGTCTACCAAACCCCCAGCGATGAAAGATCCCCATGAGATGGTTTCTGTGGACCCGGTTAAGGTCCTGCTCTCGTCTAGTTCACAACCAGGAACGGAGCTCCCAGCCCCAGCTAAACCTCATCCCAGCAAGATGCTTATTTCTGGGGATTAGAAATATCAAGGATCAGCTGCAGGATCTTGGGAGTGAGAACAAAGCTTCTGACCCTGATGGACGCAGGGGTTAGTAATATGGGTTGGATGACTCCTATGAGCAGAAACCTGTAGGGAGGAGTGAGGGACGTGATGCCCAAATGAAGTGGGGTGAAACAACTTCTGGACAGGTCACAGTGGGAAGAGAGTAGATGTGGATAGCCCTGTGGGGAGCCCTGTAAGGCTAGAGGAGACTCAGCTCTACAGGGTGGAGTGGGAGGGCACAGTCCCCAAAATCTATTCAATCCAAATAATTGGCTGGTTGTGAATAGACAGAGGCTTGGTTTCTCTCCCTACCCCATGCTAGCTCCTGATGTTCCTGGGCCATTCCCTCCTCCTAAGGTTCCTCCCCCCTCAGACATAGCAAGGCCAGTTTGGAAGCAGCTCTGGCCTGGCTGTCTTGGGACACTCTGAGGTTAGAAGCCACAGCTTCAGCTCCCAGATCCCGAACCTAAAAGGGGACCTTTTTTTTTTTTCCAAGGACAATAAATATTTGCTCTTTGGGAAGCTGCTGTTTGGAGATTCCTGGGTTTGGCCCAGAGGACAGGAATGGCCACCTGTGGGTCACAGGACCTCAGGACCAGGGCCTGGAGTGGGGAGCTGGGGGGCCTTGCTCAGGGGCAGCCCAATCTGTTTCCAAAGACTAGGAACCAGGGCATGGAGTGGGGGAAGGCCAATATCCCAGTCTTGTTTCTCCCATACAGCCCCCTGTGCATTACAAGATTTAGAGTTGTGAAAGACCTTCGGGCTCATCTAGACACCATTTTACGGATGAGGAAAACTGAGGAAACCGAGATCCAGAGATGACAAGCAATTTGCCTAAGGTCGCACAGCAGAGCAGAGACTCAAAACCAGACCTTCTGATTTCAAATGCATTTCTATTTCCTCTCAGATTTTCCAGTAAACTAGGGTCCTCAGCTCAAAACTACTTTTGTCCAGGAAGCATTTACCAATTGACCTGAATCTTTATTTGATGTCCTTGGATTTTAAAATACCCTCGAGAGGATGCGTCTCCTGATTTCACCTGACCTAGGTAAGTTACCTTTTAAATGCCCTTTTTCCTTTTTATATGAGTGTCTTGGCTCCCCACTTCTAAGCGAGGACTGGGACCATATCTCACATATGGGGAATGGGATTATTTAAAGGCAGGGGGTACATCTCCCTCCCTCTGTCAGGATTCCTCTGAGGTCTCCTCCTTAGAACTGGGGTCCTTGAAAATATTCTTCCCTGGGCACCCCAAACATCTGGAAACTACCTTGCTTTTTATCATCGGTAGTCAGGAAAATTAGTGTGTGTGGGGGTGCCCTCCGATTTGAGCTCATAGTCCCCTTCTAAAGGGGGACTGAGGCTCCCTGACCCTGTATCTTGTCCCCTCTCTTGGCTGCTGACTCGGAGCTCCCAAATATAGGGCCGTAAGCCACAGCCGCCCAAAGACACCACGGGCCTGTCAGACCCGGGCACAGGATCAGAGAGAGGGTAAACTGATTATAGTCCTGACTTCCAAGAACCTGCCTCCCCACCCATATCCCCTGCCCCCCCTTCCACTGCCCCAGCTGCCCCCAGCTTCCCTCACCCCCAGAGAACCACAGGGCTGTCGAATCTGCTCCCTGTCAGCAAAGCCAGCCTCAGAGGTGGGGGTTGTTTTTGGCCCTGTGGGCAGCAGGAGGACAGAGTTGTCTGTGTGTGGCAGCCACAGTGGGCTGGGATGGAGTGAGGGGCAGGGGACGATGGGAAGACTTTGAAAGGTGGCAAGAGGACAGGAGGAGATGCCAGCGGGTGGGCATCGGGGGGCACTGGAGACGAGATGACATGCTCTTGCTCAAAGATGGGGTGATGGGGCTTGGTAATCCCAACAGGATGTGAGATGGATAGCCAGACTGGTCTCCCTGTTCTCTAATAATAAAAATTACTTATTTTCTTGATAGAGATTTCTATGATAGAGATTTCATAGTACAATGCTCTTGTGATGAGCTTATTGCAATGTTATTGTCTGTATTTTCATAGATGAGGACCTGAGGCTGAGGGAGGGAATCCCACAGGAAGTCAGAGGGACCAGGATTTGAATTTAGCTTCCCGACCCCAATCCAGTGGTCAGTCTCAAACCGCATCTCTGCCATGGATCTTTCTCTTCAACTGTTTCCCACCCTTCAAGCCCCTCCCCTGATCTGCCTCCACAGCCGGCACTGATCTCTTCTATCTCATAGCTTTCACAGAGGCAACCAGATGGTACAATGGTTAGAGTGCCGGGCCTCAGCCAGGAAGACCTGAGTTCCAATCTAGCCTCAGACATTTCCTAGCTGTGCGAACCTGGTGAAGGTCACTTAATCTTAGTTTCCTCAGCGGTAAAGTGGGGCTAATAATTGCATCTACCTTGTAAGAGGATCAAACCAGAAGCTATTTATAAAGTGCCCAGCACGTAGTAGGTGATTAATAAATGGTCATTTCCTTCCACAGTCCTAACTTTCATCTGGTCCTGAGTACTCCCATGGCCTGGGATTTGCATTATCTTTGTGTGTGTGTGTCTGGGAACTCCCCTAGGGATTCCAGGCAGTTTTATAGTTGGTGTGTTTAGAGCTTAGACTAGAGCCCACCCATCCCCTTCTCCTCGCCCCTCTCAAAGCTTGTGCTTCTGATGAGTAAATGAATGAAAGTCACTAATGCTGCCCTCTCTACGATGCGTTCCCACCCGCCGCCTCATTTTTTATTTTTACAACAATTCTGAGCACGGCCATTATTCTTTGACCGCCCTTTACAGAAGGGGAAACTGAGGATTATGCCTTGCCCATAGTCACACATAGAATTAGGGAGCAGATCTCCTATTAGAACCCACGCTCTCTAACTACTAGCTTACTGCCACCCTTCTCCTTGGGTGGACGGCCATAAAGGGGAGGGTGATAATTAGACTCTGAGTCAGGGACTCCTCGGTTCAAATACAGCCTCGGGCAGGGCTTATCTGTGTGACCCTGAGCAAGTCACTTAACCTCTGCCTGCCTTAGTTTCTTCAGGTGTAATAATAGTTAATAACAATCATTGCGCCTACATCATTGCAAAGGTCGTTGTGAGAATCCCACGGAACCATAATGCCAGTGCCCGGCACACGGTAGGCACTATATAAACATTAGCTATTATTATAATTGTTGCTTAATCAATGCTTGTTTCCTTCCTTCTTTCCTCCTCTCCCCCTGTATTCAAGCTGCTGCCACCCCCCCACTTCCTGTACTGGTCTAGAATTTAATGACAGTAATGATGGTTAATAATAATAGCTATCATGTATATAATGCTTCAAGGTTTACAAAGCCCTGTATATACTGCATATCATTTTATCTCACAGCAACGCTATGAGGTAGGGGCTATTATAACCTCCATTTTACAGATAAGGATATTGAGACTGAGAGGTTAAGTAGCTAGTGTCTGAGGTGAGATTTGGACTCTCTTGCCCAAGAAAAGGGACATTGGGTTGTCTCTGAAAGGCCCCTGGGAAGAAACATGGGGGAGTCTATAGGCAGAGAGAGGGTCCCTGACAGGGAATGGATCCTTCTAGCTCCACGCAGTTGTTACCCTATAAGGCTCAGAGAACTGGGTTCTGAGAAAGCGGCAGCCACAAGTAGAGGGTATTGGTTTGTAGGGGGGAGTGAGGAGGAGATGTGTGTAGGGTAATTGGTGAGGGAACTGAAGACAAATAGATTTGGGGTGGGGGTTGAGTAGGCTGGGGAAGATCTTGAGATTAGAACGCTGAGATTTGGAAATGATTGCTGGGGGTAAGGGAGAGTGGCACTTCCATACTTCCTCCTGGGTGGATCTAATTGGACATCTTGTGTTTCTGAAGGTGGACCTCCTGGTCATCCTAGGCTGGGCTGCTCCTCAGACTTCCGCTATTATGAACAATATTTATTATTCATTGAGAGCCAGCATCCTTCTTGCTTCCGAGTTAGGGGAAATGGATATTTTATCTACTTCTGATTGACCCCAAGAATGGGGAGCAAGACATACCATAATATTTTCTGGCTACCGAGGAAAGTGAGGCCACAGCTTAGAACCTGTCAGGGGGACTCCCAGAGGTCACTGCACTTATGCCCCTGCCTCTAGACGCTAGGCAGGCTTAGATAGCCTTCAGGGAAAGATGGCCCCAGAGCTCTGAATGACAGAGAGTTGGAAAATCTGGGTTTGACTTTTGGTCTGCCACAAACTAGCCTCTTCACTTGGCAGAAGGGGAGACTGAGGCACCAAAAAAGGAACTGGTGCCTTAGTTTCCACTTTTGTAAAATGAGGACGTTGGACTAGATAAGCTTTAAAATCCCTTCTGGTCTAACATTCTTTATTCTATGAACAAAGGTCCTTCTAGCTGGAGTACTCTGTGTCCCAAATTTGATGGCCCCTTTCAGCTCTCATGGTCTGCGTTCTATGTCCTAAGATTCTTTCAAACACTGACAATCTATGGTTTGGCTTTCTATGATTCATGCCCTGCCTGTGGAGAAATCATTTCCATTGTCTAAACTTTAACGATGCCTACTGGCATTGAGGCCCCTTTTCTTTGGCTCTCTCCTGGGAGAGGGGTGGAGAGCTGTCCATCCTGGCTGAAGCCCGACCCCGTCCGCTGACCTTCTGAGCCCTGATCTTGGCCGCAGGCTGAGTCTTCCCCTTGGCCATCACAGCTGATGTTGACATAGTAGTTTATAGGCATAATCTCATCTGAGCCTCAGGGATAACTGGATGATGTAGATGGATAGCAGAGGTTATAGATTAAGCACTAAACTAGTTATAAGCCAAACTTTGACCACACACCAGGTGCCCCACCCCCCAAACTGTATTTCAAAAGGGAGAAGGTGTTGACATTGCCTTTTGGGTAGAAATTTATTGAAAGCCATTCGCCTTTTATTTTTGACACAGAATCAAGAGCCTTTGGACATTGCTTCCGATTCACACTCTTCTACTCCACCCTTGGGGCTGCTCCCTCTTTTGGTCTTTAATGGTAGATATAGAGGGAGATGATTAGAACAGTGTGGGGCTCCTCCTAGATAACTCTCAAGTCTTTTGGGTGTTTTTTTTGGACAAGCATTTATTAAGCACTTATTGTATGCCAGGCACTGAGCTGAAAACTAAGGAATACAACTAAGGACAAAATCAGGATCCCTGCCTTTAAAGAGTTCACATTCTAATGGGAAAGAAAATAGGCATCCATTTCTGCACATACAAGACACATGCAGTGAGAATGAGAGGTTGCTCTCAGAGGGAAGTCATGGGGGGTTGGAATGGGGATAGAGAAAGACTCCTTGTGGTGGGTGGGATTTGAGCTGAATCTGGAAGGAAGCCAGGGGAGCCAGGAGGTGGCAGTGAGGAAGGCGAGTATTCACGTTATGGGGGACCACCTGTGTAAAGGAACAGAGTCACGTGCGAGGATGAGCAAGGAGGCTCTTCTAACGGTTCAGGGAGAAGGACTTGGTGAGCCCCATCTACCCCTTAGACTCACCATGAGGCTGCCCACCAATCCCAAGTTCCTTCTTCTACACTTGCTGGCATTTGGTGGTCTTCCTTGACCTTTCTCTGGACCCAATGCTGGTTACAACCTTTCACCATGTTTGGTTTCTAGCTATGCAATCTTGAGTAAGTCATTTCTACTCTAAAGGATTTTAGCTTTTTCGGTTATGAAATGAGAGAATCAGACCAGATTGCTAAGATCTCTTCCAGATTTGACATTCTATGTCCTAAGGCTCTTTCCAGCTCTGACATTTTATGACTCCACCCACCCCTCTCCATTGACATAGGTGTTATTCATTATTTACTGTCCTCCTCCCCAACCCCCAGAGACTAATGAGGAATTTAAAAGGGGTCATTCTTAACAAGCCTGAAATATTTACACAGATGTGTGCCCAGGGACACACATGGCATGTATTTTTAGGAATGGGCATTGGCAACTTTGTTTGGGGGAATGTTGGGGAAAGGGAACTAACTGTGTTGTTCCTGGGACCACCTTTCTCACATCCTAATGGCTCAGAGCTGGGTGGGGCCTCAGAACTCAAGACTTAGAAAGTCAGAGCTAGAAGGGAGCTTAGAACAGAGATTATAGAATGTTAGAAGGAGGAGGAAACTTAGAACATGGAACATCCAAGGTCAGAGCTAGAAGGGAGCTTAGAACAGAGATTATAGAATGTTAGAAGGAGGAGGAAACTTAGAACATGGAACATCCAAGGTCAGAGCTAAAAGGGAGCTTAGAACAGAGATTATAGAATGTTAGAAGGAGAGGAAACCTTAGAACACAGAATATCCAAGGTTAGAGCTAGAAGGGAGCTTAGAACATAAGATATCTGAGGTGAAGAGAGTCTTGGTGTGGTACAGAGGAAAGAAGGTTAGATTTGAAGTCAGGGTCCTGGGTTTGAATCCTGATTTTCATTGCTACTGTGTAAACTTGGCCACATTACTTCTTTTCTTGGTTTCCCCCTCCATAAAATGAGGAGACTGGACTAGATGATGTCTACAGGGCCTTCCAATGGTAAACGTTGGGTCCCATGAACCACATAATTTTAGAGCTGAAAGAAAGGGTTTAGTCCAATTGTCCTTGGTAAGAAAGATGCTCTGGGAATGAATGACTTTCTCTCTTCTCTCTCCCTGGTGACACTTTCCTCTCTGATATCTTGGACGCAAGCAGACTTTATGGACAAATATGTCCATGCACTTTGTTTCCAAACAATATTTATGTAAATATTAAGCCAATAGTAGCTTTCTGATCACAGTATAACTGTTCCTACTGCCATGGGGGAGAAAAGAGATTGAATTAGGAACCCCACTTCCTCACAGGAGAGAAGGAGACTCATGGAACCTCAATGGTGACAGCAACCTCGGAACACAGGACTCTAGAGCTGGAAGAGATCTTAGGACGCAGAATGTGGGATAAATAAGCCTTCTTAAACCTAGAAGAGTGATTGAGGCAAAGTGGATAGAGGGCTTTGTTCTTTGTTCTGACAGGTAGTAGCTGTGAGACTCTGGTCAGGACATTTAACTTCTCTAGTGTTCTGGGAAACTCTAACATTACCATCTACATTGGTAAAGAAATTTTCCTTGCCTGAGAGTTCCTTATACCAGAGGTTTACAAACTTTTTGTCTTAGTCTTAAGATAATATAAATAATAGTTTTAAGATAATATAATATAAAAGAGTCTTCTTTTATATTCTTAAAAAATTATTGAGGATCCCCTCCCAAAGAGCGTTTGTTTATGTGGGTTATATCTGTCACTGTGGTATTAGAAATGGAAACATCTTGCATAGTAATATTATGAAAATAAGACTCCTTGAAAGAATCTTGGGGCTTTCCTAGGGGCCTTCAGATCATACTTTGAGAACCTTCCTTACACCAATGAAATCAGGGGTTGGTTTTTTAAAAACATGAATTAAAAAAGAGTATTTTTGAGTTAGAAGACGTCGTAGTCTCTTTTACAGAAGAAGAAACTGAGACCTAATAATGGGAAATGACTGGGCCAGGGCCCCAGGGCTCGGACATGCTCCCCTCCGTAGGCCTCTTCTGGTTGGGAACTCTGCTTCTGTAACAGAATCTGGGCCACCCTTTCCCTCTCCCCCTTGGGCTGATGACTGGGCTGTAGCTGCTTTATGCTTCTGGGGTGGAGAGGAGGCCTGACTTGGCAGCCAAATGTGAAGAAGGGAAGAGGAAAAGGGGAGAAGGTGGTGTTCTGCGGGCTGTGCGTCTGATCCCCAGCAGGGAGGGAGAGGGGAACATATGTGTGTGTCATAGACAATTTATTCTAGGAGGGAAGGAGAGAGCTGAGGGTGGGGTGGGGGACCGAGTGCCTCCCCCCTCATTTCCTCCCCCATTCCTGCAACCCATTCCTCTGGATGAAGATGAGGGCCTTCATTCCAGGAATGGCCCTCCTCCCTCTTCTCCTCCAGCCAGAACCTCCTTCTTCTCTCCCCTTAGAACCCAGCCTGCCTCTTCCTCCAGAGAGTTTTCTCTGACTAGACAGGAAAGGAGAGTGGGGGCGGGCAAGGCGGGGGGTGTCCCATGGAATGACAACCTCTAATATTTGATCTCTCTTGGTAACCCCTCGTCTCATACCACAGCACCCTACACTGAGTCCATCCATATTCACCTCCCTTGTGATGTCATAGAAAAAAGTTCTGGACTTGTAATCAAGAAATTGGGGTTCAAATAGGGGTTTATTAGTTGTTCGACTCGGGGTACATCACTTCATGTATTATAAAACAGGATCTTGCACCACCTACATCACAGGGTCTGTTGTAGAAATCAAATAAGACAACGTGGTAATAACTTTACAAACCCTAAAGGGAGCTATAAACGTCAGCTGTTTGCTCCCATTCCCCTAATTTCTGGCTCTTTAAAATTCTTCATCCTATGTCTCCCATCTACCCAGTAGTATCCCTATTCCCCACCTCTGTGACAGTCCCCGCTCCTTGCCAAAGAAAAGAAAAGACAGCCTAGTTCTGCTTCCTCTGGGAAGCCTTCCAGGATTGAGTGTCTTTGGAGGTCTCACTAACTCGAGTCTATGTCTTTGTCTACTCCTCCAACTCCTGATGGCCAGGGCCTGATCAAGGAAGACCCTTGGGTTGGGGGAGTCCGAGGTGTGGAACTCCCAGGGTCATCTCAGCCATCTGCTCCGGGCACTGGATGGATGGGCCCAGGGCTGTCTTCTCCCTGCTGCAGGTCTCTAAGGATCTTCGGGGAAGGCAACTGTAACTTGGTAACATTTGACCTACTTCTCCAGGCTGGATCTGTGTCTTTGGCAATGAGATCCGGACCCACAAGTTTGTAGAGGGAAAGCGAGGGCAAACTCCCTCCTCACCACCCCACCCCCTTCCCCCACTGCCCCTGGCAGGAGGAGGGACGGTGAGTGTCTTGCATTACTCCAGGAAGAAGCCAGATGGCGGGAGAGCTCACGCTACCGTCCAACTCTGCTCCCTGAGCCGCCGGGATGTGGAGCCCTGGCCTGCCAGCGGACACTCAGACAAAGCCAGGGATTCTCTGGGTCCTGGGGCTGTCTCCCCCTCAGACCTCAGCACAGCTGCTGGGTCTACCGCCTGTAAGGGGAAGGGCGGCAGCGGGGACGTCTCCTTGCTCAGTCTTAGGAATGGAGAACAGCAAAGTATCCAAGAAGAATCCCCCCAATAAGGAGGCGGTCAAAGGGGTGACTCTTGTCCCTCTCTCTTAGTCCCTTGTTCTCCTTCTGGCTCAGTCTCCACTGGAGAGGATGGCCCCGAGCCAGCTGACCTACCCAGCCCCAGCCCCTGTGCCCAGAATGCTACTTCTCTTCTCAGGAGAGCAACAGCCAGCATTGGGAAACATCCCTAGGAACCCAGACCCAAGAGCAGATTGTTTTTCTCTGAAGGGAGGAGGTGAATACCTCTTCTCTGCACTGTCCTCCCAGAAAAATCACACATACTGAGCCCGGGCCCTAGAGTCAGAGGATCTGAGTTCAAATCAGACCTCTGGTACTTTGGGCATATGTGATCTTGGGCAAGTTACTATCTCTTTGGGCCTCAGTTTACTCATCTGTAAAATAAAGGAGATGGACTAGATGGCTTTTGAGATCCCTTATATTTTTAGATCTACGATCCTATGAATGTATCTTCACAAGATGGCAGCACTCATCGAGAGAGTGGCAGGCCAGGCCATCTGGAGTGCTGGCTCTTCTCTCCCACCCTCTGCCCCCAAACATACACATACCACAAAAGAACCCACAGGAGCAGGGCTTCCCTTGCAACGTTTGTGGTTGTGTGACTCTAATTAAGCTGCTTTCCTTTTGGGGTTGAAGTCTTCCCATCTGCAAAATGAGGGTGTTGGATTCTGCGATTTTTGAGGTCTCATCCAACTTTTACCAGATCATTCTGTTTGATGTCCCATCCGGCTCTGAAATTCTGTGTGTGTGTGTGTGTGTGTGTGTGTGTGTGTGTGTGTGTGTGTGTTCTAAATTCCCATCCAGATCATAAAATTCATTGCTCTCAAGCAGCTTTGACATTGTGTCTATTCAGTTTTCCTTGGATATTATTTACCAGGGCCTGTTGGGTGCTCAGCATTTTCCTAGGTATAATGAGGGAAAAGGAGACTCAGGAGATAGGGTTCTTGGTCTCAGGAAGCTCACTGTCTTATGGGCATACGCTACACATAATCTGACCAGGGGCATTGGAATGTGGGATCCTGGAGGCCAGAGACCACTTTTGCCTTTCTTTGTACTCAATAAAGTGCTTAATAAATAACGTGCTTAATAAAGGCTTGTTGATTATTAACTGAACTTTGAGTCTCAACTTCCTTTTCTCTAAGATGGGATTTTAATCTTGACATGAAAATTAAACAGAGAGATATGTGTATATGCGTCCTTGAGAGGCTATACAAAGTCATGGGTTTTGTATACCTTAAAGTCATTCATTTTGTTTAAAACAAAAGATATACAAACTGAGTGTGCTGATAAAAGAAAAAACAGCTGGCTTATTACGGGACACACAAATAATGATCTTTGTGGTCAAGGGGAGATGGAACTGCAAACCCATAGCTTGGGTAAGGGACAAATGGGGCCTCTGATAATGTCCCTCTTTTTAATTTTTTACTGTAGGTAGGGCAAGTAATGAAATTCTTTGAATTCAGTAACATAACCCTAAAACCATAGGATCAGAAGATTTAGAGCCAGCAGGGGCTTTAAAGATCACCTGGTGTTTATTTTAAGTAAGAAGAAACTGGGACCCCAAAAGAGATGTGATTTAATCAGGTAAAAACAGGTAGTAAATAGGGAGGGAGCAGAGTGTGGTAGAAGGAGGACACTTATAGAGACTGAAAAGGCCTAATGTTGTTTGATTTTTTAAAAAATTATTATTTATTTATGACTTCTTTTGAGTTCCAAATTCTCTCCCTCCCTCCCCCGCACGGAAGGCAAGCAAAAATGATATCGAT
This sequence comes from Trichosurus vulpecula, assembly GCF_011100635.1. Taxonomy (NCBI): domain Eukaryota; kingdom Metazoa; phylum Chordata; class Mammalia; order Diprotodontia; family Phalangeridae; genus Trichosurus; species Trichosurus vulpecula. The sequence goes on from NC_050581.1 coordinate 113,779,674, forward strand.
TATATATGTGAAATCATAAAACCATTTTCCATATTTGCCACATCACCAAAAAAAGCAAAAAAAAAGTGAGAAAATTATACTTCAGTTTGCTCTCGGAGTTCATCAATTCTCTCTCTGGAGGCAGATAACATTTTTTCATCATGAGTCCTTAATTGGCTTGGATCATTGTATTGATCAGAGTAGCCAAGTCTTTCATAGCTGATCGCCTGCTACAACACTGCTCTTACTACGCACAATGATCTCCCAGTTGTTTTCCTGTCACTTTGCATCAGTTCATATGGGTCTTGCCATGTTTTTTTTTCTGAAAACACCCCCCTCATCATTTCTTATAGCACAATAACACTCCATCACACTCATACACTACAACTTAGCCATTCCCCAGTTGATAAGAATCCCCTCAAATTCCAATTCTTTGCCACCACATAAAGACTTGCTATAAATATCTTTGTATATGTAAGTACTTTTCCTTTTTCTTTGATCTTGGGGTACAAACCCGGTAGTGACAGTGCACAGTTTTATAGTCCTTTGGGTATATTTGCAAATTGCTCTCCAGAATGGTTGGAACAGTTCACAATTCCACCAACACTTACTTATTTTTCCTTATGCCCTCCAGCATTGTCATTTCTGATAAGTGTGGGGTGGTATCTCAGAGCTATTTTAATTTGTGTTTCTCTAATCAATAGTGATTTAAGGCATTTCTTTCGTATGACTATAGATAGCTTTGATGTCTTCTTTTGAAAACTGTTTATAACCTTTGATCATTTGTCAGTCTGGGAATGGCTCTTATTTTTATAAATTTTACTCAGCTCCCTATATACTTGAAAAAAGAGGCCTTTATCAGAGAAACTTGATGTAAAAATTTTTTATATTATTCTATTGTTTATGTACCTTTTATCTAAATGTAGTTTCTCTGATTATCTCTTTTAATTAGGTCTATTTTTGCTTTTACTTTGTCAAGATCATGACAGCTATCCCTGCCTTTTTTTTTAACTTAAGCTGAAACATAATAGATTCTACTCCATTTCCTTATTTTAAGTTTATGAGTGTGTATCTTCCGTTTTAAGTGTGTCTCTTGTAAACAACATATTGCTGGTTTCTAATTCATTCTGCTATTCACTTTCATTTTTTGTTACGATTGCTGTGTATTTCTCCACTTTCTTTTGTTTATCCTTCTCTCTCTTTTTATCCTGTTTCTTCTCAAAAGTCTGTTTTACTTCTCACCACTGCCTCCCTTAATCTGCCCTTACTTTTGTCTCCCCCTCCCTATATGCCCTTCCTCTTCTATTTCCCTGTCAGGCAAGAGAGATTTCATACACAACTGAGTGTGAATATATATTCTTCCCTCTTTGAACCAATTCTGATAAGAGTGAGGTTCAAGCATTATCCTCCACCTGCCCATTTTCCCTTTCACTACAAAAGCTTTTTTATGCATACCTCTTTTATGTGAGAAAAACTTCCCCTTTCTACCTCTCCCTTCTCCCAGTGCATTCCTCTTTCTCACTCTATTTTTGTTTCTGAGATCATCCCAACATAATCAACTCACAGTCATGCCCTCTTGTCTATGTAGAAATGATAAAGTTCTTAGGAATTACATATATCATCTTCCCATATAGAAATATAAGCAGTTTAATTTTATTGAGTCTCTTTCATGTTTACCTTTTTATGTTTTTCTAGAATCTTTTGTTCAAATGTGAAACTTTCTATTTAGTTCTGGTCTTTTCATCAGGAATGCTTGAAAGTCCTCTATTTCATTAAATATCCATTTTCCCCCTGAAGGATCATAGTCAGTTTTGGTGGGTAGATTATTCTTGATTGTAATCTTAGCTCTTTTGCCTTCTGGAATATCATATTCTAAGCCCTGTACTCCTTTAACATAGAAGCTGTTAAATCTTGTGTGGTCCTGACTATGGCTCATGATACTTGAATTGTTTCTTTTTGGCTACTTGCACTATTTTCTCCTTGACTTGGGAATTCTGGAATTTGGTTATAATGTTCCTGGGAGTTTTCATGTTGTGATCCCTTTCAGGAGGTGATTGGTGGCTTCTTCTTATTTCTATTTTACTCTTTGGATCTAAGATACTGGGGCAGTTTCTCTTTATAATTTCTTGAAATATGATAGCTAGGCTCCTTCTTTGATCATGGCTTTCAGGTAATCCAATAATTCTTAATTCTTAACTTATCTCTTCTTGATCTATTTTCCAGGTCAGTTTTTTTTCCTTATAAGATATTTTACATTTTATTTTATTTTTTTAATTCTTTTGACTTTGTTTTATTGTTTTTTTGTGTCTCATGGAGTCATTAGCTTTAAGCAATTATTTTCTTCTGTGAGCTATTGTACTTCTTTTTCCATTTGGCCAACTCTGCCTTTTAAGGAGTCCAATTCTTCAGCGAATTTTTGCATCTCCTTTTCCATTTGGCCTATTGTGCTTTTTAAGGAGTCCTTTTCTTCAGTGAATTTTTATGTGTCTTTTACCATTAGGCCAATTTTGTTTTTTAAGGTAGTATTTTCTTCCATATATTTTGCTCTTTTGCCAAGCTGTTAATTCTCTTTTCATAATTTTCTTGCATTATTTTCATTTTCTTTTCCAATTTTTTTCCCTACCACTCTTAGCTCTTTCTTAGCTCTTCCAGGAATTCTTGCTGGCCTTGTGTCTAATGAGCAGGTTTTTTTGGTTGGCTTTGGTTATAGCTGTTTTTTACATTGTTGTCTTCTGAACTTTGAACTTTATATTAAAGTTGGGCTCTGCTCATCTGGGGGTGGGGTAACACTGTTCCATACTAAAGGCTTTTTTGTGTGCTGCTATTTTCAGAGCTAATTCTGGGGGTCTGCAATTCTTTGGTGCATCCAAGGTTGTGTGATCCTGAAAGAGGTACAGTCATTCCTCTCCTGGTCTTCACTCTGGTCTTTGCTCAGGAAAGGCCCATGGTCTCCTGTAGCCACAAGTACTAGGGCTCCTCTTTGCCTTGGAACTGTAAGCAGGGCTTGTGCTCCCTGTGACCGACCATCAACCCTCTTTTCCAGCCTGAAACTGGGACCTAGAGCTACATATGGGCAATAGAGTTGCCAAACAGCACCAGCTGCACCCAATGCCAGCAAAAGGTCCCCTATAATCTCTTTCTGACCAGTTGTCCCACCCCCTTACTGTCTCTGGGCTGAGAGCTACTGAAGCTGCTGCTGCCACCACTGCTGCTCTTGCTGCTGTCCTGGCTGCCTCTGAGGCCCGAAGATGGTGCTTCTCCTTCTGAGCTCTGGGCTGGGTCCCCACCCTGGTGTCACAGACCTCTTCTGCTGGCCACCTAAGCTGTCTTGGGCTGGAAAAATGTCTCACTCTGCTCACGCACTCACATAGCTGCCCCTCTCTCTTTTTTGTGAGGCAATCAAGGTTAAGTGACTTGCTTAGGGTCACACAGCTAGTAAGTGCCAAGTGTCTGAGACCGGATTTGAACTCAGGTCTTCCTGACTCCAGGGCCAGTGCTCTATCCAGTGCACCACCTGGCTGCCCCCCTTTTTGTGTTTTTATTTTTTGGAGGCAATTGAGGTTAAGTGATTTGCCCAAGGTGACACAGCTAGTAGGCATTGTCTCTGCTGCTCCAAAATTTGATTTGAGGAGTTATTTTGAAGTTGTTTGGAGGGGAATGTTGGGAGACTTCAGCTGGGTTGTTGCCTGTACCCTGCCATCTTGGCTCTGCCAAGGCCTGTTTTTCAGTCTTGATATTTGACCTTCACAATGACCCTGTGAAGTAAGTATTTTCTCCATTTTACAGATAAGGAAACTGAGGTAAACGGGAGTTGAGTGGCTTGTCTATCTAAGCAAGTGTCTCAGGCAGGATTTGAACTCAGGCTTTCGTGACTCCAGTCCAGTGCTCTATCCACTGCACCAACTGACTACTCAGATGAATCTGCGATCTCACCCATGTGAGTCCTCCTTATACTAGTACCAGATCTCAACTCGGCTGTACCTTTTCCTCTTGGGCGATTCTTGTCCATGTGTGATCTACAGATGATCCACCCGACATAATAGAGGCCTTCCTCTGGCTTTCTTAATATTTCCCAGAAACCAGCACAGCCAGCAGGCTGTCCGTCCAATCAATATTCTTCTCTCTGCCTACAAGATTGGCCCATCTCCTTATCCAGCCAATTGCATCCTTTGATATACTCTTAAGTTGGGAGCGAGATGTTATTATTAACATGCTACAGGTGATTAACATTACTGATACCCGCCACTGTCTTTCCCCTGCTCTTGGGGTCAATGTACCCATTTTACCCAGATTACCCACATAACAAGTCAGGTCATTCGGTCAGTCAACAAACATTTATTAAGCACCTACTATGTGCCAAACACTGTGCTAAGTTATGCGGATATGAAAAAAAGATAAAAGACAGTCCCTGTTCTCAAGAAGCTCATAATCTATTGGAGGAGACAACATGAAAACAACTGTGTGCAAACAAGACATGGGCAGGATAAATCGGAGATGATCAGCAGATCAGCATAACGACACGTCCCCTCGGGCCCAGGTTCAATCGTTAAGTATCACTTTTATTGTCTTTGGTTTTTTCTGTTCAGTTAAGGTTGTTGGGTGCCTTCCCCTCTGTGTGTCGCCTGTAAACGAGGGCATTGGACTTACTTAGGTGGTCTCTGAGCATTTACATTCTCAGCTAGGTGGTGCAGCGATAGAGGGCTGGACCCAGGGTCAGGAAGACCTGAGTTCAAATGGTGCCTTAGATACTTACCAAACGAGTGATCCTGGGCAAGTCACTTAACCCCCATCTGCCTCAGTTTCCTCATCTGTAGATTGGGGATAATAATAGCCTTTATCTCACAGGGTTGTTGTAAGGCTCAAATGAGATGATATTTGTAAAGCACTTGACAAGTCTTAAAGTGTTGTAGCGATGATGGCATCACCGACACCGACCTGATGATGACAGTGATGGTGGTGATGGTGGTGATGATGATGATGATGATGATGATGATGATGATGATGATGATACCACCGACCTGATGATGATAATGATGGTGGTGGTGATGGTGATGGTGATGATGATGTCACAGGGTCACAGGGCCAGAGACAGTTACGTGATGCAGTGGATAGAGTGCTGGGTCCAGAGTCAAGAAGACCCCAAGTTCAAATCTACCCTCAGACACTTACAAGCCATGTGACCTTGGGCAAGTCAGTTAAGTAACTGCCAGGTGCCTCAGTTTCCTTAACTATAAAATCAGGATGATAATAATAGCACCTACTTATCAGAGTTGTTTTGAGGATCAAATGAAATAGTGTAAATGTAAAATACACTTTACAAATGTAAAGTATACTTAGTACAGTATCTGGTACATGGTAGGTACCTAACAAATGTTTATTCTCTTACCTTATTTAGAGCTTTGGATGGGACCTTGGAGGTCAACTGGTCTAAACCTCACATTTTGCAGATGAAACTGAGGACCTGAGAAATCATGGCAGTCTCAGGGCTACCCAGGCTGTAGGTGGGGGAGGTAAGATTGGAACTTGGGGGTTCAGCTCTTGATCTTGTGTTCACATTCAAAGATTCTTTCCCTCTGACATTCTATGCTCTAAGGGTCTTTCAAGCAGAGAGCAATGGATCTTTCCAGCTCTAGGAACCTAGAGTTTGAATGAATCCATTCCACTCCATTCCTGTAGTGTCCAGAGTTCTAGATCTGGAGTCAAAGAACTCTTGGCTTGAGTCCTTGCTTTGCCATTTACTATCTTGGTGACTTTGGTCCAGTCACTTAAATTCCCTGAGTCTCGATTTCCTCATCTGTACAGTGAGAGAGTCAAAGCAGACAATTCCTAAAGTCCCTTCTAGCTCTCAAGTCTATGATTCCAGGACAGGGTTATCAGTTTAAGCCATAGTCAAATATGAATCGATTTTGCGTGAGCTCTAACTTTTACTAGCTGTGTGATCCCGTGTAATTCATTTCTCCTTCCTGCATCTCAATTTTCTCTTCTATAAAATGGAAATGTGGTACAGTGATCAGAGGGCCAGCCTGTGAGCCAAGAAGACCAGGGTCCAAGTCTTACTTCAGTAAGACTGTGACGCCAGCAACTAAGATTAGAATTTGCAGAGCAGTTGCTGGTCTACATTGGTAGAGGGAGTTCCCTTCTCCAATGAGATCAGAGGAGTGTACTAAAAATAAAAATATGGGCACTACCCACCTCATGGGAAGGGGTTGGGAAGAAAACTTTTAAACAAGATGCTATGTAAATGAGAATTCTTACTCATTAATCAATAAGCATTTGTTAGGGATCTGAAAATAAAATTGAACTTAAAAAAACAAGCATTAGAGATAAAAATGAGACAAAATGAAATAGACCTTATATCCTTTATGGGGAAACATATAACTATGTAAATATATACAGAATAAGCAAACATGAAATACAATCAAAATCCATGCATTTGTTACTTCAACATTTCAGGGATCTATGTGATTCCATTGGCAGGAGGGAGTCTGCTAGCCATCAACCCTCATCTTGCTCTTTTTCTAATTCAGAAAGTAAGTTGTCTCTGGGAGAGTTGATGTCACCAAGCATTTCATCGCCCTGTAACCAGTGTGGTGACGAGAGCCTCCAAACTTAGCTAGGCCAGTGCTCAGTCCCAGGCCTGGGCTAGAGGCCTGTGAGCCATGGAGATGTCAAGGTCACTTCTGCTGTGAGAACCCCACACCGTTGTTGGTGCCCCCAGGAGGCCGAGCAGGGCTTGGGTCAGGAGCTATTATTACTATTGTCGTCATAGAGCTGCAACCAGAGGGCCATGGGAGTGGGAGCTGGTGAGGATTCATTACAGGGACTGTATGGTTGAATAGGTTAATAGGAGATGGTCCTGTCGAGGGTGAAGGCGATGGAGGGGATGGCTATCATGCTGATCTTCCCTTAGGGCTTCAGGAGATGAGGAAAAGGCAGGATGTTGGATTGGAGGAGTCAGGATTTATTATAGAATTATTGTTTATTATGCAAATTATTGAATTTGCAGTCAGGAAGACCTGGGTTCAAATCCCTCCTCAGACACCTATAACTTGGGTCAGTCATTTAAACTCTCTGGTCCTCAGTTTCCCCCTGAGTAAAATGAAGATAACAGCAGCTACCTTAGGGGTTATTACAAGGCACAAGGAGATAAAGTCTATAAAGGACTTTACAAATCTCCAAGGGCTATGTAAACTCCAGTTCCTATGATTATCTAGAAGACCAGTGACTGGACCCTTGTTTCATCATCTGCTAACGTGGTGAGAATCATTATAGCTAATATCTGTCTAGTGCTTTAAATGCTTTTGTATATATTATCACATGGGAGCCTTACCACATCCCTGTGAAGTGGTTACTCTTATGATCATCCCCATTTTACATATAAGAAAACTGAGGCTGAGAAGGACTAAGTGACTCACCCGGGGTCATATGTCTGAGGTAGGATTTGAACTCAGATCCTCCTGACTCAAAGTCCAGTCACTTAGCATCAGGATGGATTTCAAGTTAGACAAAGAATGAGACTGAGGGTCAATGGGACTGGAGAAGGTTCCTAAGAGAGGAAAGTGAATGTCTTTTCCTGGAAAAGCCTGTGAGTGATTTCTTAGCAGAGGGCTTGAGAGGGAGAGGGTGTGGGGCTAGATCAAGTGAGAGGGGGCCAGCAAAGGGCCTTATGAAGCTCTGTAGGAATGTGCGTGGTTATTATTACTCTAGTTGGGGTGACTTTTCAGTTCTAGAGGCCAGCTCTGCTCTAAACCCAGCCCTGTGGGGAAACCCCCACCCCCTCAACCTTCTTGCCTCATGCCAGGCCTGGGCTACCACAGATTTTGGCAGCAACTACCAGCCGTGACATCTCCTCCCTTCAGGAGTTGGACCTGGTAGGAGGTGAGAAATTCCTCTTAGGCCAGTAAACACCTCGTGAGAGGAAAAGAGACCCAAGAGGGGAGGGCAGGTCACAGATCAGGGGATTTAGACCTGGAAAGAACCTTAGATATCCTCCAGGAAATATTTAACAAAATAAATAAAAATACAATAAAACATAATGGTAATATACGGGTTTTCTAAGTCGAGATGTTTCCTGCAGAGATATTTATGGCTCTGTTTCTATTTGAGTTTGACACCAATGAATTAATCCAACTTCCTCCTTTTACAAATGCAAAGATGGACCCGAGGATAATGGAAGTGAATGCTGAAAACTAAAAATAAATAAAATAACTTATTAAAAAAAAAAGATGGACCCAAATCAACTCTTCCAAGAAAACACAGAAGGGGAGAGGGGGAAGGGAGGGGAACATAGGAAAAAAGGTCAGGAGCAAAAAGAGCTGTGTTAGTTTTGTGGAAGGATAAATTAATATAGGTTGGGATAGCTAGAGAAGGGTCCCTGGAAGGATAGGGGATTTGTCCTGCCCTGGAATCCAAAGGAATTTTGCCTGCTTGAATTCCCCTCCTTAGTCTCCAGGATCCCAGCTCAGGCCTATGGGGTGGGGGAGGACATGGCTAAATGGTTTTTAAGGCCCCCTCCTCCTCTAAAGCCTAGGGTCCCATGAGCTCCTCTTCCTGCTTCATATTGCCTTGGTGGATCCTGCCCTCCTTCTCTAGGGTTGGACCAGCCACCTTCCCAGTGGCCCTGATTATGCCCAGTCTCTGGGTCTGAAATGTGGGATATCTATCTGTCTGGGGGCCCGTGGTGGAAGAGAAAGTTCAAGGAGCAGGAGACCGCATGGACGAATCCTTTAGCCTTTTCCTTTGTTCCTCCCCCTTACTCCTGGATGGATGGATTCTCTTGGGCCACTGCCAATGCTGAGAGATTGTTGAAAAGAGCCTTGGACTGGGAGTCAGGACACCTGAGTCCCCTTTCTGACACTTACTAGTTATGTGTCTAGGCCTCAGTTTCCACCTCTGTAAAAGGAGGGGGTTGGACCTCTTCTAAGGTCCTCTCTAAGGACCCCTTCCTGTGCTTGAAATTCTTTGTTCTCGGGTCCCTTCTAGTACTGACATTCTGTATTTTATATCCGACTACCTTCCTGGTTCCAACAGTCTATATTCTGAGTTCTAAGCCCCTTTTCAAAGCTGATGTTCTGTGTTCTATGTTCTCTAGTCCCTCCCAGCTCCAACATTCTATAATCTGAGTTTCAAAGTCCCTTCTAGCTTTGGCCTTCTGTAATTCTGAGGTGGGAGTATTGGGGCCACACAGAGTATGTAGCTAGTTGGACTTTTGTCTATGGGTTGGCCTCTTTGGTGGATGTACCACCGGGTACAAAGAATGTTGTGAAATTATAACGAATAGCAGGAAAGCTTCCAAGCATAGAAAAGTTCAGATAAGAGAGTAGGCATTAGGCAGAAGGAGGAGGCGTGTCTAGAAGAGAGAGAGCCTGTTAGAGACAAACCTCAGGGATCTCAGAGAGCCCCTTCTCCACCCACCCACCCACCCACTCCCAATTTTTTGAACACCACAGGATCAAACCTGCAGTTTCCCAGCTAATTACTGAATGCTAACCACCGACCTACCCAACTCTGTGATGTCGTAAATATCTTTGTGGAAAATAGTAGATTCATCAATCCTTCTTTCAGCTCCAATGAAGCCAGTAATGCTTAAATATTTCTAAGTCTTAAGACAGTTGGAAGGGATGAAGAAAGACTCCATCCCAGCTGTGATGTTAAAGGTTCCAGAGATATAGTTTCTGGGTAATTCAATCATCTAATTAATAAGGCCAGCAGGTTATTAATAAAAGGACGGCCATCTGACCGTCTCTCTTGGGCCAAAGACAATCATGGTGGCGGAACTCACAGTTTATATAGTAGGTCTTCAGTGGGGGGCTGAGAGTGACATCAGTCATCCTTGGACAGAGAAATTATCTCTATTCTCAGACCACTTCCAGCCTTGGGCTCTCTGGACGAAAGGATTTGTTTCCACCCAAGCTGGAGTAGAACACAGTGGGCTGTCAGACCAAGATGAGGAGAGTTATTCGAATTTTGTTATCAGTAATGTCCTTCAAGAGACTGAACTTAACACCAGGACTTTGGGAGAAGGAGAGGTCTGAATCTCCCCAAGATAGTGGTTATTAACAGTCATTTCCCTCACAGCCAAATAGTGACTCACCTGAGCTCACATAGGTGGAAAGCCACAGAGGAAGAGGAAAAAAAGGAAAAACCCAACCCAATCTGGTTTCTGGGCCCAGACTGGGTTCTAATCTTCATCACAGACAAAGTTCTGGCCCTGGTCGATTCAATTTAACACAATAAACGCCTCCTATCTGTCTGTGTTATACAAAGCCATGAATTCTGTGCTGGGAGCACAGGGGTGGTAGATGGCACTTTCTACTAGCCACAAGGCTAACCCTAGCCAAAGACTGACCACAGATTCCCCTTGAGTTTTCTCAGGAACATGCATCATGGGTCACAATGGGACGAGAAAATGTAGGTGGCTCAGTGTGAAACAGACCCATTGTTGGAGATACTCCAGGACCCAAGGGCAGTATCTACTTTCTAGAATCCCCCCCACCTCCTGTCCCCCTGTTGCTGTGACCAATGCGACCCAGCCCAGAATTTGGTTATGGTGAGTCCTTCCATGCGGAACAGGATGATATTGACAATGCTGAGGGCCCCCTCTTCCCTTTCTCTTTCCCCAAGTCACGCCAACTCGTAGAATATTCCATGCAATGACTGCATATGTATAATCTATATCAAATTGTTTGCTTTCTCAAAGACAGGGGAGGGGAGGGAGGAAGGGGGAGAATTTGGAACTCAATTTCTAAAAAATGAATATTAAAAATGATGACATGTAATTGGAAAAATAAAGTACAAAAATTTTCATTAAAAAAGAAATAGAATATACCATGCAAGCCAGAGAGCTGTGGATAGCCTGTTATTCGTTCTTGGGTGGGACCAACCCCCTGAGTGCACATGTGGGGCCCAGATGGTAGCGGGGACAGTCTCCCCTGATGTGTCAGGGTGAGAGCTTCTCACCCTAGATGGTACCAGCGACTGCTCTGGCCTCTGTCCTCTTGCTAGAGCCTCCTTCCTCAACCTTCCACCCTGTTAGTCACAGCAGCCTTCAAGACAAACTCATGGAGTCACATTTGGGGGACAGGGAGACCTCCCTCTGTGATTTTCATCTCTGTCTCTGTGCCTTTTTGTCTTTCTCTGTCTCCATGTGAGAATAGGATAGAGAGCTGGCCTCTGAGCTGGGAAGTTCTAGCTCTAACACATACTGGCTGTGTGACCTTGGACAAGTCATTTCCCCAAGTGCTCTAGACGGTTCTAAAACTATAAGTTTCAGAGAAAGTGCTCACCTGCACTTTTCCAAGAATTCCCCATATCCTCGAAATCCTAGGTCCTGTCCCTTTTATGTGTCTTTTAGCATTTTGTAGAAATAGGAATTGTTATTATTATTTTTTTTATCAATGTCTCTCTCTCTGCTTCTCTCTCTGTCTCTGTCTCTCTCTCTGTCTCTGTCTCTCTGTCTCTGTCTCTCTCTGTCTCTGTCTCTCTCTGTCTCTCTGTCTCTGTCTCTCTCTCTCTTTCTCTCTCTCCCTCTCTCCCTCTGTCTTTGTCTCTTTTTTCCCCCTCGTGTTTCTTTCTTTCTGGGTGCGTGCCTCTTTTTCCCTGTCAACACTATCTTTGGATAGAAAAGTGAAAAACTCAGCCTATCGTCCAGATGCTGTCACATTTCCAGATGTCGAGGGGCCTGTAGTACAAACATCCAGATGATGGAGGACATTTTTCCATTTTCATCTGGATGATCAGGCATTATGTAGAGAGAGCTTGTGCCAGAGCCTGTGTTTCTGTCACGCTGAGGCTTCAAAGTGCTTAAATCTCCCCCCACCACCTCCATCACAGGCACCCCCAGCCCCTACTGAGAGCTGCTGGAGGGATGGAAAGCACATGGCAGGAGAGGTAGGGATGATGGAATTGTAGCTTTAGATTTAGAAAGGACCTTAGAAATCGTCAAATCCTGCCTCCTCATTTTACAGATGAGGAAACAGAGGCATGGGCAAGTTAGCCCACATGCCCAAGGTTACACAGCTATTAAGTGTCTGAGATGGAATTTAAACCCAGATCTTTCTGATTCTGTGTCTTATACTCTACCCCTTACTCTTCACTATCCCCTTGGGTTGCTGGGAGAAAAATTCAATCTTCACTCCCAAGGAAGTGGTAGTCTATGGTATAGATGGCTGTCTGACATTTGGGGCCTTTCATTTGAGAGGGAGATGTAGCCTTTGTCCTTAGAGATCCATAGTCTGAGATTAGACTTTAGAGCACTAGTCCAGCCTACTTATTTTACAAGTGAGGACAAGGAAGAGGACGCCTAAGGTCACACAGATAGTAAGCAGCAGACTTCAGAATCCAGGTTCTTTCTGACCCCACTCCCTTAGGTATACTAAGTGATCTCAGAAATGCTGCTGGACCCCCTGGCCCCCCCCCCAGTCACACCCCATCCACATACTCCTCCCTAAGCTATTTTCATGGGGCCATGATGACACTATCCTCGAGAAGTTCATTCTCTGAGGGGCCTGCCCCAGAGGGGGCCTCTGCCCACTATGAGGGAGCCAGATGGTACCTCCCAGGAAAGCTTTGTAGGGCACCAGCAGGCTGTGAGCTGTAGTGGGGGCCATGTGTGAGGTTTCTTTCAAAGGCCCAGGATGATTTAAAAATAACCTTAGATGGTACTCTCTGCTCCCTTCCACCTTCCCTCAACACATGTGCTGTGCAGCAGGCATGGCCCAGCCTATGCCAACCCAACATGTTTGCAAGATGGTGCTCTGAAATCCTTTTGAACCCCACTTAGTGGAGGGGGGAGGGGAAGAGCTGAATGGGACATGGGTGGGGAGGTTGAGGGGATCTCCACCTTCTAGTAGTCCCTTCTCCTGCCTCTCTCTCTGCTATATCCAGTCTTTAGTAATGGAGAGCCACCTGCTTAATGGCCAAAGAGCACATGATTCCCCAAAGACCGGTCATATATTTTACAGGAGGATAAAAGAGTATTTGGGAGGGGATCTGATTTGGGGGGGGACTCGGCTTGCCCCTAGAGAAGGGGTTCTTAATTACTTCTGTGTAATGGATCCCTTTGACAGTTTGGTGAAGCATATGGAGCCACTTCTCAATATAAATATTTTTAAATGCTTAAAAGAAAATGCATACACTTACAAAGGAAATGAATTATATTGAAATACAAGTTTCACGGACACCAAGTCAAGAACTCCAGATCTACGGTTACTACAACATTATGTGATAAGTGCATTAGGAATTCACGAGCCGAGGAGGAAGGCAGGTGTCACCCAGTCTTTACTTAGACACCTCCAGTGACAGTGTTACTTCTCTCACAATGAAGCCTGTTGGGAGCTCTCATGGTTCTGTATCCTGAACCCCTTCAAATGGGAGCTCCTGAAAGCAATGGTTTAAGGCACTCTTTGAGTTACCATCTATTCAATACGATAGCTTATGAGTCTCCATCTAGTGTTTCTTTTCTTTTTTTAAACTAGACACTTTAACTCAAAACAACGACAATTTAATTGTACAAAATAGCAAGGTAAATAACAAGATTCCTTTCCTCTCTGCTCACAACATGCACACAGATTCTCATACCTCTAGTGGGAGGGGAAATACTCATAACCTGGGTAGCTTATACTCCCAAGGCTGCTTCCTAGTTGGAAAACCCCTCTACCTCTGAATCTGCCACTTGCTCTTGCCACGCAGAGCTCTTGATATCATCTAAGGCTGATTCCTCAGCTATAATAGCATCTGCTAATTCTCTGCAGAAATTTTATCTGTTAGTTTTCTGTTTCTTTACAGTTGTTAAGAAGCCTCTCTTCAAAGGAGTATTAACAGCACTTTTTGCTAGCCTTGGGGATATTTTGACTCTTTTGTGATTCAGATTTACAGACATATACAGTCTACACAAAGGGAGCAGTGAAAATACCCTAGTACAAATCTATCATTTGAAGAGTTTTGGTTTCTCTCTAGTGTCAGCTCCCCCTAGGACTGGTCCAGGTTAATGCTGCAACCTTTATATAGTCCTGATAACCAGTTCATAGGGTTACTAGATTGAGAACTGGAAAAAGACCTTTAGAGGTCATCTAATTGAACCTGTTCATTTTATGGAGTAGAAAGCTGAGGCTCAGAAAAGGGAAATGATTTCCCCAAGCTCAGTCAGGTAGTAAATAGCAGAACTGAATTCCAAATCCAAGTTGTCTGATTCCAAAGCCTGTACTCTACCCACTGCCTGACCCTCCTTGATGTATGAGAGTTCATGAAAGTCCTTTAGGACTTCTAGGAAGAAGTTTAGAAAATTACTTCCTTGAATAGATAAAGGAAAGATAATTCTTTGGATTGCCTGCCAAAGGAAACCCAGTTCTTCTGCCTCTAGGCTCAAGAGTCGGCTGGTCTGGCTACCACCCTGTTCCATCAGGAAGCTCAGAGGTGTTTTCTGGGCTGGCTAAGGAACTTCCTAAGCTTCCTCTTACAACTTGGGGTTTTTATGAATCTCCCAGGCAAACTTCAGACTGGTTGAAGGTGGGGTATCACAGAGCTACCCAGTATGGCACCATAATCAATAATAACTATTTATTAAGAACCTACCATGTGCCAGGCACTGGACTAGGTGCTAGAGATATAAGCATATAATTTTTATTGCATTCCGGTAAAGGATGTGGTTAATATTTCTGCCATTCTGTTGTTGTTTATGCCCTAATCAAATAACTGAGAAAATGCAGATTCCTTTCCGTTATCAGTAATCACCAGAGATGCATCACTACTGATTTTTCTAAAATTCTACTTGATCCTTAACTTACTTATTGTTTATATTTTTATTAGAGTTTTCCATATCTGGAAGGGATACATTGAGATCCGCCACTATCATAATTTTACTCTTTCTCTCTTCAATTTGGTTATCTTTTCCTTTAAGTATATGATGCTATGCTATTTGGCACATATATTAAACATTAACATTCATTTGTTATCTGTGGAACCTTTAAACATAATGTAATCTTTCCACTTATCCCTTTTTATCATGTCTATTTTTACTATACCCTTGTGTGAAATCTTGTTTATCCCTGTTTTTTTTTAATTCACCTGAAGCACAATAGATTTTGCTCTTGCCCCTTATCTTTACTCTGTGTGAATCTTTATGTTTCAAGTGTGTTTATTATTAAAGACGTTGCTGGATTCTGCTTTTTAGCCCGAGTGAGATACAAATACCAAGAATGAAATAATCCCTACTTATAAGGTGCTTACATCGTAACAGCAGAGACAACAAGTATACATATAGATATATACAGCATAAAGAAAAGAAATAAATACAAGTATATTTTGTTTTTGTTGATTAGTTTTGGCAGTGTCCGACCCTTTGTGGCCCCATTTGGGGTTTTCTCGGCAGAGATACTACAGTGGTTTGCCATTTCCTTCTACAACTCATTTTACAGATGAGGAAACTGAGGCAAACAGGGTTAAGTGACTTGCCCAAGGTCACACAGGTAATAACTCTCTGAAACCAAATTCAGACTTACAAAGATATGTCTTCCTGACTCCGGGTCTGGCACTCTTTACAAAGCAGTTACATACATAGTAATTTGGGAAGGATGTCATTAGTAATTGGGAGAAACCAGGAAAGGCTTCAAGCAGAAGGTGCATTTTAAAGGAAGAGAGGAACTCTACGAAGTAGAGTTAAGGAGGGAGGGCATTCCAGGCATGGGGAATGGAAAGTGCAAAGTCATGGAGACAGGCTAGGTTGTGTATGAGGAAAAGGGAAAAGCCAAGTTTGGCTGGATTAAAGAGTGCAGAAGTAATGGAAGTGATGCCTAGAGAAAGGGAGGGCGTAGATTCTCTCTGTCTCTCTCTGACTCTGTCTCTCTCTCTGTCTCTTCCCCCTGCCCTCTCTCAAAGTTGATTATCCTCTTTTCTGGCATACTTTTTCTTCTCTGGATTTTCATGACATCACTCTCTTCTTGGTTCTTCTTCTCCCTATCTGACCACTGTCTACCTTCTCCTTCCTTGTTCTTCCTCCTCCCTCCTCCACTCTCCTTTCTTCCTCTTTTCTCCTTCCTCCACTCTACCTCCTCCTTTCCTTGTTCTCCTTCTTCCATTCTCTCTTCTCCACTTTCCCTTCTTCCTATTCTCCCTCTTCCCTTCTTGCTTTCTTTCCACCACTATCCCCCTTCTTTGATTCTTCCTCCTCCCTTTTCTAGTCTCCATTTTCCATTTTCGCTCTCTCCTCTCTTCTCCCTCCACTCTACCTCCTCCTTTCCCTGTTCTTCTTCCTTCCTTCTTCCTCCTCCACTCTCTCTTCTTCCTTCATTCTCCCTCTTGCGTATTCCCTTCTTACTTTCTTTCCACCATTCTCTCCATTCTTTGATTCTCCTCCCTCCCTTGTCTAGTCTCCCTTTTCCATTTTTACTCTCTCCTCTCTTCTCCCTCCTCTACTCTCCCTCCTTCTTTGATTCTCCCTCCTTCCTTTTCTAGTGTCCCTTCTTCCTCCTCCACTCTCCCTCCTTTTTTTGATTCTCCCTCCTTCCTTTTCTAGTCTTCTTTCTTTCTTTCCTTTCTATTTACTCCTTACTTTCCCTTCCTTTATTCTCTCTCCTCTCTCCTCCCTCTTTTCCCTTTGGAGTGTGAAGAGCCAGGTGGCAGGAGAGAAATGTCATTAATCCTCCTCCACATAAGCCAGAAATGGAGAGCCAGAGGGACCTGTAACCTTCACACTGTGTCTCACCTCCCCCCCTCCCCAACAACCTCCCATTCCTCAGATGTGCCAACTCTGAACAATGCTGTCTACATCAGCTCCAAAATAGCCACTGGTCCCCTGGCTTCTTCTCCTTTTATAGCCCTGTCCCTATTGTAAGGCTCCCCCAACCTCCACTGGGGGTGGGGGTGGGGAGGATGAAGGGCGGGGGAGACACTAGTGACTTGGGGAGGGGCAATCACGGCTGGAGATAAAGACCCTGAATTTGACCCGAGTCTAGCACTGCCTCAGCTCCCCTGAGCCTTTCCTTCCTCTGCTTTGTTCTCCCTGGGCTCACTCTCCTACCTCCCTCTTCTTTGCCTCACCAGCCCCTCTCCATGGCTCCCAAGAAGCCTGACCCAAAGAAGGATGAGGCAAAGGCTGCCCCCAAGGCAGCAGCCCCAGCTCCAGCTCCAGCTCCAGCTCCAGCTCCTCAGCCTGAGCCCCGCAAGGAAGTCGAGTTTGATGCCTCCAAGATCAAAGTAGGTCTCTTCCCTGGGGGTCAGACTAGAGTCAGCCCTGGAGGACTTCTGAAATTCAAAAGAGGGACAAGATTGAATGGAGTTAGGCTAGACTTCTGCAAGGCGAGAGCCTGGGAGATAGAGTAGAGACTGGGGGGCTGCGTCACTGAGGGGGTGGTACGAGGAGCATGGCAAAATACGAATTTCCTGGCGGGGGGAGGGGCTGGCAGTATCAGAGTTGGAAGACAGAGGTGTAGCACGCTGGGTATTTAACTGTAGCGAAAAGAATACTGGGTTTGCAAGCGGAAAATCTGGGTTCAAATCCCAATTCTACCATCTAATTTCTGTGTGACTTTGGGCAGATCACTGAGTGTCAATTTTCTTAACTGTAAAACTAGGTGAGTAGATTAGGTGGTCTTTAAAATTTCCTCCAGCTTCAAGTCCTGCGATCATTTTTTTTTGTTCCTACTAAGGGAGAAGGCAAAACGTAACTAGGATGGGGTGACCAGCACTTTGTCCAGATATGCTGAGGTGGGAAGGGGCCCCCTTCCTTCCAGACACTTCAGTTGCCAAACCTCACACCTAGTTTTCCATTCAATTTGCCATGGTGTGATCCCGTTCCATCACCTGACCCCGGGCCACCGTCCCCTGTGGCACCCCTCTCCCGGGCCCACTTTCTCCCCAACCCCTCCCTAATGAGGGTGAAACCCTTTATGAGCTGGGCTGCCCCTTCTCCTGTTCTCTGTGGCTGGATAGTCCTCTGTGCCAGCACACCTTGTGTACCTACTGCCACTGTCCCCATCCTGATAATCCCTGCCCCCTCCCCCAAAAAAACCTCAACTATTTTTGTCCCACATGAAAGAAAGTCTAGCTGTGGCTCAAGAAGGAGGAAAGCAATTTAATATTAAGCATATTCATGGAAAGTGAAGCTAGAGGAATTAAAGGTAGATGCTAATTAGAATCTTCCCTGAAGGGTTAAAAAATTTTTTTTGAGATTAAAAGGAGAGATGGGGGTGGGCACTCAGTATAGCGAAGTGGTATCATAGAGACAATCCTAGAAGGAAATTTAGAGATCCAACTCCCTACAAACATCCAGTGACTTGCCTCAGGCCACAAGATACAATTAGCAGAATTGGGATTTGAATCTATGTTGTCCAGTTCCAAATCTGGTCTCTTTCCACTATGCTAGCCAGCCTCTCGGGTATACCAAGAGCAAGGAGACAGATGGGATGATCTTTCACCCTGGGCTTCTTTCTCTGATTCTAACTCTAGGGGAGGGCAGCTAGGTGGAACAGTGGATACAGCACTGGCCCTGGAGTAAGGAAGACACATCTTCATTAGTTCAAATTTGGCCTCAGAGAGTTACTAGCTGTGTGACCCTGGGCAAGTCACTTAACCCTGTCTGCCTAGTTTCCTCATCTGTAAAATGAACTGGAGAGGGAAATGGCAAACCACTCCAGTATCTTTGTGGAGAAAACCCCAAATGGGATCACTAAAAGTCAGACATGACCAGAAAAACAAAACAAAACACAATTCTAGTGGATAGGAGGGATTCTGCCCATGCTGGGGACTGGGAATGAGCAAAAAATTAGGAAGTTGGCAACATTTACCTTAGCCATGTGTACAACTCTCTATTCTGATAAGTAAATATTGTGAGGATTAGTTGAAGGAAATGGGGATCTCTAAGCTTGGGGAAGGGAAGACTCAGGGGAATGTGATTGCTGTATTTCAAAGGGATTAGACTCGTTTTGCTTGACCTCAGAGGGTAGTAACTAATTAGGAGCATTGGGTGGAAGTGAAGGGGAGGGCAGATTTCAATGCCATAAAAAAACAAACAAACAAACAAACAAAAAAAACTCCCTGAAAATGAGAACGATCTCAAAGCGAAATTGGTTACCGGAAGAATTTGTGCTTTTTCTCACACTGCATGTCTTCTAGCAGAGGCAAGATAATAAGAATGATCCCATTCGAGCATGAGGTGGTTGGGATTAATGCTTCAGTCAATCCATAATTTACATTTTTATCATGCTTCAAGCCTGCCAAGTAGTTAGTACTTAGTAGTTACATACCTATGGTAGGTATTTACCTATTTAGGTCATCAGGCACATGGCTGCTGTATCAAGCTCAGCTGTTATTATACCTGTTATGGGCAGCTAGTTGGAGCGTGGATAGAGTACTGGGTGTGGAGTCAGGAAGACACCTCTCCATGAGTTCAAATCTGGCCTCGGACACTTGCTGGCTCTGTAACCTTGGGCAAGTCACTTGGCCCTGCTTGCCTCAGTTTCCCCATCTGTAAAATGAGCCGGAGGAGGAAACGGTGAACCCCTCCAGTATCTCTGCCAAGAAAACCCCAAATGGGGCTTCGAAGAGTCAGACGTGACTGAACCACAAAAAGGACCTGACATGTGCCAGGCACCGTGCTAAGCGCTTGACAATTTTTACTTTATTGGATCCTCACAACAAGCCTGCAGGGTGGGTGCTGTCATTATTCCCACTTTACAGTTGAGGAAACTGAGGCAAAGAGAGGCTAAGCAACTGGGCCAGGACCACAGGGTTACTTGAGCCAGTAAGTTTTTGTGAAGATGCAGTTCCTCCCAGTCTGGTTGGGGAGACACTGGAACAGTTAAGTAACAGGGGGATTCTCCTAGGATTACCATGATGAGCCTTCCTCCCTTCCCTGTGGTGGGAAATTCTTCCTGATTTTTAGCCCTAGTCCTAAAGTTTCCTTTTCTCTAAAGCAGGAGTTCTTAACTTGGGGTCAATGAGCTTGGATAAGAATTTTTTTTGCTTCAGTATAATTATTATCTTGAATAATTATTCTAATTTCAAAACAGTTGGTTTCCTTTGTAATTCCATATGTTTTATTTTTACTAGTTAAAAAATATTTTCTAAGAAGGGGTTCATAGGTTTTACCAGACTGCCAAAAAGGTCCATGACCCAAAAAAAGCCTAAGAACCCATGCTCTAAATGGTTAATAGGACGAGGTAGGTGGGTCCAGGTCCACGCTGGGGATGTGACTTTAGGGCTCTGGCATTACACATAGCGGCACGACTGATCGTCTAGCACATGGTGGGGGTGGGAGTGGGGGCAATGTCTGAAAGTGTCCTTGGCTGAGGTTGGTACCCCACCCCTACCCTCAGGCCCCTCCCCAACCCCCTTCTGAGCCTTGGCCACCTTCCTAGCTGTGTCCTGTCTTGCCCACCTCACGAACATTTCCCTTTATTCCATTTCACAGTCCAAGCCCAGGGGGGGGAAAGGTACCTTTCAATCACTTGCACAGATGATGAGGGCGCAGATGATGGATAAATAACATTCGTAAAGTGCTTTTGAGCTCCCAGAGTGCTTTATGAATGTGAGCTTGTTTGTGAGGTATTACTGGTATTTAAGCCCCCACTCTACAAATGGGAAACTGAGTCTTGGGGAGGTGATTTGCCTATGGTCACCCAGCTAATAAAAGTCAGAGGTCTTCCTGAGGTCTGGTCTTCCTGACTCCAGATCCCGCGCTCGGCCCACTGTGGAGGTATTAGTAATGATAATTAATGATAATAAAAGTAGCATCTATGGAGCACTTTGTCACCACACAACTGACTGACCTCTCTAGTCATACACACATATGTATTTATTTATCTCCGTCTCTATCATCTCTCTTTCTCTCTCTCACCTTCTATCTCTTTCTCTCTGTTTCTAGTTCTATTGTTATCTACATCTCTATATCTCCATCTGTCTCACTCTCTATCTCTACATCTCCATCATCTCTAGTTCTAGTTCTTTCTCAGTTTCTGTCTCTGAATCTGCTTCTCTCTGTCTCTGTCTCTCTGTTTCTCTCTCTGTCTCTCCCTCCCTCTCTCTCTCTCTCTCTCTCTCTCTCTCTCTCTCTCTCTCTCTCTCTCTGTCGCTCTCACTCTGTCTCCCTCCAGATTTCCATTTCTAGCTTCACCTCTCTGTCTGTCATCTAGTACCTTATGCTGAAATCAAGATGGCCCCGGGGCAGTTCCTCCAGGCCTATTGACTGAGAACCAATCTAGCCTTGTTTGAAAAAGAGTGTTGGCCAACAGATAACGTTATCATGTGGCTGCCATATATTAGGTTGGTTTTTTTTATTTTGGAGGGGGGTAGGCAGGGCAATCGGGGTTAAGTGATTTGCCCAAGGTCACACAGCTAGCAAGTGTGGTTGCCATGTAAAAGAAGGATTAGATTAGTTCTGCTTGGCACCAGAGGGCAGAATCTTATAGGACCAAAGGGTAGAAGTTTCAGAGAAGCAGACCTTTGTTCTATGTAGAAAAGACTAAGGTGGGCTGCCCTATTTGGTGGTAGGCATTATTAGGTAGCATTCACTAGAATTCTTCCAACAAAGGCTGGATGATCACTTATTGAGGATGGTGTGAAAGGAATTCTTGTTCAACTCAAGCAGAATTAGAACCCTTTCAGGGTTGTTGTATGGGTCCAATGAGATAATATTTATTGAGTGCCTAGCACACAGTAGGCATTATATAAATGTAAGTTATCACCACCACCACCACCACCACCATCATCATCTTGCTCTCTCCTAGCTATTTCTCACACAGTCCTTGGGAAGCAATCGTAGGAGAAGAGGAAATGTCAGCAGCCTGCAAAGTTGGGTTGGGCGGGAGAGACCTCGAGAGGCCTTAGTATGTGTCTAGAGCGTTGACAGATATCATTGACCTTGGGCAGACAGGGCGTCAGACCTTGACTGTGACAGAGATAAACCCCTCTTCTTCCATGGCCTGGTGCCCACATAGCACCATGGGATCATAGAGCTAGAGCTGGAAGGACCCTCTGAGGCAATCTAATCTAATCCCCTCATTTTATAGATTGTGACAATGAGGCCCAGGGTTGGGGAAGACAGTTGAGAGACAGTACGGGTTAGTGGTTAGAGCCCTGGACTTGGTGGTGTCAGCAGCCCTAAGTTTGAATTTCACTTCAGGTATTAGCCCTGGGATTATGGGTAAGTCGATTAACTGATCTATAAAACAGGGATAATGACACTGGAACTACTTACCTCCAGGGCTGATGTGAGAAAAGTGCTGGGTATGAGTGAGTTATTAATATCCTCTTACAATGCCAGGTGGACTCAGCTATTAACTTGCTATAAGACAAATTTGTTTAGGAGCAGACCAGCAAAGAAAGACCCTTTAAGGCTGGATCATAGACTCAGAGCTGGCAGGGAACTTGGAGGTCTTCTATTCCAAAGCCCTCTTTTTGCAAATGAGGAAACTGAGGACCAGTATGATATTAATAATAAGTGTGCTTCAAAAGAGGATGGGTATTTGTTCTACTGCCCCATAGCCCAGATTTGCTATGTCTTCATAGACTATTTTCATGAACAAGTCTCTGGCCCCTCTCCATGACTAGATGAATTCCATTCCATACAGAGGAGAGAAGTGATTCACCCAAGGTCACATAGGCAGTGATAGTGAGTGCTAGAGACAGGATTTGAAATGGATCTGTAGTCTGAGGTCCTGGGTTCAAATCTTGGTTCTACTATTCACTACCTATGTGATCTATGGCAGATGCTTCTCTATTCTGTGCGGAATGGAATTTTTCTGGCTTTTGATGGCATTCTATCATCCCCCTGCACACCTCTAACATTCTCCGATTCCCTGGTTCTATTCCAATACTCAGAAATTACCTACCAGCGTAGCCTACAAGGCCATTCGAGGCTGGCCATGGAGGTTATCACAGCTGAAGTGGCCAAGGTCACATTTCCTATGATGCATCCAAAAATAGACCTGGAACGCTTTCTGGACAACAGCCCCTCCTCCGGCCCCGACCCCCAGGGACCCTAGTATAGGATATAGAGAGGCCGAGGGAGCTGAGATAAAAATAAAGTACATGGTTTGGAGATAGGCAGAGAGTGGGGGATGGGGTGGAGATTGATAGGTTCTCAGAGGTCCCCTTAGCCTCGAGGGGGCTGAGCACTAGAATGCAAATCGGGGGGCCCTTTATCTGCTCACTCTGAGTCTCAGTTTCTTCTACAAAATGGACCGTAGATTCTTAGGTTTTAGAACAAAGCCATTTAGTCCATGCTTCTCCATTTACAGGTGAGGAAACTGAGGCCCAGGAAGGCTATCTCTTGTCCCCCATCCCTCTTTCCTCACCTGTCCCAGTCTCTCTTCTCCCACAAACTTTCACTAAGGCATGGTGGGCATGAGTCTTAGAGGGAGCCCACAATGGGCATGAGGAGAAAGGGGCTGGTTGATTTAGAACTGGAAGAGACTAACTTCATCCAGCCTCCTCAGTGTTTGGGTGAGAAAAATGAGAGCCCGGGGGAAGTTAAGTGACTCATCTGAGGTCACACACAAGGGCTGGATTTGAACTCAGGTTCTCTGACTCCAGAGCCCATCCTCTTTCTCGAGACTTATCAGACAAACTGCTTTGGGCTCTCACCTCACACAGCTTTCTTTCTGTCCCATGTTCTGCCAAGGAACTGAGCATCCATAGAAACCAAGGACTTCAAAGCTGGAAGGGACAGGGCCTAGGGTTTTCATCGGGCTTGAGAAGGCCACAAGAGTGAGGAGTAAGCCATTCAGTGACATGGCTAATCAGCAGCAGAACCGAGATTTGAACCCAAATCTTCTGACTCCAAATCAAATGTCTTCTCACTGCTTTTCACTGCCCCTCAGTGAGATAAAAACACTCATGGTACCTGCCTCATGGGCTATGATTAACCTTAATCTTCCTATGTAAATGTAAGTTATTATTATTATTGCTATTTCAAAACTGGGCTTTTGTGAAGCTGCATCTCGCCCATCCCGGCCCTCTATGGCTGGCCCTCACAACCCAACTCTAGCTCATCGAGGGTTAGTTAGCTCAGGCTTTGGGGGAGGGAGCTCAAGTGTGGGGTGGTGCAATAGGGTACTGTGTGCAGGCAACCTAGGCCCCAACCAGGGTCAGAATCCAGAAATGAAGGAAATGACCAAGGAATAGACAAGATCGAGATTCACGATGGCAGTCTGCTTCCTCCAGAGAATGGAGACCTGCCCACCCTCCCAGGTTCAGAGGGCCCCTTCCTCTGTTATGACTTCCCCCTCCCAGACCATAAGTGGAGGATTATTTGGAATTAGGTGGGGAGGGGCTCTGAGGAAAATGATTATATTTCCCACTGGCAGCTCCCACCCCCACGTCAGGGGAGTACACAGGGCAACATCTTAGCCTCAGACTCATTGCCGTTCCTCTCTCATACCTCCACTAAGTCTGAGGCAGGAGATTATAATGTTTTTTTTCTGTTGTTTCTGTATACCCCAATAGTTATATACACACACAACCCTCTCCCCCTCCTCCTTCTCTTCCTCCTCCTCCTCCTCCTCCTCCTCCTCCTCCTCCTCCTCCTCCTCCTTCTTCTTCTTCTTCTTCTTCTTCTTCTTCTTCTTCTTCTTCTTCTTCTTCTTCTTCTTCTTCTTCTTCTTCTTCTTCTTCTTCTTCTTCTTCTTCTTCTTCTTCTTCTTCCTCTCTTTCTTTCTCTGTCACTTTCCCTCTCCCTCATTCTATGCCTCTGTCTTTGTATATTTATTCCTCATTCTGTCTTTCTGTATATTTCTCCTTCTATCCCTATCTCTCCCCATCTCTCTCCCTCTCTGCCTTTTCTGTCTTTATGTATTTCTCCCTCACTCTGTCTTTCTCTATATCTGCCTCTCTGTCTCTCCTATCCCTATCTCTCTCCCTGTCTGTCTTCCTTGTCTCTCTGACACACACTCAGTCTCTCACAGATTCTTTCACTCTCTCACTCCCCCTCCCTCTGGTCTCAGTTTAGACCTGGAACATACGGCTCGCAGTGGGAAATGATGACTTACACCCTGGGCCTGTTTGTGGTTGCCTTCTCTGAGGGAGAAAATAGCATCAAAAGCACCAGCTGCAGGCCTGCCCTGATGGGTGCCCGGGCACAGTGGGGCCAGGCAGGCGATGATCCAGCTCACACCTCGTAAATCTCTCTCTCTCTCTGTGACCGTCAGAGCTAGGGATCTGGCTGCTTCCACAGCTCCAGTGGAGGGTGGTGAGGATTTGGGAGGGAGGAGAGAAAAAAATCAGTGAGAGCAGCTAGGGTGACTCTTTCCTCTCTTCCCTGGTCAGTCATGGGAGAAGGGCAGGAGTGGTGGACCTGGGCAATTCTAGAGGGCACTTGTGCTGTTGAAGGTGGACTATTTCTCCTCGTCAACTTGGTGTGGTTGGAAGAACCCTAGAATGTGAAGACCTAGGTTTGTCTCCCATGCTGGTTCTCTGACCTCTTTCCCGGCCTCAGTTTCTTCATCGGTTAGGTGAAGGGCTTTGACTAGACAGTCTCCAGGGTGTCTCCCATCTCTGACGCTTTTTGACTCTCATAACAAAAGCTCACTTTTATAACCTTATCTATATACCCCTGTGGAGATGGGTAGTATAATATTCCTATCTTACAGATGAGAAAGTTGAGGCCCCTGAGAGATGAAATAGTTTGCTAGGAAGTGTGTATTGGGTTCCAAACCCAGCCTGACACAAGGCCCACCAAGTTAACCATGCTGTCTCTTGTGAATCTTGTGTTAGACACTGTGGGAGATACAAAGATCAGTTACTCAGCCCTCGAAGAGCTCACAGATCAGTAAAGCATGAGACTGGGGAAGCAAAAGAGATTTGGGTTCGATGCTATGAAGGATGCTGGGATATTAGGGCTGCAAGAAGCTGCCAGGAATGAAGGAGAGATGTTGTGGGGAGTTATCTACCGTCCTTTGCTCATTCCAGGCCTGCTCTACTCGTCCATACATAGCAGCTCCGCCTCTGTCTATCTGGGATAGAGGGACAGTCTGCTCTGAGGGCCCCGAGCCAATGGCTAAGAGCTCGAGGCAGAGGATGGGGAGGAAGGGACTCAATCAAAGTGCTACTTCAGAGTTCCATGTTGTGGGTGAATCAGGGTCAGGGAATAATAGAATTTTAAAAGCAGGAGGAGCCTTAGAGAATACCTAATCTGACCCCCTCATTTTGCAGATGAAGGAAATGAAGAAAGAGGGGATTTGCTCATGGCCATACAGAAAGGAAGAGCAGAACTGATTCCAAATCTTTCTAGTATGCCTTCATCGACTGTTAAAATGAAATTTAAAAATGAGGCAGGGGAGATATCCCTCTTCCTCTCGGAGACTTTCTCATGTTGTTGAGGAGCTCAAGCTATCCTTAGTTTCTCTGTGTGCGTGGGGATTGATGGTAGAGATAGACCCATTTCTCCAATCTGCACTTCTTCCCCCAGCTCCCCAACTCCACCCCACCAAAGAGGCCCTTGTGGCCAGTATGGGACATTCCTATCCATTCATAGCCCAGTTTAGAGTTTCCATGGTGTGGTTGGTCTAACTCAGCTCAGCGTGCCTGTCTGAGACACTGAGCTCCCTGTGAGTGGGGCTGGGTGTGTGTCAGTTGCTGGGGGACAGAGCCGGTGATGACTGAGGGACCTGTCTGGGGAAAGAGCCATAAATGCCTCACTGCTCTCCTTCCCTATCCCATAGCAACACACTCACACATACACACTGATTGAATGGGGTCATCTTTCTTCTCTCCATATTTGAGGAAACCGGGATTAATCCCTGGGAGTGGGGAGTTCATCCTTGCAGTTAGGGAGGAGGGAATGCTAAGGCAGCTTCATGAGTTGACCATTGCCCTTGGTGGCAGGGACTCTGATCTTCCATGTCCACTCCAAAAAAGCATCCCCAGAATAAAAGTCCAACCCTCATGGCCACATAACTCCTGGAGGGTAGGTCTCATACATCAGTCAAATGTTAAAGAAAAAAATACAGTGAAAGAGTATGGAGGAGATTCACAGAATCAGAGCTGAGTCTTCAGAAATCCTCAGAGACTGCATAATACAATGATGGCCAGAGAATTCAACTTAAAATCAGGAGTACTTGGGTTCAAATTTTGCCTCAGACATTTATGAGTTTTGTGCCAAGGGACACAATCTTTCTGTTTTTCAGTTTCCTCCCCCATAAAGTGAGGCTGCTGGCCTAGATGACCTCTATGGTCTCTTACATTTCTAATTCTATGATCCTCTGGCCCCGTACCCTAACAAGGATCTCCTTTACAACGTAGCAGACTTTACTTGAAGACTACCAGTGAGGGGGCACTACCTGCTGAGGCATTCTGAGAGAGTTCTAATTGTTAGAAATTTTTCCTTCAACTGAAATCTGCTTCTCTGCAATGACCACTCTTTACTATTAGTTCTGCTCTCTGAGCTAGACAGGATTAATCTGTCCTCTACCCGATGGCCCTGAAAAGGCTTGAAGATTATGGGATTATGTCCTCTCTAAGTCTTCTCTTCCTAGGCTAAAGATAACCAGTTCCTTCAGAAGGAATTGTCAGAAGGGATGAGAGGTCCTGAGATTCTTTACGGTCACCCTTCTTTGAATAATCACCATTCACTTAATAATGTTTTGTCATAATACTCAACAATGTTCCCCAAAAGAATTTCCAAGGCATCTTTCCATACATGGAACAGACGACTTCAGTTCGGGTGTCAGGGCTGTCTATCTATCTTCACTGGGCTCTGCTGAGGGGGCTTTTGAGAGTCCAGGGGCAGCAATTAGAACTTTTCTTCTGTCTTCTATTCCAGATTGAGTTCACTCCAGAGCAGATAGAAGGTGAGTAGCTTTGGGCCCCTCTGTCCTCATCTAGTACTCAGATTATTAGTCAGTTAATAGGCTAACTTGCTCAGCCCCTGTGGGATGCCCAATCCAGTGACTGCCCAATGCCAGTCAGGCATTATTAATGCCAGAGATGACACAACTCCCATCCTCTGGAAGCCCCCAGTCTGAGGAGGAGACAAGACCCCTGCCTTTAAGGAGTCCCTAATTTGAGGGAGAGAGGTATGACACTTGCCCTCTGGGAGCCCCAAGTCTGAGAGAAAAACATGGCTCTTACCTTCAGGGGATTTCCCATCTTACCTGAGAAACATAGCTCCTGTCCTTAGAGACCTTCCTCCTTCACTCTCCTTTAACTGCCATAGAAATCCCAGCCTGAGGTGAAAGGCACTGACCCCACCTCTTTCAGGAAATTGTACTAAACTAACCATAATTAACCTCAAAATTAATAGTTGCTCTGGAACCATGGGTTTCAAAGAATCAGAGGAGGACATTCACTTCCTGGTTCATTCTATGTTCTGAGCCCTCCCCATGTCATCAGACTCATCTGGTGTTTCCACCCCACCCCACCAGAGTTCAAAGAAGCCTTCTCTCTATTCGATCGGACCCCCAAGATGGAGATGAAGATCACATATGGGCAGTGTGGGGATGTGATGAGAGCACTGGGTCAGAACCCAACCCAGGCTGAGGTTCTTCGGGTGCTGGGCAGGCCTAAGCAGGAAGGTAAGTGACCTCAGACCTACTCGCAGGGAAAGAAAGCAGCAACCGCAGTCTGTGAGAGGTGTTATTGCTAAGCCCTACCTGCCTCAAAATTTCTCCCTGTTCAAGGTTGTTAGCACAGCGAGGAAGCCAGGGCAGCTCACTATTGGAATGGGAAGGTAGGAGCTACAGATGACAGCCTCAAGGTGGGCACCAGTTTCCTAAGCTGGGGCTGCCTGCAGTCAGCTCATATGAGCAGGATGAAATAGGTCGTCCCCTGGAAATTAGTGCTAGCCTAACTGTTTGACTAGAATCCTTTGGCTTTAAAGGAGAGGGAGAGAGAGAGGGAGGGAGGGAGGGAGGGAGGGAGGGAGAGAGAGAGAGAGAGAGAGAGAGAGAGAGAGAGAGAGAGAGAGAGAGAGAGACTGAGAGCCTTATTCTATTGAGCAGAAGGTTATATGCACCTCGAGGTCTTTCTGTATGGGCTTCGTTGTGAGCGATGCCCTTGAGAGGTCTTGTGTAGAGAGCCATACAGTTGCACTACCAGTGATTTTAGGCACAGAGAAGATCAAAGGGATCAGTGGTGATGAAACCATGTCACTAAACCAAGCGCTGCCATGTTTTTGAACACCTGCTACGCCCTTCAGCCGGCCCTGGGGTTGTGGGGAGTGGTTAGGGTAATTATTAGTGTCTGAAGTAACCTAACAATCTGCCACTTTCTCTAATCCTTGCCCCAGAATTCCCATTAAAGTCATTCCTTTGGGTTAGCAGGATTGTTGTCTTCAGAAGGTATGTGCAAGATTGTGGAGGACCTTGAATGTCAGTCAAAGGAGCCTGAATTTTACTCAAATGGCAATAGGGAATAATCAAGTCATTTAAGGCAGGGAAAGTCATATGGTTGGTTCCAACCGTGTAAAACAGAGCAGTACTGGAAAGCATTCATTGGGCCTTACTGTATGTCAAGCACTGTGCTAAGCTTATACAGATAGAAAATCGAGATGGTCCCTGACCTCCAGGAGCACACACTGTGATTGGGACAGACAAAAGGAAGACCTTAGGTTTTGGCAGGGAAAGTGCTAGAGCAGATGACAGGGTCCCAAGGACCTTAGGGAACAAAGGCCAGGCAGATAGACTAAGAGGATGTTAGCTTCAAGGGTAAGTGATGTCACCACTGGGGGACATCCCAATATACTTCCCCATAATTCATCCAAACCCCTATAAGACATGCCTTGCTCCTTCCCAAATGGGTCTGGTCCAGAGATAGGTGTGTGTGTGTGTGTGCGTGCGTATGTGTGTGTGTGTGTACGTGTGTGTGTGTGTGTGTGTGTGTGTGTGTGTGTGTGTACGTGTGTGTATGTGTGCATGGCGCATGGTTCTCATGTTTGCTTTTAACTTTCCCATCTCCCTTCTCTGTCCCCAGAGCTCAACACCAAAATGATGGATTTTGAAACCTTCTTGCCCATGCTGCAACATATTGCCACCTGCAAGGACACTGGCACTTTCGAGGACTTCGTGGAGGGGCTGAGGGTCTTTGACAAGGAAGGCAATGGAACTGTTATGGGCGCTGAGCTGCGCCACGTGCTGGCCACCCTAGGTAAGTCTCTACCTACCCCCGTGAGGCCCTTGGGGAAACATGGCTAGATGCAGGCCAGCAGGGAACATAAAGCAAAGGCCTGAATCTCCCTGGAACCCTATCTGTTATTATGTCAGGGACCCCTGACCTCTAACTCAGAGATGCCCTAGGACAGACGGAAGACCTCAAGTGAAGGACACAGTTTTCTCTGACCTTATGGTACAGATGTTTCGGCCAATCTTTTCAATGTCCTCCGTACCTCCGAGGACTTTAGATGGCATAAAAATAGCCAGCATTTATAGATGTCATTTCACTCATTAATCTCCCCAACAACTCTGTGAAGTAGCCGCTGTTATTAGCCTCATTTTACAGAACAGAAGATGCGGCCTGAGGTTAAATGAATTGCACGGAATCATAGAACTAGTGTCTGAAGCAAGATTTGAACTCAAGTCTTCCTAACATCAGGTCCAGTGCTCTAATGATGATGATGATGATGATGATGGTGATGATCATTATAATGCCTAACATTTGTATAGCGCTTACCAAGAGCCAGCCACCATACACTTTACAATTATTGTCTCATTTAATCCTGGGAGGTAGGAGCCATTATAATTCCCATCTGACAGATGAAGAAACTGAGGCAAGCGAAGTTTAAGTGACTTGCCTCAGGTCTCTCTCTCTCTCTCTCTCTCTCTCTCTCTCTCTCTCTCTCTCTCGCTCTGTCTCTCTCTCTGTCTCTGTCTCTCTCTGTCTCTCTCTCTCTCTCTCTCTCTCTCTCTGTCTCTGTCTCTCTCTCGTGCGCACACACGCACACACTAGTATCTCAAATAAGATTTGAACTCGATTCCTAACTTCAAGTCTAGCGCCCTCTCAATGATACCACCTTGCTACTATACACGGTCAGGCTCATTCCAGAGTTTCCCAGGCACACACAGCAGCCCAGGGGAAATACGTCTGCAAACACGAAAGGGAAGACCCCTAGGAACACCTGGCCCTTGCAGTTGCTGGGATGAAGTCTTACCCGTCTCCTCCTTCCTACCGCTGATGCTATGGATCTCTAGTGCTAACAGTTATGAAGACGAGTCTCCACCACCACTTTCCTTCTTCCACTTTTCCTGTGCTCCTTCTGGGCAGCCCTCGCCGCCGGGGGCTCTTTGGGGTTCATAACCACAGCTGCTGCCTTCCCGACCCCACAGCTCAACCATCCCGTCTTCCCTGGTTCCATAAGTTGATATTGTTACATAGAGATGTGCTGAGAACAGCCTGGACCGGCTTTTGAGAGCCAATCGCTTGAGCCTATTGTTAAATTTTCATTGTGAATATTTACACGCCGGAAATCAGCCAGGGCTTGACTTACTGTTTTATTGATTGTCTAGACTTAACAAAGTGAAGGAGAAGATAATGATAAAAATTAAACTTAAAAGTCTGTCCTGGTACACCCCTATTGTTAACCACGTCCTCCAGAGATTTATGTTGAGTGAAGCTGTTTGTTATAGTGAAGGCCTAAAGTCTTGGTGGT
The DNA here is from genome assembly GCF_011100635.1 of Trichosurus vulpecula. Taxonomy (NCBI): domain Eukaryota; kingdom Metazoa; phylum Chordata; class Mammalia; order Diprotodontia; family Phalangeridae; genus Trichosurus; species Trichosurus vulpecula. Next base: position 113,811,223 of record NC_050581.1, read on the forward strand.
TGGTAAAACGCAGGAGGCTATAATTTCCCAACTTGGCCAGGGGAGTGTCAGTGCTTCATTCCAGCTTCCGACAATGCCCAAGGTTGAGGGGATTGGTGCCTGTTTTATACTTTCTCTTGGGCTGTCACCAGAATGTGGCCTTGCCACATATGTCCCCTTTTCCTCTTATACACCCAAGTCTTAAATGGGGTTTTGAAACAATCAGGGATGAGAGGCAGAAATATGAAGGTACAAACTTAGGAGTTACAGAAGGATCACGTTACAGGATTCGGGGACCCCATCTCAAGACCTTCTACTCTTGTCACATGACTAGCATGCAATTATCTAATGACTAAACCCATCCCTCTACCAACCTGGGGCAACATAAGGAGTGAAAATGCAGCGGAGCGCCCCAGTGGGGAGGTTTTCCTCTTGGAACATCTTCTCTGTCTTCCTAGCCCTGAAGGACTGAGGGCTTCAATGGATTATAAGTTTAGTATAAATCGATCATACGATATGACAAACAAAATAATTAATATGATCTTGAGTCGTATTAAAGGCAGTGTTACATTAGGCCGCCAGGTGGCATAGTGGATAAAGTACTGGGCTTGAAGCCAGGATAGACCTGAGTTCAAGTCCTGCCCCAGATGCTTCATAGCTATGTGACCGTGGGCCCATCCTTTAACCCCTTTCAACATTGGTTTCTTTATCTGTAAAATGAGAATAGCAGCTCTCTCCTTCCCAGAAGTGTTTGAGAATCTCATATGTAAGGTGCTTCATAATCTTTAAAATGCTATATGAACGTCAGCTAGTATTATTATTAAGGCTAATTAATTATGGAGACTAATTAATAATTAAAGTTAGCTCGATTCTTTTAAATCTAATATTAAGAGACACAAAGCATTCAGAATAAAGGATTTCTGCTGTCCTCTGCCTGGTCAGGTCACACCCGAAGTCCTGTGTTCTGTTCCAGGCCTCCCTTAAGGAGGGATGCTGATAAATTGAAGGATGTTGTGGCAAAGTAGAAAGAGGCGCCCCAGACGTAGGAAGACCTGAGTTCAAGTCACACACGCTGTGTGGCTCTGGGCAAGTCCAGTAACCTCTCGTGCCCCAGGCAACTCTCTAAGACAAAACAATCATAGGACAGTTGGTGATCTGCCTTGGTGAGCTTTGCTTTTCCTCACAAGAACAAAATTACAAGTCTATATTTTAAATAAAAAGAGCCTGAAATAAACTACCTGGAGGGAAAGATGACCAGAATTCCCCATGAAGGAACTGGACATCTTGGCATCTTAGCATCTTGTTAGGCTGAAACAGGAGAAGACCTGGGAAGACAGGAAAGCTATCTCTGAGTGTCCTTAAGTGGAAGAGAAAATAGATTTGTTTTGTACAGTCCCGGGGAGCGGGGGAGGGCAGAATGATGAGCAACGGACAAAAGTGACAAAAAGCCAGAATTCCAGTAGGGCTGTCCAAAAGTTGAAAGAGCTGCCTCAAGTTTTCTTTTGGAGGGGGGAAGGCAGGGCAATTGGGGTTCAGTGACTTGCCCAAGGTCACACAGCTAGTAAGTGTGTCAAGTGTCTAAGGCTGGATTTGAACTCCTGACTTCTGGGCTGGTGCTCTGCCCCCTCGCATTTTGATAATATTGTCTCACATTTACAGAACATTTTAAGGTTCACAAAACACTTTTACTCATAATATCCATGGATGGTAGATACCGTAAGTATTATTGGCTTTCCTATTTTGCAAATAGGATTAAATGACTCGCCTATAGCCTTGTATGAATGAATGAATGAATGGATTTATTAAACAACCCACTATGGGCTTAAATATATATTAAAAAATGAAACAGTCATTGTCTTTTTAAAGCAGTTTATATTCTAACAGGGCAACTGGGTAGCAGGCCTGGGCCTAGAATCAGGGAGACCTGAGCTCAAATCCAGCCTTGATGCTTTCTAACCGTGTGACCCTGGACGAGTCACTTAACCTCAGTTTTCTCATCTGTAATATGGGGATTATAATAGCACCCACCTCCCAAGGCTGTTGTAAGAATAAAATGAGAATAATTTAAATCACTAAGTACAGTTCCTTGAGTATAAGAAGGGCCATATTAATGTTAGTTATTATTTTATTATTATTGATGAGGGAGCCAATACACAGAAAGGAGCGGTGACCGTTTGCATCAGGGGTACGCTGGTAAATGTTTAACAACCGGCTGTCCCCACCCCTCCCCAACTATATACAGGACAAAGTTTCAAGTTTAATCTGCATGTTTAATATTTTCTCTGTCACTTTCTTAAGTCTAAACAAACAGCGAAACAATAAATCAAGTTGTAATTGGCAGCATTTACTTATTTCTGAGACGTAAATGCTCCCATCGAAAATTTAACAATCAGCTTTCCTGCATGTGCTTAGCACACCCTCACTAGTCAGCACAGCTCATGCGTTAGGTGCTGGGAACATAAAGACAAAAACAAAACCATACCTCCCCTTGAAGAGCTCACTTTCTGTGGAGAGAAATAACATATACAGGTACTACCATGATAATGTCCTGTATTATATTCTGCTTTCTGGGTTTGTAAAGCACTTTACAAATATAACTTCATTTGATCCTCACAATGACCCTGGGAAGTAGGGGCCATTATACCCCCATTTTACAGCTGAGAAGACTGAGGCAAACAGAGGTCTGAGGCAGGATTTGAACAGCTGGCTGCCTTGTGCACTCGGTTCATGGGGGAGGAGAGGAGCTGCGGGCATCCAGAAAAGTCCCTCATAGGAAGGAGGTGGCACCAAAGGCGAGCTTGGGATTCCAAAGGCAGAGGGGAGGCTGGAGTACTCCAGGCATGGCGGTTAGAGAAAGGAACGGTGCCGTAGAAAGAATGCTGGAGTTGGAGTTAGAGAGCCTGGGTTCAAATTCTGGTTCTGCCACTTATTTCCTGTGTGACCCTTAGGCAAGCGATGAACCTCTCTGGGCCCGGGTTTCCTCATCTATCTAGGGGGCTGGCTGGACTAGAGGTCCCATAGGATCCTTGCTGTGGAGCTTGATGGGCTGGTTGAGCTGGCTAGTCAATCCCCATCATCAGTTAAGAAAACTGATGCCCATGGAAGTTAAGTAATTTGTCCAGGATATACAGGTAGCAAGCATCAGAGGCAGGATCTAAACACAAGTCTTTTGATTCTGGAGCCAGTGCTATTTCCACTGAACCACACTGCCTCCCAAAGTTCCCTCTAGTTCTTAATCTAGGTTCCCGAGATCCAATGAATGGATGAGCCCTCCTGAGATCTTTTCCAGCCAGAGAGTATCATAGACAGAACATGTGGGACTCCAGGCTTGCCCTTAAACCCCTCTAGGTGAGAGACTGACTGAAGATGAGGTGGAGAAGCTGATGGCTGGACAGGAAGATGCCAACGGATGCATCAACTATGAAGGTGAGAGGCAGAGGCAGAGAGGGAGGTTCCTCCCAAAGGGCCAAGGGGCTCGTGTTCTAGGGACCCGCCCTTGCAGGGGAGACAAGGGAGCTATAGAAGAGCTGCGGGCTTCCTCGGTCTCAGGGGTTGACCTTGCAAAACAAACTCCTTCCAGTCATCTCCCCACAGTCCTGGTCTGAGGGGGAGACAAACCTCATCTTACCCCACCTCCACCCTAACCCCACGCCCACCCCCATCCATGAGATCCCAGTCTGATGAGGGAGAGGGGCACATCAGCATGCATCTCTCACACACTCATATGTATGTACGTGTTGACCCATTCTCCACTCTTGGCTTCTTTCTAGCTTTTGTGAAGCACATCATGGCCAGCTGAGCTGTCAGCTCTTCAGGTGAGCTTGCCTCCTCCCCTTTCACCTCTGGCAGCAGAGGTCCCAAAGTCTGAGAGGGTCTCAGGTGCCCAGGGGCAGAAATTGGACCGGGAGAAGAAGTCAGGGCTCCCTCTGCATTTGGATTTCAATGATTTTCCTTTATAAGAGATTGGATAAAGAAGAGAAGGAAGGAGAGGAAAGAAGTAATGATGGGAAGAAGGAAGAAAGGGAGGGAAAGAAGGAGGGAAGAGAAAGAAAGGAAGGAATGAAGGAAAGAAAAAAGAAAGAGAAAGAAGAAGGAAGGAAAGAGAGAAAGGGGGAGAAGAGAGAGAGGAAAAATAAAGAGAAAAGAAGGAAATAAGGAATAAGAAGTTAGGCCATAAGAATTTATTAAGTACCTACCATATTCCAGGCACTGTGCTATGTGCTAGGGATAGACAGACAGACAGACAGACAGATAGATAGAGATGTAGATATATGTATGTATGTATGTATATGGCAAAATATAAGAAAAGAGAGAAAGGAAAAAATAAAGAAGGAATGGAAGGAAAGAAGAGAGAGAGAAAAAAAAGAAAAGAAAGACAGCGGGGTATCCTGGTCCCTGGAATCTCCAGGATGGGGCTGTGGAGAGCAGCTGACCTTTGACTTTGCCAGTTGACTCTGGAATCACCATGAGGCCTGTACTGCCTCCATCCTGTGGTTTGAGGAGACTTTCAAAACAATAGGGAGTTCTCCTAAAAAAGGTCCCAGGCCAGATTTCTGCCCTTGGGCTCTTGATAACCTTGCTCCTTTGTAATTCATGAATAATTTTTCTTTCAGGAAGCCCCCATAGAGGACCTGATGGAGGTGTTTCTTCAACCAGTCCCCTGAAGTGGTGGGGAATGCTCATTTGGATGAAGGTTGGGTGGTTTGTGGTGGGAAGGCCAAGAAAGAGGAGGCTGACTTCTATGGGATGGAGTCCATGGTGTGGGGTGAAGGAAGGAGAATACAATTCTCAAGGGGGCACTCAACTGAAATACTTGACTGCCCTCTTTGAAAATTGCAATGGTCCAATGGTAGCTTCTGTGGAGAAGGTGAAGAGTGGGGCATTATGGGAGGAAGGAAAGAGATGTTTGGATGTTTCCTAAGCAACTGGAACCAAGTGGCTTTTGCCTGTCTGTCCATCTCACTCATACACACACACACACACACACACACACACACACACACACACACACACATGCCACTTTCATTACCACATGCATCATACATTGCCTCAGGAATAGGGGTGAAGAAGGTGGGTCATGGTCTCTTTGGAGAGTCTAATTTTGTGATATGAGGACCATGACCCTGCCTTCCTTTCTCATTTTCATTTTTACATAATATATTCAAGTCCACCCCCAAGGTCTACCTTTTGGTTCCAAGTCAGGGGCCATGGGAGGAGGGGTTAGAATCTTCCCAATGACCTCTTGGGGTACAGAGAAGCCTCCCCCCAGCCAGGCCACAAGGCTGGATAGCCAAGGCTTCTGACTCCTAGCCCAGGGTTCACCCTATAGCTTGGGGGAAGTGCTGCTGACTGTAGCATAGCCCCTGTTTTTGTGCTCTTAGGGGTGTGTTCCTGATGGAAGAGTCCAAGGAGCAGGGTCCTAGGGTCCTTTGCCCATCCCTACCCCACTTCTACCTCTTGGTGCTACCTTCATCCCCCTGGTTGCTGACACCCTCTCCCCCCTTCATTAAAGGGCTTCCTCATTCATTTTAGTTCTTGTTTTATTTTTGTTGAATGAAGCAGTGTTCATAGAGCAGAAGAGTGGAGAGGAAGGAACCTAGCGTTCTTCCTCCTTGCACATATACCAAAACCCCCCAGCTTGTGTGCCAGCCCTTTATGACCCAGTTCTCTAGACCACTCAAGTCAATGGCTCACTAATATGATAAACTTGTTCATGATGCCGAAAGAGGGATAGAGAAAGGCACACAGAGTCCTCCAAGGGAATATAAGTGCACTTTTATAGACCATTTCTGGAAACAAAAGTCCTGTGTCCATGATCTAAACACATAGTAATTCTGATGAGGTGGGGTTAAGGCCTTGGGGGGAAGGGAAGGTAGCATGGAGTGTGGGGAAGGGAGGAAATTTGGAGTCAGACAGGGCTCTAAGTACTCACCTCTTTCCCCTGGGCCTGGGATGGCCCTAGTGATTACTCTGTGCCCTAGAATCCCTACAGGCTGAGTTAATACCCTATGGCATGAGTCTAGACATCGAGGTCACCGTCCCTCTACTTCTTAGAATGCCAAGTGTCCTTGTCTCATTATGGGATACTGAAGGACAGTTTGTATCCCTGCAGACCTAAGATTGTTCCCCACGCCTACATAAAGGGTGATGCCTCAGGGTCCCACCAAGTTCCCACTTGCTGCTCCCCTCACCTGTGATAGAATATTGTCCATCAAGCTGGGATTGTTCCAGAGCCCTGGACCAAGCTCATTTGCCCATTCTCCAGTTCCAGGCTTACTCTTAGACAGCCTCAAAGTCCACTTTTGATGGTTTGCGTACCTTCACTGGTTACCCGGATAACTACTATCCTTTCGAAAAAAAGAAGGAAGAGAAGACCTTATAATAAGTACTATCATTACATTTTTAAAAAATCTTCTGGATGGAAATCCTACCTCAGACACTCAGATCACTGTGTGATCCTGGGCAAGCCAGTTAACCTTATTGGGTCTCATTTGCCTCATTTGTAAAATGAGGTAGTTAAAGTCAAGGATTTCTAAGAATCCTTCTACCTCTAAATCTATGACCCTGAAAATCATTACAGCTTCATGGAAGACATGACTCTTAACTGAGGATTTAAAGGAAGAAAGGGACTTCAACAGGAAGAAATGGGGGAAAGTGTATTCCAAGCATGGCAGAAGCACAAGCAAAGACAACCAAGCCATAAAGGGAAGGGTGAGATTGGCCAGGGCAAGGGGGTCATATTTTAGTTTGGCTGGAACATAGAATAAATGAGGGCCAGGAGTTAGTGTAAGATAATCAGAAAAGGAAATTGAAGCTAGATTGTGAAGAGCTTTGAATGTTAGGTTCTTAAATAAGATCATAGATTCCTGAGCTAGCAGAGGCCTTACAGGCAATCTAGCTTAATTACTTTATTGTAGGACTTTGTGGTTTCTCCACTAGGTGATGGAGAACCCGTGAAGGTTTTGAGCAGAGGAGTGATGGGATTGAAAATAGCACACTAGGAAGATTATCGAGGTAGCCCAGTGAAGGATAGATTGGAGAGGAAAGATTATAGATAAGGGACCAGTTAAAGGGGCTATTATAGTACCACAAGAAAGGGTGGCAAGAGATTGAACTAGGATGGGATTAGTGAAGGGGAAAGGAGGAAATGAAGACTGATGGGTAGATCAGAGGTAAAAATGGACTTGGCAGTGGATTGTATATGAGAGATTAGGGAAGAATTGAGGATAAAGATACCCTAATATCATTTTATCGTGTTTGTCATTTATCAACTGGATCTCTGGGAATGGATGGTGGTTGGATCAGTGGAAGAAGAGAGAGGTTAAAGGGAAGGCCAGGTGTGAGAGGGAAGATTCTGAGTTCTGTTTTGGTTGGGTCTAAGGTGCTGGCAGGCCATTCAGGTGGTGATGTCCAGGGGGAAAGTGGAAAAGGGTCAGGGGTCCAGAGATTCGGAGTTACGGAGTTAGGGGTCATCTACATAACATTGTAAATGGTGTCATTGGATTGGATAAGTTTGCTACTGGACAGAGAGAAGACAGAAGGAAAGGAAAGAAAAGGGGAAGGGGGGAAGACGATGAAATCGAAGGTCTAGTGTCAGACCTGGATTTGATTCCTAAGCGCAATGCTCTATTGAGTCTTACCCAGCTAGGTGGAGTTTTTCCTCCGACCCCTTCTCAGGAAAGGATGGGAGATCAACAAAGAGGTGCGGGTATCCAGTGACGACAGCAGCTAAGGCTCAGTGAGGGAATGAGGGATTAATGTTAGGGTTGGGGGCTTAGTGAGGAAGTAGGGGCTTAGTGAAAAGGGCAGGAACTTGGTGAGGGTTATGGGAGCCGAGGGACTGGAATGAACCTCTTTCAAGGTTGTCTTTCTGGGAAGGGGCACCAAGCATGGGTAGGCAAGCTTTGCTGAGTAAGCATTGACATCTCTTGGGGAATGTTGCCCCTGCCAGCTGTGGCCTCCCCACAGATGCGTAAACATTCATCTCTGATCCCCCTCCAAGCACGGTGGTCTGGTCTCTCATAGCCCCTGAGGGATAGCCATAACCGGAGAGAGCTATTCTTAGGGTTTAGCACTGAACACTCCCTCTCTGAAGGTCTCCCATCCTAAGGATGATGAGACACGTGGGGCAGGAGGGAGAGTCCATGAGAACCCTGTCTATGGAGGAGACTGTGTATTAACAAGGACCCAGACCAGGAGACAAAAGTCCTAGATCCCAAAACTTATCTCTTATCACTAACTTGCTGCGTGACCTTGGGTAAGTCAGTTTAATTCTCCAGGAATCATTTTCCTGAGTATGTAAAATGGGAGGAGGTGACCAAGATGGTCATCTGTACTGTCCCTTCCAGCTATGAAGTTTTACATTTTAATCCACATTTGTTAAATACCTACTGTGTGCAGAGTGCACCATTTAGATAAGACACAGTCTCTGTCCTCATGGGACATATATACAAATAACAACCATACCCAGCGATGGGAGATAAGCCCATCAGAGAGGTGCAAGTGATGTGCTAGAGGAAGCAGTTCATTTCAAGGGATCAGGGAAGACTTTATAGAGCAAAGGCTTTAAGGGATGAGTAAGAATTCAACAAGCCAAGTGAGATGGAGGCTGGGGGCAGGGGAGGGAAGGTGGGCATTTAAACCACAAGGGACAGTGTGAGCAAAGCAGGAAAACGCAAAACCTGTATGAGAGACAGAGTAATTCTGTGGGGCTTCAGTGTAGAGTAAATGGAGGTGGGGAAGTACCCTATGAGGTGGGAAGATGAGGTAACATCAGGCAATGAAAGGTATTGAACTTTTCTGGTTATGTAATAGGGAGCCATTGAGGGGTTTTGAGCAGAGGAGTGACCTGATTATTTCTCTGCATTAATGAGGACGTCTGGCCATGCTGTGAAGGATGGCGAGGTGGTTTCTGTCTGTTTGTGTGTTTGAGGGAAGAGAGATTGAAGAGATGGGAGAATGTGTTTGGGAGTCCTTGCAATAGTTTAGGTGCTGTATAAGGTCATTGGCAGACCAGATGTGAGAAATATTTCAGAGGTTAGGATGGATAGGACTTGGTGAAGTGACTAAATATGGGAAGTGATGGAGAGGAAACTGTCAAAGATAACACTCAGGTTTCATGTATGGGACACAAAATGAAGGGTGGTACCTTGGGAAAGTCAAAAGCAGCATTATGTTTAGGGGGGAAATAAGTCTCTTAGCATGGATCGAGAAGTCCGAGAGGCCCCTGTCTGTTGTCAATCCAGTGCTGAAATGCAAGCAGACAGATTTAAAAATTCAAGCAGGAGCTTTAAATGAAATCAGGTGGAGGGCTTCATTGCAGAGGTTGGGGGCTATGGATGCAGAACAGTGCATACACTGTCAGACTGGAATGATGTGTCTGTGGCTTAGTTTTGCTAAACTGTTTTCTTTTTTTTTAAAAAAAAAACTTTGTTATGACAGTGACTCACATTTAGTTGTACTTGAACTCTTCGGGGGTTGGGAATTTACTAAAATGGTCAAATACTTTAATGCAGTAAATAATTATAAAAGAATATTAAAAAGTAGTATATTAAATTACACTCAAGGTTCACAACACAGTTTGTTGTCATTGAAAGGGGTTTGTGGAATAAAAAACATTGAGAACCAGTGCTATAAAGTGTGGTTCTCTGAGTGGGAGAGTGGTGGGGATGTATTGGAAAATTCAGGGCCTATAAAAATAAATCATTTAATAAATTTTTAAAAAACATTAAGGAAAAAGAAAAAGAAATCAGATGGAAAGACTTAGGAAAGTCAGCAGTGAACCTGAAAGAAACTGTCCAGATGGTCTAAAAGAAGCCAATTAGTCTAAAAGAAGCCGGGTAGCAAAGGCAAAGAAAGTGGCTGGTATGCCTAAAAGAAATCTGGATGGGGAATGAAGGGATTATATTTCAAGGGTGAAGGGCTTAGGTCAAACACAGCAGAGGACTACCCGATCATTTTTATCTATGGAGTGCCTTCTTCATCCCTAAGGGCTGGGGGCTGGGGGCGGGGGAAGGTGCAGACAGGCCAAGGACAAAGATATGGCTCTCCTAGGAGGGGAGAAAGGTTCTTTCTGGGAACAGGGATATCGCCTTGGGCCAGGGGTGGGGAACCTGCAGCCTCGAAGCCACATGTGTCCTCAGATTTGTCAAAGTGCTGCACTTGAGGACCTAGAGGGCCACATGCAGCCTCCATCCCTCACTCCTGGGCTAGACCATCCCCAGGACACCAGGGTCATCCTGATTGCTTAAATGTACCACCCAGATCTTCTCAAGCTGCCTTGGAGATAAGAAGAAAAAAAAAGCCACCCAAAACAATGACAAAAAAGAAGCAATCTCATAGTTTTGTACCAACTCAATCCCAAACCATCTTTTCTCCCATCCCCCACCTCTCCCCTCTCCCCTACTCCTGGGGGGTTATTTATTCCCAACCCCAAAGCCACACAATTCTGGTTTGCCAAAATGGCTGACAGAGCACAACTGGAATGTGTATGTATGTGTGTGTTTGTGCGCACGTGCGTGTGTGGGGGCTTGAGGCTGAGAATGGAAGCAAACAAGATAGGAAGGTCAGTGGGTAGGGGTTTTCAGGAGCTTTTATCCCTGAGTCTGATCCCCATGCTCAGAGAAGCCTTAGAGATAAGCAGAATATTATAAGATTTTATGGGTGTCAAGAAGGGTTCCCTGCTCTGCCTCCTCCTACTTCCAAGTCTGCCTATCCTGCCATCATTGTGGACTCATCCTTTCAACACAGTAGCTGGTTAAGTCTGAATGAGCTTCTCAGTTTCCTCCGTGACATCTGACACATGTACTAGTTGTGTGACCTTGGGCAAGTCACTTAACCCCAGTTGCCCTGCCTTTCCCCGCCAAAAAAACCAACAAACAAACAAAAAAGAATTTAAGACCTTACACAGTGACTTCCTCTGGATGCTCAGTACAGAAATTATGTAAGGATTATGATCCCCTCATTAGACTGTGGCACATTGGATAGAATGCTGAGCTTCTGGAGTCGGGAAGACTCATCTTTGTGAGTTCAAATTTGGCTTCAGACATTTACTAGCTGTGTGATCCTGGGCAGGTCACTTAACCCTGTTTGCCTCAATTTCCTCATTTGTAAAATGAGCTGGAGAAAGAAATGGCAAACCGCTCCAGGATCTCTGCCAAGAAAACCCCAAATGGGGACATGACTAAAAAAGGACTGAACTACAACAACAACACAAGAGTGTAAGCTCCTTGAAAGCAGGTGAGACTGGACAAGGGATGGGAGTTTGGGTGGCTCTTTGCAGGAACAGACATCAGAGGAAACCGAGGCCCAGAGCAGTTGAGTGACTTGCCCATGGTCACACAGCCATTGAGTGGCAGAGCTGGGATTCAAACTCAGATTTCTCTACTCTGAGCCCAGGCCTATTTCCTTCACACCACCTCCATATCACCAGTGTGAAAAGGAGTTGTTTGAGAAGCCATTGGTGCGAGTGCTTGGTCTAGAAAGGACCATTCTCCCTCCCAAGTCATCACTGAGGGGATATCTGATCTGTGGGGCAGGGGAGGGCCTGGAGTCTCCTTTCCCCCACCCAGTCTAACTGCCCAGGTCTGCGGTTATCTTCAATGGGAAGGCACGGGGCCCAACAAGAAGCTCTGATGTGTGTTCCCACAAGGAGCCACCCAAACTTCTATCCTTCATCCTGCCTCATCTGTTCTCAAGGAGCTTACACTCTCATGATAGGGCCCAACATACATACAAATAGGTAATGAGGTACAGTGGAAAAAGCCCTCAATCTGAAATCAGGGAACTGGGCTTGAATCCTACCTCTGCCCTTTACCGCACATGTGATATTTGTGGAGTCACTTAACCACTGTGGGCCTGAGTTTCCTTGTTTGTTAAATTAGGAGGTTGAACTAGATGACCTGTAAGGTCCCTTAGAGCTCTACATCTATGCATGTTTTCTCCCCCATGAGATTGTAGGCTGTTTGTCTCTTTTTTGTATCCTGAGAACAGTTCCTGGCACACAGTAGGTGCTTTATAAATGTTTAGTGATTGATATAAATATATTTAAAGCTCCAAAGTTTTCTTGGCTATTTAAATCACCTTGCAATAAATATAGGGTGATGTCTCATTTGTATACAAACAAACAGTCTGATGACTTAAAGGTGGAAGAGAAGAAGCTTTTATTTATTAAAGACTGATCAAATATGAAAATGAAGAAAAAGTTTTCAAAGGCAAAGAATGTGAAGGAAGACCATTTGGATTAGTGGTTGGAGAAGCAGGCCATTGTAGTTCCTCCTCTCCTTTGCATATAGCTTTTAAGACTTGATAAAAACTCACAAGATGAAAAAGTAATACAACAATTTGGAAATTAAGATACTGTGAAATATTGACTGCTGATTTCATAGGGGAGATTTGATGAATTTTTACCTCATAGATGAAAAGTGAGTGACTGAGTACTAGTAGGGGCAGATTTAAGCCACTAAAAGGCTGAAAGAGATGAAGGAATTGAAGAACCAGAAGGGACTGAAAGTCAACTCTACTGGAGTCGCTTGAAGAAAACAGAAACAAAAGCCGTCAGCTGTCAAGAAGACATCTGCTGCTAGTTCCTGATTCAATGAATTGAAACTGGAGTTCATTGACAGGAAGCCTCAGTTTCAGCTCTTGCCACTCAGCACCCCATTAAGTTTGAGATAGATAAAGTCTTTCAGAAATCTCTTGTCTTTCCTGCCTCTCTGGTTTAAAAGAGAAAGCACAAATGGGGAAAGACAGGTTGTGCAGTTGCTTTGCGATATAGGAAGAGATGCTGAGATCTTAACTGGATGCTGTAGCATCCTAATGAGTGGAGATCTGGCTGGGCTTGTCTGTATGTCCCAGACAGAGGCAGACTGATGGAACTTTGCAGATCTCTAATTGCTAGCTAATTCAATAAAGTAACACTTTTCTAGCACCCTTTTAAGGGTGACTGTGAATTAAAAAAGCTTCTAATGCTTCATTGCTTGTAGAATAGAAGGAAAGATGTGCTTGGCTGGATAGCAATGAGAATCAGGTGGGAGTGACTGAGCCAGTACAAGGAGAGAATGGGTGCCCATATATCGGGGTATGAGGTGCTATGGTGTGGGTGGCCACAATATTTATCTATTACAATAGAATCATTGTTCTAGAGCTCCAAGGGACCTTAGAAGACATGCAGTCCACTCCCTTCACTTTACAGAGAAAGAACTGACACCCAGGGAGATTAAGTGATTTGTCCCCAACCATACAGGCAACAAACATCAAAGGTAAAATTTGAACCCAGGACTTCTAATTCTAGAACCAGTACTTTTTCTACTGTGACTACTGGATAAATTAGATATGAGGTGGTAAAAACCGCAAAGGGGACTTTTAGGTGCAACTGAGAGGGTAAGATCATTGTGACCTGGTGCCCAAGCAAGTAGATGGGGAGATAGTTGGGCTGGGACAAATGTGGAATGTGATTTCTTCCAAGGCTTGTCCATCTTCCCTGATTTAGCAATAGGACGCAGCTAATGCTGGGAAAACACTGGCGGATCCACTCTACCTTTCTTGTAGGAGCTTAATTGGGGTGGGAGCTGAATTGGAGGTCCCTGGACCACAGGCAGGCTTTGGATTTCTGGCCCAGTGAGATCAAGTGACCTGCTCGAGGTTACATAGACAGTAGAAAGACCAAGAGCTGGACCAAAGTCCTCTGATTCTTTCTCTGGAAGCTATGCTGGCCCATAGGTACACACTCTACACTGTGAAACTGGATTACTGTGTCCTGGGATCTGACACCTTCTTGACTTTGCTCATGCTGCTTCCCAGGAAAGTGTGTCTTTTCCCCCCAACTTCATCTGTGGGACCCATCTTTTAAAGATCCACTCAAATGTCTCCTCAAAGAAGCTACTGACACTCTCCCTGGCAGATAATGACCTCTCCCCGTGTACCTCACAGTATCCTCGGTCTGACACCTGCCCAGTGCACCTATTACGTAATAATAGTGTTTTATAGTGTTCTATCTTGGGGTCTCTCTACAAGAGGTATCATGGTGTAACAGAAAGTGGCCACCGGGTGATAGTACACTGGGTCTGAAGTCATGAAGACCAGAGTTCATATTTTACCTCAGACACTTACTAGCCATGTGACCCTGGGCAAGACCCTCAACTTCTGTCTGTCTCAAGTTTCCTCATCTGTAAAATGGAGATAATAAAGCACCTACTTCCCAAAGCTGTTGTGAGAATCTAATGAGATATTTGTAAAGTGCTTTGCGAAGCACTATGAAATTACAAATAAATAAAAATGTAAATTATACAAGCTGTATAAATTATAAAAATAAATACATATAAATAAAAATGAGTAATAAAATAAATAAGACAAACAAAATAGATCATATAGTTATAAATGAATAAATTTAAAATATAAATAAATTAAAGTACTATTATTACTAGAAAGAACACGGCTCTGTGAGAGTTGGACTCTAAGGAAAGCTGAGCACTACAGAATCAATGCTTTTGAACTGCAGTGCTGGAGAAGACTTTCAAGAATCCCTTGGACAGCAAGGAGATCAAATCAGTCAATACTTAGAGAAATTAATTCAGGCTATTCACTGGAAGGTTAAATACTGAAGCCAAAGCTTGAATACTTGGGCAACATAATGAGAAGACTCATTGGGAAAGACCCTGATGTTGGGAAAGACTGAAGGAGAAGGGGATGACAGAAGGTGAGATGGACAGATAGTATTATGGAAACATGAACAGGAACTTGGACAGACTTTGAGAGATAGTGGCAGACAGAAGGGCCTGGAGTGCTGTGGTCTATGGGGTCCCGAAGAGTCGGACATGACTCGGAGTCAGAACATCTGGGGCAGGATGGGGAAGGGGTAGAATCTTAGTTCTGTGCTATCTGTGTCACCTTGGTTGAGTCACTTAACTTTCTGAGCTGCCTCTGAAAATGTGGAAGTTGGGCTAGATGCCTTCTAAGCTTCCTCTCTACTCTAAATCATATGATCCTAAGACCATCACCCCCACGAGGACAGGAGACCTGTCTATGTCATCTAAATTTTGTATTTCTCCCGAACACAGAGCATAGCTCTCTTCCCAGTCCTTAATAAGTGTTTGTTGAATGAATAAATGAGTGAATGAGCTCTAGGGCCTGGGTTTGCCTCTCGGTGCTGATCCCTCCCTGCCTGGGGCTACTTCCTTCCAGTTTATTTTACCTTCTCACCTATGATTCAAGGAATCATCTCTCAGGCATGAAGTTTCTTTCTATAAAGGGCAGACCTCTCCCCAGCAAAAGGGAAATAAAAGCCCAGAAAAGGTGGGTGAATTACCCAAGGTCGCACAGTGAGGGGAGAAGAGTACCTGGGAAGAGAATGTAGTAGTAGGAGGCCTCCTCAGGCTCCCCTCTCTGTTCCCATTGGGATATGTGGGAGAGTTTCCCTCGAACTTGGCCCCGGCTCAGTCTCATCTATTCCCCGTTTCCCTGGCCTCCGGGACAAATGAAGCCCCTTTGGCCCGGTGCCTCCCTTCCTCACTCTCTTCCCTCCATCCTGCACTTTCCATTTTAATGAAAGAACCTATAAAAAGTCTAGAGAATGCAGCCAGTAGCAATTAAATATTATCCACAGCTGCAAACCATTGGGGGCCTGAACATGGAGCCGGGAAAGCAAATATGCAGTGGTTTTATGGTGAGGAAGGGGATTGGGGAGAATTGAAGAAAGGGGAGGGCAAGGGTAGAAAGGAGGCCCAGGAGGAGGGGCAGGCAGTGAGGAGCAGTCACGTGGTCTTAGGTTCTCCAAGGAGTGAGGTTGGGGAAATCTTCAAGAGGCTAGGACTGTGGGCCTTTGACCTCTTGGTGCGCCTTCCCCCAGTGACCCTAACTGTTGCTCCTCCAGTTGACCCCAGCTCTTCTTGACCTCTTTTGATGTTCTACTGCCTCTCGGAGCCAATGCCAGGAATCCAGTGAACTCCCTCAGGTCACAACTGGTGGCAGACAGTCCACGGATGTCCCCTTTGTCTCCCCCTTAGGCTGAGCAAACGGGAGGCAGCTGAAGCAGCAGCTTTCTCCCTCTCTTCCCGAGCATCGTAAGATCAAGAGCTGGAAGTGATCTTAGAGATTGTCTAGTCCAGGGGTGGGGGACTTTCCAGGCCACATGGGACCTTCTAGGTCCTCGGGTACAGCCTTTTGACTGATTCCAAGTTTTACAGAACAAATCCTTCTATTAAGAGGATTTGTGCTGTGAAGTTTGGATTCAGTCAAAGGGCAGTACTTGAGGACCCAGAGGGGTACGTGTGGCAAGTTCCCCACCCCTGGTCTAGTCCAAACTCCTCATTTGAAATTGTTTGATTAGCTGAATCAACTAGTCCTTCAAAGAGTCTAGTTATTGGAATCAAATTCACATTAAGCTAAACTGATCCACTGTTTGACTAAATCAACTTTTTTTTTTTTTCACTGAACTGGCCAAATATTTGAAGCCAATAGGTGAACACGGTGTGTAGATAACCTGTGTTAACTCAGCCTCAGCCACTGTTTGGGGAATTCAGGTATGATAGAGAGTCTGAGAAAAGGGACTTTCTTGGAACAAAGAAAGTCAGAACCTGGGGGCTCTGGCCAGGCTCCTATGTCCAGGGTGGGACTTTCTCTTCTTGGGAGCCAGGACAAGTACCCAGGATAGTGATCTAAGGGTGGGAACTACTAAGAGGTCAAAGTTTTTTGGGGAAAAAAGATAGCAGGAAGCAGACATTCCAGGTACTAGTGCCTCCAAGATGGCAGGGCTAGCTTAAGAATGTCTTGTTTTATTTGCTTTCTGGGGCTCACATGGGGATGTGAGTACAAAGTAGGTGAACAGGGGCATCCATACAGTAGGTGCTTAATAAATGTTTATGGCATTCAAGAGAATTATCACCAGGAGTATTGGTTACAATCACCTTCAAGGTCCTCAGTGACGGAGGGTACAAACTCAGCCTCTGCTACTTACTAGCTATGATTTTGGCCAAGTCACTTCACCTGTGGGCTTCACTTTAATGATCAGTAAGTAAAATGTCAGTGCCTATGAGCCTATAGTTTCAACCTACTTTTCCAGTCTTACCCACAGTCTTTGTGTTCCAGGCAAACTGGATGACTTCTCACGACCAAATCACAACTTCCCTTCCCTTACTTCTTGCCTTTGCTCCTACTATTCACCATATCTGGAAGGGATTCTGTCCTTCCCTGCTCCCCATCCCCTGCCCCCATCTGCTGAAGTCTCTTCCTTCCCTTCAAAGCCCAGTTCAGTTTTTACCTCTTCCATGAAACCTTCTGTATGTTTGTTTGTTTGGTTTTTGTTTTTTTTTAGTTTTGGGCAGGGCAATTGGGGTTAAGTGACTTGCCCGAGGTCACACAGCTAGTCCATGTGTCAAGTGTCTGAGGCCGGATTTGAACTCAGGTCCTCCTGACTCCAGGGCTGGCGCCCTACTCACTGCACCACCTAGCTGCCCCTATGAAGCCTTCTGTAATTCTTCGCCCCTCTCCTGAGTTGAAAGTCATCTCTCTCTTTTCAAATCCTCATCATACTCTGCCTCGACTTCTCCTTTGGAGATGTCTCACTCTCTCCCTTGTTTTATAATTTGTATGGGTATTTCCCCCCACTAGAAGGAAAGTGCATCAAGAGAACAGCTGCTGTTGTATTATACACGCAAGCATGTAATATGTATATCCATGTGTACATGCATACATAGGTGTGCCTGTATGCATCATGTAGGGCTGAGATATACGGAGTGGTCAAGGAGGACTAGCATCTCTGGTGTGAGGTCTTGCCAAGTTCTCTTCAAGGCTGCTCATCCACCTTGGGTGTCTCCCTGCCACCCAATTCTCACCTGTGGCTCCAAGCGGCTGTAGCATGTGTAGTGGTCACACCCTGGGAAACTGTCTCAGCTGATGGGTTAAACCAGGTTGAGTGGGTGAGTTAGCGGGGTGTCTACCTCAAGCATGTGATGACCTTCTCCATTTGTGCCAATGACTATGAAGATGCCTTGAAGCAAGTACTGGGGAGCACTTAGAATTTACTTAGATATCAAAGGCGCCAAGGTCATCCACTGCATCCTGGGCATTCGCCAGTCATCCTGACCTTTGCCTTGTCCAATGACTCAGGAAGAGTGACGACTTTGCTCAACTCTGCATCATTTAAATCAAATTTGTGCCAAGTCAAGACATCGCCTGTGATGTCATAGGTCCTCTTCCAAAACAAAAGACAAACAACAACAATGGAGGGCTAAGCATAGGTTTGTGCAAGAATAGCAGCTTAATAAATATTGAAATGAATCAACTGTGTTGAACTCCTACCCTCTCTCCCATGGTAGTAAAGATGTTTATTTATAAATATCCAGACATCCTTTTCATATCCTAGAGATATTTTTGGAGAAAGTGTATATAAAGCAAGAATGTGGGCAAGGTGTCCAGGACCTCATGACCTCTCACTTGGACTCACTTGCAATGGTCTTCCAATTGCTTCATCTCTCCCTCCTCTGATTCATCCTCTACTCAGATGCCAAGGTGTTTTTTTCTAACTTCTTGGTCACCCCCTACTCAATAAACTCTGGTGGCTCCCTACTTCCTCTAGCATTAAGTATAAATTCCTATGTTTGACATTGAAAGCTCTTCATAGCCTGGCTCCTTTGGACCTTTGTAGTCTTTTTTTTAATCAAGTTCTGAAAAGTTAACAAGCATTTATTTTTTCTCCCTTCTTCCCCACCTTCCTAGGGGAAAAAAAACCAAACTCTTGCAACATATATCCATAGTCACACAAAAGAAATTTCTACCTTGGCTATGTCCAGAAATATGTGTTTCATTTATCACATTTAGTCCATCACCTATAAGGTGGTGGGGAGACTTCTTCATTGGTTGAATGATGGTCAGTCATTGCATCGATCTGAGTTCTTGAGTCTTTCAATGTTACTCATTTAAATTGTTAGTATATAAATGGTCTTCCTCTTTAGAATATGAGCTACCTGAGAGCAGGGATGGTTTTTTTTTTTTACTTTTCTTCTTACATTCTACTCCCCTTCCTGAACTCAGTGACGTTGCTACACTGGCCTGTCTGTTCTTCCTTGCATAGGACACTTGTGCCTTTGCCCGGGCTGGGTCCCATGCCTCCTCCTTCCTTATTTCTATCTCTTAGTTTTCCTGACTCCAAGATTTGGCTGAAATCCCACCTCCTGCAGGCAACGTGCTAGAGCCTTCCCCTCTGAGATTACCTTCTATCCCCCATATCTATCATGTATGTACCTGTGTCTTTATGCTGTCTTCCTTGTTGGAATGTGAGTTAAGCTGAAGACAGGGATTGTTTTTTTATTTTTTTTGTTTCCCTCAAACTTCTCACAGTGTCTGATTTAAGAAATGCTTGTTTAGTAGAAAACATAAAGCGTAATAAACGTAATAGCATGTGTTTAATAAATGCTTAGTACAAAGCTTAATAAATGTAATGGTAGGCACTTAATAAATGCTTTAGTAGAAAGTGCAATAAATGTAATAGTGTGTTTAATACATGTTTAGTACAAAGCTTAATAAATGTCATAGTAGGCGCTTAATAAATGCTTGTTGCTGAACCGACTTTGGTGGCAGCAGTAGAGAAAGTGGAGCTTGGGCCTTTCTGAGGGGGGTGGTGCTGGCCTACATTATTGAGGTCACATGGAAGCCCTGGTGGCTCTGGCAGGATTTGGGGGGGGTGCTTTCTGCAGCCCCTTTCCTGGGCTTCCTACCCGACCTCTGAGATGAGCAGTGGCTCTGGGCATGACAAGAGCTGTGTCTACTGACCATCCCTCCTACTTTGGCAGGGGTGCACTTCTTTCCATCATGGGATCCTAGGTCTAGAGCTAGGAGCGAGCTCAGAGACCCTCAAGCCCAGCCCCGGGAGGAGAGAGAACAAGCATTTACATAGCGTCTACTGCACGCCAGGAGCTGTGCTAAACAACTCCTTACATACATTATCTCCCCATAACAACTCTGTGAGGTGGACGCTACTGTTATTCCCATTTTCAGTTGAGGAAACTGAGGCAAACCCAGTGAAGTGACTTGCCCAGGGTCACACATCTAGGACATGTCTGAGGCTGAATCTGAACCCAGATCTTCCTGACTCCAGGCCCAGCGATGGATCCCCTTGTGCAGTCACAAGTTGTAAACATCAGGGGTGGGGATTTGAACCCAGGTTCATTGACTCTAGAGACAGCGCTCTTTCCTGTCAGAGGAGCACAATCACTTCTCAAATATTTCCCTCTCTGTACTTGGGGCCAATGGCCTTCCTGGTTTCTCTGTGGTTGTTTATTCCGTGTTTCTTGCCCATTAAGATAACTCAATTAGTGGCCCAGGGAATAGGTCATTAGTGGCAGTGCTTCCTGGAATCCCTCTCCCTCCCTTGACCTCCTTGGTCCTGGAATCCCACCGAGGGAACACCGCACATCTGCAGCAAATTAAGCTACCTCTGTCCAGGGCTCCCTGGTCCCTGCCCTGCCCGCAGGCCTCGCTGCTCTCCCCTGATCAACCTCTGCCTCCATTCTCCGAGTCCTCAGGGAGCGGTGCGAGGCCATTGATGGGCTCCAGCTGGATGCCAACCAAACACTTCCCCAAAGGCCTGCTCCAGTTCTTACAGATTCCACCATTAAATCTTCATTCTTTCGGGTTAAGGGATTACCCTCTCTCCAATTTCATCTTTGAAAACGCACTCCTCCCCCTGGATGGAGAATATGCTGAAGAACTGAATCATTGGACCATAGGGTTGCCAAGCTGGAAGGAACGTTAGAGATTGTTCTGCATAATTCCCTCATTTACTGTAGGAGCGACGTGATTATCAGAGGCAGCTCGGGGTGGTGGAGAGACCTCTGAACCTGGAATGGGGAAGTTCTGACCGAAGCTGACCACCTGTGTGACCTCAGGACAAATCATCCCACCTCAGTCCTCTCATGCGTTGTCCCTTCTTCACATGGCTGTAGTGAGCATCCCGTGAGAAAAATGGATGCAAAGATTTTAAAGGGTCTTATTATCAATGTTGTTAATGATTACCCATGGAGAAACTGATGGAGATGATATGCTCCGAGTCACACAGTGAGTTCAGAATGCCAGAGCTGGGACGGAACCCGCCTCTCCTGACTCCACTGTCAGGTGCCTTTTCTAATAATCCCTGCAACACATTCATCGCACACTAGCGCCTCTTAGCTCCCGCCGCTGTCCCTCCTAATTATTTCCTATTTATCCCACGTGTAGTTTGCTTTGTATTTGTTTGTTCACACCTTGTCTCTCTGGTTAGATTGGAAGCTCCCTGAGGGCAGGGACTGTCTTTAGCCTCTTTTTGTCTCCTCAGCATTTGTTTGGCACATGTTGTTGTGGTTCAGTCGTGTCTGACTCTTCCTGACCTCATTTGGGATTTTCTTGGCAGAGATACTGGAATGGTTTGCCATTTCCTTCTCCAGCTCATTTTACAGATGAGGAAACTGAGGCAAACAGGGTTAAGTGACTTGGCCAGGGTCACACAGCTAGTAAGTGTCTGAGGTTGGATTTGAACTCAGGTCTTCCTGACTCCAGCTGTGGTGCTCTATCCACTGTGCCACCTACCTGCCCTGTAGTAGAGCGCATAGTAGGTGCTTAACAAATGTTTATCGAATTGAATTGACTGCTGCCTGGCCTCTTCTGTGTTGTTGATGCCATCTCCAAAACATTCTCTCACTTTCTTCATTGACTTTAGCTCCTGGCTCACAGTCTTCCTGTCCCCTCTCACCACCTCCCAAACACCTCCAAGGACTTCAATATTTATGCTTAATAAATGTTTGCCATATTATTAAAAAAATAAAATGAACCAACCTCCCCCCCCCTTCAATATGTGAGTCAAGTTGATAAGCCTGCCCAGCCTAGTACAGTTGAAAGAACATGATATCTGAGTTGAGGCACCCAGGTTCAAATCCTGCCTCAGATACTTGTGACTAGTGTAACCTCGGGGAAGTCACTGAATTTCTTTGGGCCTCAGTGTCCCTATTTGTAAAATGAGGAGTGAAGACTAGATGGCCTCCAAGTTCCCTTTCAGCTCTTAATCTATATCACGACCACACGATTTCCAAACTTCCTCATCTCCAATGGTATTCTTCTCCACTCTGTTCCTGCCATTTGCCAGCATCCTTACACCTGAGCCCTCCTTGTCTCAGAACTGTGACCTCTCAAAGATCTAAAACTTCTAGCTGACACTTTGTTCTCATCGTGATCTCTGGCTCCTTGCTATCCTGCCTCCGCTATCCTCCTCCTCCTCCATCTCCACCACCATGACTTCCATTTCCAAACACCCAACCTTGTTCCCACGGTCTGTTACTGTGATGATTTAATATATATTAATATTTAATTATTTAACCCGTATTACTAGAATCCATCCCAGAATCCCTGCCCCTAGCACCTCCCCCTATTCCTGATGTACTAACCCATCAGTTTCTGATTCCTCAGTCCTGTTCTAAGGTTTATGATCACCCCCTCAAATCCAGGCTACCTTCACAAAACTGTACCCAGGGGACCAGTCATTTCTTCCCAGATCCACAATAAAACGATTCTGGAGGTGATTCTGCACCTCCTCCTCCCACTGCTGTCTTTGATTTGGCTTGTGCTCTGGAAGCTGGGAGAAGTACAGATTGTGCGCTCCTTAGAACTCAGCCTTTACCCCAGCCACCCTGAGTTATGACCTTGACCTGTATAGGAAGACCCTGGCCAAGTACAGAGAACTTTCTGTGAGCTATATGATCTCTTTGCAGAATATCCACGGGTAAATTAGCCATGGCAATGTGACAGTCTGGGATGGGGTCCCTCTTTCCCTGCCAATGCTAACCCCAATGATTACAGTTTATCGCTGGTGTGGTCAGTGGAACCCTCTTTGGGCAGAAGCTCAGCCCGGGCATTATGGGGTAGAATGGTGATGTCTCAAATAGAAACACGGGCTACTAAACCATGATAAGGATCCCTATGGGCCTCATATTGACTTATAAAACCATATATTAACCTTAACATTATCTATATTTTATTGCATTTTTAATTTATTTTGATTACTATCTCCCAGTTGCATTTTAATATGGTTTGGGCTGCATGGGAGTGTTGTGGGCTGCAAGCTGCTGCTAGGCCACATGTTTGATACCTCTGGGGTAGAAGAAAGAGAGAGAGAGAGAGAGAGAGAGAGAGAGAGAGAGAGAGAGAGATTTAGGAGAGAAAGGGAGAGAGAGAGAGAGAGAGAGACAGACAGAGAGACAGAGAGACAGAGACAGACAGACAGACAGAGAGAGAGAGACAGAGAGAGAGAGAGAGAGAGAGAGAGAGAGAGAGAGAGAGAGAGAGGCAGAGACAGAGACAGAGAGAGAGAAGGGGGAGAGAAAAGGGGAAAGAAACAGAGAGAGAAAGAGACAGATAAAAACGAGAGAGATACAGAGACAGAGACAGAGACAGAGAGAGAGACACTCCAACCTCTGGCTTCGAGTGTACTATGCGCCAGGCTGACTGCTAAACATTTTACAATTATTATCTCATTTGATTCCCCAACAATACCTCTGAAAGATAAAGACACCGAGGCAGACAGTGACTAAGTGACTTGTCCAGGGTCATACAGCTAGTACATGTCCAAGGTCACATTTGAACTCAGGTCTTTCTGACTCCAGGCCCAGCACTGTACCCACTAGACACCAGATGCCTCTATAGGGATGCTGGGCAGAAGAGAAGCTGGATGCAGGTGGGAGTGAGTCCAGAAGGGCTTCCTGAAGGAAGAGTCAGGGAACCTTTTGGTGGTGGCTTTGTAAATGAGGACAGGGTTTGAAGGAGATCAAGGGCGATGACAAGTGGCTTACTGTGTGACCCAGAACAAAGCACTTGTTTCCTCCTCTAGCAAGTGGAGGTAATAATAGGACCTTCCTCACTGGGCTGTGAGGACCAAATGTAGGGCGAGAGCCTCACAGAACGTCAAGAGCTAAATCTATAAGAAAACCCAAAGGGGGATGGGAAAACCCAGTTGAGGTGACCAAGGAATAATGGCAGGTGGAAAGGGCCTTAACCTATGGGTCTGAAGGCCTGGATTCAAATCCCTCCTTTGCCCCTAACTGTGACCAACCTTGGGGAAGCACCTTCCCCTCTCTGGGCTCTGGCTTCCTTCTCGGTTAAATGAGGGGTTGAGCCAGAACCTTAGAGGGTGCCCAAGGCCTTTGGTTCCACATCGCTCTTATAGCTCGGATGCGAGGTCCCATGAGTCTCTGGCTGGGAGTTTAAGATTCTGAACTGTGGGATGAGCTCGGTGACATGGGGGAACAGGGGGAGGAGGCCTCAGCAGCTGTTCCGAAATGTGGGGGATAATAAACTGAGGAATGTCTGAGCTCAGGGGAAAAAAATAACCCCAACCAAAAAAAAAACCTCCTACTGGGGCGGCTGGCTTGTGTTTGTGCCTTTAATGAATTCAGTATAGGGCAGGCGGGCGTTTAATGTGGGGCGAGAGGGAGGCCTCAAGGGACTGCCGGAAGGAGAGAGCTCAGTAGGAAGGAGTGAGCTCAGTAATGAGAAACAGGGGGATGGAGCGGGTGGGTGTGGCAGGCAGAAACTTGGAGGCATGGCTTGGGGTGGCCCCCTTCAGAGAGCCTGAGCACTTTCCTCATCACACCTCCCAGCCCCACCCCCACCCCGCCCCCGCATCCCACCCCGCCCCCATCTAATCTTCTATGCTCAGAAATATTTAACCCGGTTAGCCCAATGGTTAGTGCCCTGTGTTAATAAGGCCAAGGTTGTGGGTTTGAGGTTGATTAGAGCCAGTTACTTTTATACCAAGGGAGCTCTCTAAGACTGGAAGGTGCAAGACAGTTGCCCATCAGCCTTAATAAGAGGGCGTTCCCTACACCTATAAAATCATTGGTCTAGGTGGATAGATGGGATGGATAAATGGATGGGTGGATGGATGGACAGACAGAGACAGATAGAGAGAAAGATAGATGATGGACAAAAAAGAAATAAAAGGTCCTGTCACCAATTAGCACATAGCTAAGACTTTGGACAAGTCTTTTCTCTCGGGGCCATTGTTTTCTCTACAAAATAAGGGAGTTGGCTGAAGATGCGCTCCAACGTACCCCCTTCCAGTTCTGACATTCTATGATTCTGATGTTAGATGCGTCACATCACACTATAAACTCCTAATTCAAGAAAAGAAGCCGTAGTAAAGAAGAAAAGTAGAATTATTCTGGGAAGGACTTCCTTGAGGAAGCTGGGGTACTCCCCTACCACTTCCTAGTCCTCCTTCCCTTTCTCCTCTTCCTCCTCCTGGATCAGCTGGCAGCTGGCTGAGTCTTTCATTTTTCAGAATTCTAGAGCCCCACTAAACTCACTTCCATTTCTGAAAAAAGTGTTCTCTGCTGCCCTCTTCTCCTACCCCCTTTAATTAAAACCATTGTTTTTCAAGAGAGTTTTAATTAAAAAACAAACATGTTTTGCTAACTAATTTGGGGGCCCGTGTTATGCAAACCAGAGCATCTCTACTTAAAAAACAACTTCCTGGGGGGCCCTTTCCCTAAGAAGTCTGAGAATTTCACCCCAAGTCTTGAGGACAGAGGGTGGGGTAAATGAGGTTACTCTTCGTCCCCTTAACCAGCTGTGAGGCTGATTTCTCTGCTTGTGGCTCCGGCTAAGTTACACCTTGAACTTTATCCCCATCCAGGCCAGCTGGTAGCACAGATAGCATTGCTCTCCTCAATGAGGGTGACCCTTCACCCTAGGCAGTGCCGGAACTAGGGATCCTTGTGCTGGGGTGAATGCACCCTAATGTACACAATTGATTAAAGAGCTTTTATCAAGAGCCTACTACGTGCCAGCCACTGTGTTAGGTACAAGGGTGAGAATCAATCACAACTCATTATGTTTTAATGAGAGAGACGAGTCCATATATAAATATATATAGCATTATTATATAGTGGACAAATACCTATATATACAAAGAAGCTAAATTCAAGGGACTTTGGGGAGGACGGCTTGAGCAGCTAAAAGGATCAGGGAAGATTTTCCTTGAATTGTGTCTTAAAAGGAAGAAAGGGATCCTATGGTTGTTTTTCAGTCATGTCCCTCTCTTTGTGACCCCATTTGAGGTTTTCTTGGCAGAGATAATGGATTGGTTTGCCATTTCCTTCTCCAGCTCATTTTACAGATGAGGAAACTGGGGCAAACAGGGTCAAGTGACTTGCCCAGGGTCACACAGTTAATAAGGATTTGAATTCACAGAGAGGTGTCTTCCTAACTCCAGGCCCAGTGCTCTATTCACCGAACCACTGAGCTGCCCCGATTCTACGAGGAGCCCCAGGATAAAGCCTTGGTTGCTCTTCTCTAGTTACATCTCTGGCCCTCTCCTCCCCACCCTAGACTGTATCTTCCTCCAATCATAATCTAAGCTCTAATTCTAGGAATGGGGCATGGCCAGTACAAGGTTCAGAGGTCAGAGATGGAGCGTCATTTGTAAGGCCCTCTCGGCTGGATTACTGATTCGGGGAGGGAGAAGGATGTCTATTGTAGCTGCTGTTTGTCCCTTGTTCTCAAGGAGGACTGATGACATCAGGAGGGTGATGTCTTGACTTGCCAGTGAATTGGATTTAAGTGAGGCAGGGCTGTCCAAAGTCATTAGCCTCACTCTCTCCTCCAGAGTCATTGGAGTCCGGTGGCAAGATACAGATCAGGATGACTGGAGGTTGGCCCCAGATGCTGTGGGAGACCTTGGCCTTTTTAAACTAAGGTCTTTCCCAGGTCTCAGTTTGTGTGAGGCAACACCCATTCAATGATTAAGGCTAGGAAGCTGGCAAGATAGGTTGGGAACAGCTTGTGAAGGGCTTTTAAAAGCTTTGCAGAAGGGTTTGTATTTTATCCTAGAGGCAATAGGAAACCACTGGAGCAGACTGACTACAGAATATTCTCTCTCTCTCTCTCTCTCTCTCTCTCTCTCTCTCTCTCTCTCTCTCTCTCTCTCTCTCTCTTTCTCTCTCTCTTTCTCTCTCTCTCTCTCTCCTTCCCCCCCTCTGTCTTTGTCTGTCTCTCTCTGTCTCTCTCTTTCTGTGTCTCTGTCTCTCTGTCTCTTTCTCTGTCTCTATCTCTCTGTCTCTGTCTCTCTGTATCCCTCTCTGTCTCTCTTTCTTTCCCTCCCTCCCTCCTTCTCTCTCTGTTTCTCTCTCTCCCTCTCTGTCTGTCTCTCTTCCCCCCTCTCTCTGTCTGTCTCTGTCTCTGTCTCTGTCTCTGTCTCTGTCTCTGTCTCTGTCTCTGTCTCTGTCTCTCTCTCTCTCTCACACACACACACACACACACACACACACACACACAGAGCATGGGAAAAGCAGTTGAGGGGGAAAAGAGGGACCTCAGATCCTGGGCACAAGGTTTGTTCTGTGAGCATAGAGACCCTAGGACAGGAGTGCCTTCTAGGAGAATAGGAAGCTCAGGATACTTGAGACCACTGCTGGGAAGGGAGCAGGGAAAGACAGGATGGGAAGGAACTCATCTGGGGTTAGGGGGACAGGACAGGGGTGGTGGTGAGAGGAAACCTAAGTGGTGGCTTCCTATTTTAACTAATTATTCTTGGTAACTAGGTAATTGTTTCTACCTAGACAAGGAAGAGTTCTGACCATTGCCCTCTAAATTTCAGCACCAAGACAAAGCCGTTTGTCCTGCTCTAGTTACACTTCTGTTCCTCACCTTTCCATCCCAGACTGTCCTAACCCAGTCATAGAATGAGCCCTAATGGTGGTCATAGACTGATCCCAAATCCTGGCCACAGCCTGACCCCTAACTTCAGTCACACGCTCATAATCCCACAAAGACGGACCCTCCCTTTATCTCTATGTTCTAACCCTGGGAGCTTTCTCTAGTCCTGCACTCTGTCCCAGATGGTTTGCTTAGAACAAATTTTGCTAGTTGGAGGCATGGAAGGAATGGTCCTGATCTCGAGGATTTATGACTGATAAAGCTGGCTTTTCCACCCTAGTGCCCTAGACTAGCATTCAAGCCATGTTATCACTAGTGGCCTCTGGCCTCAGAGAAGTCAAGACCCTATGAAGGATTCTCTTCTTTTAGACTCTATTACATCTCTACCTTTTCCCCTTGCAACCCCAGCTTCTACTTCTGTTTAAACCCTAATGTCCCGGGAGTCCCTGGTTCCTAACTAAGGAGGAGAGCACAATTAACAGATGCACTCCCTGGACCCTTATTTAACGGATGCCTTTTACTAGGCTCTTTTGTTTGTTTGTTTTGGTTGGCTGCCAACCTACCTAGAAGGGTGCTGTGTTAAAGTGCAGAGAACCCTGGAACTGAAGTCAGGAAATGGTGACTCAAATACCAGCCCTTACTGGAAGCATGAACATGCCTAATTGTGTCTTATCACTGAGCCACAATTTGCTCATCTGTAAAATGGGGGTGATATTTGTACTACCTGCCTCATTAAGCTATGAGGAAAACCCCATAGAAATGGAGACATCAAAAGGAATGGACCTTAGACATCATTTGGCCCGAACATCTGACAAAGAAGGAAAACAAAGCTCAGAGGAAGAAACCAACCTTTCTTTTCAGGAAATATCTTCAAACACCAGCTACCCTTTGACAGTCTGGGTCTGGTCTCCTTTATCAATCTCACTGGGCAGGCTGGCTGTTTCTGTCTGGGAGATGGAGTCTCCCTCCTGCTGACTCTAAACCAATAATACTCCAGCCTCAGGGGGCCTTAGTCCTAACCACTTTGGTGTCCCCACTTTCATCTGTCCCTCTTTGTCAATACCCAGTCTTCTTCCCAGGAAGTGGTTTTGTAGATGTTAGATTTTATAAAAGAGGAGGAAAAACTTGGTATTTTTACAGTAAACATCAGTGTACCATTCCCCCCCCCATGCCCCTGCATGCATGTACACACACACACACACACACACACACACACACACACACACACACACACATCCCTTCCCTTCTTTCACTCTAGAATCCAGCCCAACTGGCCTTCCCTCTATCCCTCTGACATCATGCCCCGCCACGCTGTCTCTCTTTTTGCAGTGGCTGTCCCTCATGCCTGGAATGCTCTCCTTTCCTCATTCAACACTGTCTCTGCATGAAGCCTTTCCTGATCCCCTCAAACTGCCTCGTATATAATGATTTTGTGCTTATTTTTCACTTATCTTGTATATGATTATATGTTTACATGTTACATCTCCTAATAGAATGTAAACTCCTTGAGAGTAAAGATTATTTCACTCACTGATTTTGTATCCCCAACTATCTTTCACCTAGACAGTCACTACACATTTATTAAGCATCTACTGTATACCAGGCGCTGTGCTAAACAATATGCATTTATTAGATGTCTGCTATGTACTAGGCACTGTGTTAAATAATATGCATTTATTAAGCATTTGCTCTCTACTAGGCACTGTGCTAAACAATATACATTTATTAAGTGTCTGCTATGTTCCAGGAACTGTGCTAAACAATATGCATTTATTAAACATCTACTGTGTGCAGGTACTATGCCAAGTTATATGCATCTATTAAATGTCTGCCATGTACCAGGCATTGTGCTAAACAATATACATTTATTAAGCACCTACTGTGTACTTCACAGTGCTAAATTTTACTGTGCTAATGTTAGGGATACAGAGAAAGGCAAAAATAGTCCCTGACTCACAGGATTCACACAGCACCTGGTACATAGTAAGCACTTAATAAATGCTTGCTGATTTATTGATATTTCATATCCTAGACTGTGAGTTTCATGGGGGAAGGAACTGAGGTTTAGCTAGACTTTATGTCTCCCCTAGTATTGGGCAGAGTGTTTACATACTGTACACACTCAAAGGATTTTTTATTTGTGTCAGGATAGGAAACTTCTGGTGTGGGAACTCCCTCCACCAATGCAGATAGCAACCTGGCTAGCAAAAATCACAAGGCATTATCTGAAGCATAAAGAGATTAAATGAGTGACTCACTCAAAGTCACAGGGCTAGGGAGCATCAAAGATGGGATTTGAAGTCAGGTTCATTTGTCCAGTCCTCAACAACATGCCAGGCTGATGGGTTCTTGATAAATATCCATTCAGGTTTGGGGGGGGCAGAAGGTAGGTTAAGAAATAGGAGGGAAAGACAATGGGTAGAAGTAAAGTAGAAGAGTGAGGAGATATAAGAATAGAGTGAGAAGGATAGTGAGGAAAATAGGAAAGAGGAAAATATATACAAGTAATTATGATTTAGAATGTGAATGGGATGAATTTACCCATAAAATAGAAACTGATACCAGATTAAAAATCTGAATTCAGAAATATGTTGCTGTCAGGAAATGCTACAAAAATGAGAGATTCATACAAACATAAGATAAATGTCAGGAGTAGAATTTATTATGTAAAAAAACAGGGATAGTAATCATGACCTCAGACAAAGTTAAAGCTAAAACCAGATTTAATCAAAAGAGAAAAACAAGGAAAGTACACTATGTGTCGGCCATATTATTCAACAGTTTTAGATCATATAAAATAACTAGATGGCCTTAAAAATGAGAGTATATTTGTCAAAACAGACACAGAAACTATATGAATATAAACACAAAACACCTTTTGTACAAAGTTAGATCCAAATAACTGAAGTAATATTTATTGTGCGTGGGTAAGTAAAGCAAACATAATTTTTAAAAATGACAATCTTACCTAACTAATCTATTTATGTAATGCCATCCCAATTAAATTACTAAAAAAATTATCTTACTGAGTTGGAAAAAATAATAACAAGGTACATCTGGAAGAGCAGAAGCTCAAGAACTTCAAAGAAACCAGGGGAAAAAATGTGAAGAAACTAGATCCAGGAGTACCAGAACTTAAACCATATTATAAGGTAAGAGCAGTGTTGAAGTCTAAAATGGATAATTTTGATTCTTTCAAATTAAAAAATTTCCTGTATAAATAAAACCTATATAGCCAAGAATAGAGGGAATGCAGAAAATTAGGGAAAAAAAACCCTCTCACAGACAATCTCCCAGATAGAATGTGATTGGGTTGGAATATTGTTGTGGTATAGGGAATGATGAGCTGCTGGATTTAGAAAAATATGGAAAAACTTGGACTTATGAGGGAAGATGCTATCCACCTTCAGCGAAACAGATAAGTGGAAATAATCATATGTGTCTAAGTGTATATATGTATATATTTATGGATATTTGTGTATATGCATATATGTGTGTATATGTATCTATCTATTGTAGCCTTCTGGAGGGGTGTGGGGCTGGGAGAAGAAGGGAAAAAAATAAAGTAAAAGGTGCACAACAGAAGATAAAAGAAAATATACAAGGAAGCAAAGATGGACAGCTTTGAAAATAATGTGTAGTATTTATTATATAGGTTTTCTTGAAATGGAAATTTATTGCTTTATATTGAATCCTCTCTTATGTTCTGCTATGGACATGGCAGTGTTTTCTTTTTCTTTTCTTATTTCGTATTTTAAGTTTAAAATAAATTTAAAAACTTAAAAAATAAAAAATAAATATTTACTCAGTTGAATTTTTTCAAATGATCCATGAAAAAAGTCAGCCATCCCATGTAATCTCCATGGCTTAGAGACTCCAGCTGTGGCTGCCTGGATGGGGGATCTGGTGTCTTCATATTCATGTGAGTTTATTGTCCCTTAGCATTAAAGAGGAGGACTCTGTGTCTGTCTTAGGGGCATGCAAGAATGCAGTCTCTGAGAATGTGAGGGAGGTCAGCTGCGACGCTTGTTCTCTGGGGACATCTTCTGGGAGAGGATGTGAATGGAGACAGTGAAGGCATTTGGACTTCAGAGGTCACCACAACATGTTTACCCCAACAACTCCCCAGCCCCCGTTATCCTACCTGCCTCCTGGAGCCCCAGGATCATAGAATCTTGGAGCCGGAAGAGGCGGGGAGCCCCTCGTCAACATTCCTGACACACAGCCATCCAGCCTTTGCATGTCAACCTCGGATGACTGGGGAATCACTGCCTCCAGAGGCAGTCTGTTCTCCCTTAGGACAGCTTTGCCTGTATACTTATATCTATATTTAAGAACAACTTTGAGCGAATAAGTCATTTTGATTATTATAAATACCCAAATTAACTACAAAGGACCTATGAAGGAAGTTGCTATCTGCATCCAGAGAAAGAACTGAAAAATAGAAGTATGTATAGAATGAATTTACATATATACATACATACATATGTACACACACATATATATTTGTGTCTAATGGTAGCAATCTCTAGGGGGGAGGGAGAAAAAAAGGGAAAAAGAAATTTATATGATAACTTTATTATATACTAATAAATAGAAGTATGTGTAGAATGATTTTACATATATACATATACATATATACACATGCATACTTGTGTCTAATGGTAGCAATATCTGGGGGGAGGGAAGAAAAAAGGAAAAAAATGTATGCAATAGCTTTATTATATACTGACAAATAGAAATATATATAGGATGATTTTACATATATATATATATATATGTATGCGCACACACACATACATATTTGTGTCCAATGGTAGCAATCTCTAAGGGGAGGGAAGAAAAAAAGGAGGAAAAATAAATTGACATGATAACTTTATTATATACTGATAAGTAGAAGTATGTCTAGAATGATTTTACATACACACACACACACACACACACACATACATATTTGTGTCTTATGGTAGCAATCTCCGGGGGGGACAGAAGAAAAAAAGGAAAAAAATAAATTGACATGACAACTTCATTATGTATTTAAAAGGAATAGCAAGTTGCAAATAATAGATTTGCAGCTTCATGAGCCATCATCTTTTTAGATCATGCTGTGTTATGGAAATGCTTGTTTTATTCCATAAATTAAAAATAAAATAAGTTTTTTTTTTAAAAGGAAGAAGGTTTGCCTGCACACTGAGAAGAAATCCATTTCTCTGCCACTTACAGGATGATAGGTTTAAGGCGAGAGGGAACCTTAGAATCCATCTTGTCCAACCCTCTCATTCTGTAGCTGGGCAAACAGAGAGGTTGACAAAACTGTCCAAGGGCATGCAGGTGGTAGAGTGAGCACTTTCTCCTGTCGGACCTAATTCTACCATTATCTTCCCCCCAACGACTCGACCCTTCTGAATGTCCCTGTCACTGTTGAGGGAGCTTCCATTCTTCCAGCGTCTGTGGTTTGGAACCTTGGCATTATCCTACAATCCTTGTGCTCAGCCCACAGCCAATGTATTGCATTTACAGTATCTCTCATATAGGTCACTTTCTCTCTATTCACAGTCACAACTCTGCAGACCCTTTTGATCTAATGCCTGGACCTTTCAGTTGATTTCCCTGCCTCCTCACTACAGTCTATCCTGAAATCAATCAATACACATACAGTCAATACAGTCAAACACCTGCTCCATTCTAGGCATTGCGCTAAGCATTAGAGATACAACACATTAAAGTGATCTTCCTGAAGTACAGGTCTGACCATGTCACGCCCTCTCCAATAAACTCCAGTGGATCCCTATATTTGATCCAGGACCAAATATAAAATCCTCTATTTGTCTTTTAAAGTCCTTCATGACCTGGACCCCTCCTACCTTCACAGTCTTCTCACTCCTTACTCCCTTTCCACAAACTCTCTGATCCAGGGACACTGCCTTCCTCGGTGTTCCTCCCGTGAGACACTCCGTGCCTTTCGTCGGCTGTCCCCCATGCCTGGAATGCTCTCTCTCCTCTCCTCCACCTCTTGGTTTCCCTGGCCTCCTTCCAGACTCAGCTCAAATGCCACCTTCTGCAAAAGGCCTTTCTGGAATTTTCCTCTTTCTTCTCCCCTGCTGTTGTCGTTCAGTCGTTTCAGCCTTGTCTGACTTTCTGTGACCCCATCTGGGGTTTTCTTGGCGAAGATACTGGAGTGCTTAGTTTCCTTCTCCAGCTCATTTTACAGATGAGGAAACTGAGGCAAACAGGGTTAAGTGACTCACCCGAGGTCACAGCGTCAGAGGGCAGATTTGAACTCAGAAAGAAGAGTCTTCCTGACTTCAGGCCCAGCGCTCTCTCCACACCACCTAGCTGCCCTTCTTCTCCCCATTCACACCCAATTCATACTTCAAATGCTGCTAGACTTTATGCATAGCTTTGGCCATGGAACTCTTCTGTTCAAAACCCTCCAATGGCTCCCTATTGCCTACCAAGGAAAGTTCAAACTCCTTGCCTTGGTGCTACCTTACCTTACCTTTTCAGGCTTACATCCTGTTATCCTACTCCGTCATGTACACTATATGCCAATCCCTCCTGGATTTCCTGATGTCTCCTGTAGGCACTCTGTACTTCCCCGCCTCTTGGCCTGTTTTTCCCTATGCCTGAAAAGCCATCACTACCTACCTGAAAGGTCCAGCTCAAATTCTATTTCTTCTATGAAGCCTTCCCTTGATCCATAGATATAGAACCTCAGACATTGATTAATCATAATTAATGATTATCTCTTCCTTGTCTGATCGATCCTCCACACAGCTGCCATAGTGATCTGGCAGGTCTGAGCATGCTACCCCACCTCACCCCCCAACTCAATCAACTCCAATGGCTCACTATTGCCTCTGGAATCAAACCTAAGTCTCTCTGTTTGGCTTTTAAAGACCTTCACAACCTAGACCCCAACCTGCCTTACCAACCTCAGGACTCCCTACAATCCAGCCAAACTGTGGTGACTTCCTGCTTTTCCTTCCACACAATACTTCATCTTTCAGCTCTGTACCTTTGCTCTGATTGCCTCCCATGGAATGCACCCTCCCCTCCCCTCCACCTCTCAGGATCACTTATTTCCCCTTCCAAACATTGCTTAAGTGAAATCTTTCCTGATCCTACCATCTGTTAGTGCCCTTCTCCCCTCCTCCCTGTATTGATTATATGTTCCTTCTGCATATATATTATTGCACACATGTATATAAACTTACATACGTGATGTCTAATTAGATGGAAAGTAAGCTCCTTGAGGGCAGGTTCTGTTTCACTTTGGTCTTTATAAATCCCCAGCACCTAGCACACTGCCAGACTATAGCAGGTATTTAATAATACTTGTAAATTGTTCCTAGCTTTAGAGCTCAGAGGCCATCTGGCCCAAACCTCTCCTTTTACTAAACACTAAGGCCTAATGACTCCTAAGTAGTAAATGGTAGAGATGGCATTCAAACTCAGGTCCTCTGGCTGCAAATCCTTCATTCCAGAATGCGTGGAGCATAGTGTACTTCCCTGACATGCTTCTTAGAGTATGTTGTACGTCGTGGTGTTATTTTATTGCATGTGCTGCTTCTCCCACCCATGCCCCCACCCCACCCTCCATTTCTATTGTGATTCCCCTAATATTTTTGTATCTTCTCCATTGCCTAGTAGAGTGTTTTTTTCTTATGGTATGTGTGAAGGAAGGAAGGAAGCATGGTGCAAGTCACCCCTCGTGGTATTTACACCATGTGGAATGAATGTAGCTGGATTACTGGGGTAAGGTAAGCCCTTTGTATAGCAATGAATAGGGGAAGAGGGTAGGGGAAAGAAGGGGAACCCAGGAGTGCCTCCCTAAAATGTTCCCAGACAAAGGGCACTCCTTCCTGTCTAACATCTAGGCTTTTGCTTCCACCACTAACAAGAGTCTGGGGGAAATTTATGCTAAGTGGAGAATCCAGGAATGTATCACTAAGGCCTTCCAAAAGGGCCCTCCCATCTCTCTCAGCTCCCTACTTATCTAATGGGAAAGACCACAACTCTCATCGTGCACCCAATTTCCCTCTTTGCTTTTGTTTCTGCTGCTGGTCACCTAGGGCGTGGAAGAGCACTCCAGATGTCTCTACCTATTTGGGGGGTTTATGGGGAAAGACTGCTGTTTAGTCCCTATTCTGCCTGGTACCTGCCCCCATGATAGTTCTGTCTACAGCACTGCTCCAGGGCGTGCTGGCTCCCACTTTTATTGGCCAAATAGAATCACGGAAACCAAGGAGAATGAGATAAAAATGCGGTGTTGTTTTTTCATTTAGCAAAGGATTATTCTAGCAGCATAGGGGACAGATGTAGAAAAGCAAGGGGAGTAAGAAACACTGGCCAATACCACAGTTAATGTTAAACACGTCTGATTACAAAAGTGGGAAAAGAAAAGACTTTTCTGGGACAGGAGAGACAGAACACATAGTGGCTCACTCCACAGTGGCTCCTTGAACTTTGTTTTTTTTTTTTTTTTTTTGGTGAGGCAGTTGGGGTTAAGCAACTTGCTCAGAGTTAGACGTTAAGGGGCAAGTATCTGAGGCTGAATTTGAGCTCAGGTCCTTCTGTACCGCCGAGGTGCCCCCAATGTATTTGACCACTGTATCAGCCCACATCATCATAGTCTCATCATTGGTCATAGTCTCTTTCAATGAAGCAACTGGGTCACCTGGGCACCAGCATTGTTCCACATGTTCCAAAGTAAAAGGACATACCCACGCACCACACTATGTCTCTCGCCATCTTCTCGTGCCTTTCTCCCAGAATTCTTCACAAACAATCACAGAAGCCCTTCATGTACGTCATGACCCCAGCAGCCAGTATGATCCTGGAATAGTAACTGCATCTCCATGGCTTCTTCAATATGGGATCCAACTTTAGGGCAAGGTTACATTCCTGTGCAAGGTAACATTCCTTGCCTGGGCCAGAAATTTTAAAGTCCCTTGCAAAAGAAAAAAAATGAGACAGGATATGTTTAGAAGTTATAACTATGCAGCACAAAAATAAGCATCAACATTTCAGAGAATAAGAATTGTTTTCCTAATATCTCAGAGAATATCCCTCCACCGTCCATATCTGGTTCAGAAAGTCTTTGCACAATGTTCTCTTTTTCCTACTGTCTGCTGAGGTCAAATGTTCATCACTTCTCTCCACCTGTTCAACAGGAAGTCCAACTAACTCCTGTGATGGATTATCTTGTTAGGGCCCCCTCCACTGTCTGGGGTTATTCTATGTTCAGACAAATTGCCTGGTCCCTCAATCACTTCATAAGCATTAGCTTTCCATCTGAACTTGTGAGTCCCCTGAATACCAAGGTTCTCAACAGAACTCTGTCTCCTGATCGAATGTCTTGACAACATACTCTAGCATTCTAGTTTCTGGCACAGCTCTTGTGAACTGAAATGGTGGATAAATAATTGAACCCTTTTGACCTTTCTCTCTGCTGAGAGATGTACTGATTGGCAGCGTTTGTATCACCTCCTTCACCTGAAGCTTCTGAGAACAAATCAATAGGTGGCCCTGGCTCCTACCCAAACATGAGCAAATATATGTAAGGCCTATAGCACCATTCTTGGTGGGATTATGGTCCTGCAGTAGGAAGGAAGCATACTGACTCCACTGAGATTTTTGTTATGTCCTCAGAGTTCCTAACATGTGCAGCAGCATGTGGTTTCAGTGCTCAGAATGGGGATGTCCTTGTGGATAATAAGTTCTAAACTTCCCCATTTCTGCTGAAGCTCACCTTACCTTTTCTCAATGTCTAGGCTTTGGTCAGAGCAGATCCTAGGAGGGACCTCATGCATTGAAAAGAAAATGCTTTTTCTACAATGTTTTAGCAACTGTGGATGCTTTCTGGCTTCAGGTTGGATATGCTTGTACCCAGGAGGCGTAGTACTCTGGGTCTCAGGCCCTTTCTTGAGTCTTCCTCATTGGCATTCAGAATACTGTTATCATTGCAGAAGGATCCCTTACTTAGATGTCCAGACCTTTTCCTGATGGTGGGGATTCAGCAGTGGCCTTAGCCCCAGGAAACTAAGCTCCATGATCTGGTCTCCTAGGGAATGGAATGACATGGTCAGATGCGTTCTTTAGTAACGTAATTTTGGTCATTGTATGCCAGATGGACTGGAGAGAGGAGATACTTGAGACTGGAAAAACCATTAAGAATCCCAGTAGGCTATTGTCCTGAATCTGAGGGCTCTTCTTCTTCTTCATTGGTGTTCAGAATGCTGTTGTCAGTGTATTTCGAGATCTGGACTCTAGAATTTAGAACCCTGGATTCCCAGACATTCCTCAGGGTCAGCCTATCTCATAGGACCAACAAGCTGACTGACTTAGGGGATTACTGAAATAGGGAGATTTGTCCCCACCCTCAGAGAACCTTTATCTGAGCTGGGAAGGCGCTTTGCCTTCAGGAAACCCCTAGGAGAGGGGAAGAGGAGAAGGGTAGTATCTCCCAAGATATAGATTAAAGGACACTCATAGGCCATGTGCAAATTATTGGGCATCGAATCCAGGAACACTGAGGAAAGAAGAAGCAAGAGTAGGAGGGAGATAATCAGGGAATGCTTCCTGGAAGAAGTGAGTTTTAAGCTGAGATTTGGAGGTGAAGTGCTTAAACAGATATAGGAGAGGGGAAACATTTAGAAATGAGAAGGGAATGAAAAAGAGACATAATGTCCTTGCTGCCACCACCTCCTTGTGTACTATTGGCAAATCACTTCCTCTCTCTAGGTCTCAGTTTCCCCATCTGTAAGGGGAGCCCTAAGATGCTTCTTTGCCTTACAATTCCGTGTTCCTTGTTCTGAAGCAGTTCTAAGAAGAAGCCATTTTCAAGGGCTGAGTCTATGACCAGACCCTTTTATGTCTCTTAACCAGTGCCAACTCTGTTCATTACAAATTACAGTGTCCCTCAAGTTGCCTAGAAAATAGGGAGGAAGCTGGGCCAGCTGCTGTTGGGGCTCCCTCTCTCATGCTTCCCACCCTGTCTCAGGCCCCCTCTATATTTGTGCTTCACACCCTCCACCCTGCCCCAGACTCTGTTTTCAATTGAAATATGTTCCCAACTACCCCTAGTGTTTGCTTTTCTGGTCAAACTCTCTCCTTCCTCCTGGACTTGACTCTACACTAACCCCCAATTAACTCCCAGACAGATGGGGAATTCTCAGAATAAGCTCTCTCTTTCTCTCTCACTCACTCATTCACATGTCCACCCTCCCAGGGCTACCTAATATCATACCATCAGGTCTGATATTAGGGGTCCAGGACCCAGCTCTTACTAAAAAAAAACACTTTCATCTCCCCGATGCCAGTGACCAAACTTTCACCACTGACTCTTGACTCCTTTAGCTTTTGGTGAAGGACTCTGTCCCCTCTTGGTATACCAGACCTCCTGGGATGGTCTATCTGTGAGTTGATATTAGTTATTTTAGTGTGAAGGTAGCAAGTGGAAGGAAGACTGGCTCAGGAGTCCATACCTTGCAGCTGATGCTGGGGGACCTTGGTTTCCTCACACACAGAGTACGGAGTTTGAGGGAGGTCCCTGCTAGCTCTAGACCTATGATCCTTGAGGTGAGAAGAGGTGCCCTTGGACAGAGAAAAGAAGAAAGCCAATGGATGGTGGGAGGCGGGGGCAGCAGAAGAGACAAACTTTACGACTTTGCCTTGGGCCCACCCTGTATGTGCACGTACAAAGCACACACTCCTGTTCATAGCCATACAAATTTGCACAAAAGGCACATATCTATACATTTTATACAATCTTAACTGGGTAACTAGGTGGCCTAGTGGAAAGAGGGCCTAGCCTGGACTCAGGAAGATCTGAATTCAAATTTTGCTCAGATACTAGCTGCATGACCCTGGGCATACCACTTAATCCTGTTTGCCTCAGTTACCTTATCTGTAAAAAGAACTGGAGAAGGAGATGGCAAACTACTGCAGTATCTTTGCCAAGAAAAACTCCCAAATGGGGTCACAAAAAGTTGGACACAACTGAAATGACTGAATAACAACCACACAATCTTAACTAAAGTCACATCAACCAGCATACAAACACCCACAGAATTACCCTCACATACATTTTCCCATGTACCAATTCTCATATACACCTACTAACCTTGTCCCCACCTCCCACCCCCACCCCACGCATACCTTCTCAAATACCCCACAATGCTCAAACATAAAGACACACACCCCAATTCTCCCACACAATCCCTGGAATACACTTCCAGTCTCTCACATGCACCCACACAGACACAGATATGTGCACAAACTCTGTCCCACATACAGTCATGTACACACACACACACACACACACACACACACACCCAGGAGAAGTTTACTTTCTGCTTCACTTCTTCTAGGGCTGGGGTCATGAGCCTTTCTGTTCCTTTCACAGCCCATGGTGGAAACCACAGAGGAGTCACACCAGGATGAGCTCACCACCCACTGCCTGCCCAACTGGCTTGCCTGCTATTCCCCCAAAGTTGAATAACTCTTTCCAGATGGACCTGGCCTTCCCTCTCGCCCAAGGAGAAGAGAACAGGCCATTGTAGCTGCTTCCAACCGCAGGACATTCCCCAGGGTCAGCTTATCCCATAGGACTAACTGGCTGACTGACTACTGACTGACTTGGGGAATGATCCCTGGGTGGGGGAGACTCGGCCCCACTCTTAGGAATCCCCATCTGATCAAGGAAGATAGTCCGCATTAAGGGAGCCTGTAGTAATGGGGTAGAGGAACACTCTCGAGATATAGACCAAAAGACATGTATATACAAGTGAGTGGACACTGAATCCATGAACACTGAAGGGAAGAACAAGCAAGATAAAGATGAAATTAATCAGGGAAGGCTTCCTTGAGGAGTTGGTATTTTTTTTAATTTTAAGATTTTAGTTCCAAGTTTTCTCCCTTCTCTACTCCCTCCCTTACCCATTGAGAATGCAAGAAAAAAGTACCCATTATATATATATGCAGGTGTGCAAAATATATTTCCACATTAGCCATGTTGTAGGGGGTTGGGGGAGAAAGCAAGAAAAATAAAGTGAAAAAATATGCTTCAATTTTCACTCTTGAGTCCATTAGTTCTCTCTCTAGAGGTGGACAGCATTTTTTTTATCATAAGTCCTTTGGAATTGTCATGGATCATTGTCTTGATCAGAGTAGCTAAATCTTCCGTTGATCACTGTTACAGTGTTGCTGTTATCGTGCACAATGTCTCCTGGTTTGGCTCACTTCACTTCGCATCAGTTCATATAAATCTTCCCAGGTTTTGTTGAAACCATCTTGCTTGTCACTTCTTCTAGAACAATAGTATTCCATCAAATCATATACTGCAACGTGTACAGACATTCCCCAATTGATGGGTATATCCCCTCAGTTTGCATTTCTTTGACCCCTCAAAAAGAGCTGCTATAAATATTTTTATACATATAGATCCTTTCTCTTTTTCTTTGATCTCTTTGGAATACATACATAGCAGTGACATTGCTGGGTCAAAGGATATGCATAGTTTTATAGCCCTTTGATCATGAATCCAAATTGTTCAAATGGTCAGACCAGTCCACAACTCCACCAACAATGTCCCAGTTTTTCTACATCCCCTCCAGCATTTGTCACTTTCCTTTTCTGTCTTGTTAGTCAATCTGATGGGTGTAAAGTGGCAAGAAGGCATTTTAAGCTCGGATTTTAAGGTGAGTATTTTATACTGAAATGGGAGAGAGGAGGCATTTATAGACATAAAAGGAGAATGACAAGAAAGGAGACATAATGCTTGTCCCAAACAACTCAGTTCCTTTTTCTGCCTCTCTCATGTCCTGACACCTTATTTCTTTCTGCCTTGCCTGAATTTCTAGAACTAGAAGAGCAAGTAGCTTTTGGTAGCTCCGGATCCTGGCAAAAGGATGCTTGTCCCCCTTTGCCCACACACACGCTGATCAGAAAGACTGTTCTTACAACACAAGGTTTGGCTTGAGATCCTCCCTTTTCAATCATTTTTTGTAAATGTGATTTTGCCTCTGTGGATGTTCTCTTCTCATTTGAATCAATGGAGAACTGCGAAGAATTACGATCAACTTGGGCGGAAACAATTCATCTATTCGTGGCCAATCTTCTGGTAAGAAGGACTCACTGCTGGAAATGATGTTAATGAGAGTTTCCATGTCCTTACCGTGGCCCAACCTATGATCCCTCCCCCAATCATTTACTCTTAATCACTGGGAGCTAAAATAAAGAGAGGGACATGGCTAGTGCCTTAGGATTGCCACATACCAGGCTGAAATAGGTGGGTAGGAGTTTACCTGGGTTCCTCATCTGACTTCATCATCCCCTTGGGGTCCGATCTTGTAAAGTTTGCTTGGCCTCATTCCTTTTCCCACCCCCCACCCCAAGAGGGGGAAAAATCTTTCTTTTTTGGCAGAGAAGTTTACAAGGACCAATGAAATTATATGAGAGATGAGAAGCAACTTTGAAGTCTAAGGAAGGAAAACAGCTGGAACATAGCCTCCTCTTCTTCCTCCTCCTCCATGAAGCCTGCTCAGATTATTGAAGGGAGGAGAGAGCTGACTATCCTATTTGACCCTGTTTGGATGTCGAACTCCTCCAACCCCATTTCCTTATAGTTTTCCACACCTAAGCAGCCTGACCCATGACCTATATAACGTGGACACTTTAATAATAATTGCAACTTCATACTCCCTAGCCTTCTTACTGGCTCCCCACCAGCTAGTCCCAGTCAAAGCCAAAACCCATTGTTATTCTTTTTTTGGAACAAATGCCATAATTTCTACTGGAAAAGAACACATCCAAGGCCTCCTGTTTTTAATAATAATTAACTGGTCTTTCCCCGAAATCTAGTCTGTCTCTGAAGGTTGACCTCACTAGGAGGTTTGCAATGGGCAGGGGAAGGGGGCAGGGGGCAGGAAAAGGAGGTAGAGGAGCCCAGTGTTCTCTCCCTGGGTGACCACACAGAATAGAAAGACCTTCCCTCCCCCAAGGTAAAAAGGCATCGTCTGGGATTAAGGTATTTCTGGTGCTATGGAATTTGCAGAGTGCTTTCTTCACAATGACCCTTTTTGGATCATAATATAAAGGTTGCTATGCCTATCTTACAGATAGGAAAACTAAAGCTTAGAAAGAAAAAGTGAGTTCCCTAAAGACATCACCTCATAGAATCATAGATCTAGAAGTAGAAAGACCCTCAGATCCCATTGAATCCAGTTCTCTCATTCTACAGAGGAGGAGACTGAGGAACAAAGAGAAGGGAGATAGAGGTTAAGTATAGATTAAAGGGGGAATTATTCATAGATTACAAATAAATTACAAATTTATAAATTACAAAACAAATTGCAACTTCAGAGGATGGATCATGAAGTGGGAAAAACAGTTAAGAAAGAATAGATTGGAAACCTGTGATTAATAATTGGGTGAGAGGAAGAGGAGAACAGGGGAATGGAAGCAGATTGTCTCAAACATAGATTGCTTGTGTTCAGCAAAATTTTTTCCCACCACCTTCTTTTTTTGTAAAGAAAGGATGGGGGTTGCAAAGAGATGAAAAAGTACAAGAGGATACTATGGAAGGAGCTAGACAATTAATAATCATTACTATGAACATGAATGGGAAAAACTCACCCACAAAATGAATGAGGGTAGCAGAATGGGTTAGAAAGCAGAATTTAACAATTAATGTGTTGTTTACTGGAAACACACTTGAAACAGAAAGAATTACACTAAGTCAAAATAAGGGGCTAGAGCAAGTCTATTATGTTTAAGGTGTACTCAAAAAAAAAGCAGGTACAGCAATTATTATCTCAGACAAGTCAAGAATAAAAATAGCTTTGTTAAAAGAGATGAACAGAGAAATTACATTATGCTGAAAGGCAACACAGACAGTGAATGACAAAGCATCTAAATACTTAAAGGAAAAGTCAATCAATTTATAGGAAGAAAAAGGTAGTAAAACTATAATAGTTGTGGATCTCAATGTACTCTTTTCAAACAAATCTAACA
This sequence comes from Trichosurus vulpecula, assembly GCF_011100635.1. NCBI lineage: Eukaryota > Metazoa > Chordata > Mammalia > Diprotodontia > Phalangeridae > Trichosurus > Trichosurus vulpecula. The sequence continues at coordinate 113,854,891 of NC_050581.1, forward strand.
AAAAGATAAAGAAGTTAAGGACCTGAATAGAATTTTAGAAAGGTTAAATATTCAATATCTCTGGAAACTACTGAATGGAAATAGAAAGGGCTATACATATTTCTCATCTATGTATAAAACTATAACAAAAATCGACCACGTACTAGGGCATAAAAACCTCAACGAAAATGCAGAAAAATATCAATGCTAAACATACATCTTGCCAACGATGATACAATAAAAATTACATTCAATAAAGGGCCTTTGAAGAATGGATTTAAATAATTAGAAACTAAATAATTTAGCCCTAGAGAATTGGTCAAAAAGCAGTAATAGAAACAAGAGAAAATTTCATCAGAGACAATAGACTAAAACTTTTAAGATGCATTCAAAGCAATTTCCTAAGGGGAAATTTTATATTCCTAGACATTTCATTAACAAAAAGAGAAAGGGAAATTAATGACCTAGGCATGCAACTAAAAATACTCTAGAAAAACCAACATTTAAAAAAAAAACTGACTAAACACCAAAGTAGACTTATATTATGAAACTCAAAGAAAAATTCAATTAAAAGAAAAAATTCATTGAATTGATTAATAGAATTAGAAGCTGCTTAGTTTTTTTTAAAACACACAATAAAAGAGATAAGTTACTGGCTAGTCTGATGATAGAGAAAGGAAAACCAAATCGTTAGTATCAAAAATGAAAAAGAAGAATTTATAACAGATGAATAAGAAATAAAGAAAATTATTAAAAGCTTTTACCAAATGATAAACCAGCAAACCTGACAACTTAGATGAAATGGATGAATATTTACAAAAATATAAAATATCAAGATTAATAGAACAAGAAATAAATTATTTAAATAGCTAATATTAGGGGAAAATTGAATAAGTCATAGATGTAGTCCCAAAAGGGGGGAAAAAGCCTAAGACAAAATGGAATTAAGGTGAATTCTATCAAACATTCAAAGAACAATGAATTTCAAAATCATATATATACATATATATAGTGTCCCATAGACTTCCTTTTATGATTGCTTCCTCTCAGCCATTATGGCTCAGAAATTTGTACTGTGTGGTAATGAAGTCATTTGGCTCCTGAGCTGGAACTCCATGTATATACCCAAGGTATGATCACCAGTCTTTAAGCTTTCTCTTCCTGCCCACCTTGAATTATAAGGATTCTGAGCTATTTGGAGGGTCGGATGGAGGTGAGGAGGGGAAGAAGAGTGAAGGGAGAGGTACATTTCTATTCACCAGCCACAAATTGTGAATTCATGGACTCTTGGGCAAACTTGTACCTAGGATGGGGTCACCTCCTGTTTATGTCTCCTTTGGAATAGATCTTAAAAGGAAACTGGTATTTTAGAAAAAGATAGGAGGGAGGGAAAATGGCTAATTCGTTAAAGAAACTGCAAGTGTTCCAACTAGCCCTAAACATTAGTTTCTGAACTGATTGAACTAAGTCATGATAAGTTATTGGATTCCATTCTGTCACTCTATGATTCTTCATTGCTTAGAATTTCCTCTTCTGTGTGGGAATGAAGCTATCTCTTCTACATCTCATTCATGTTTGTGCTCTGAGTGTCTTTTATTTTCCTTCCCTCTCCCCCTCCCCCATTGCTAGGGAAAACCCCTTAGACTAAAGCCAAAAGTAAAATGTTCTCAAAGTAGCTAGAGCAGCTCACACTATATTCTATAATAAGCTCCAACTGGATACATGACCTAGATATAAAAGGCCATAAACACATTAGAAGAGCAAAGAAGAAAATATCTTTCACTGCTATGGATAGGAGATGGGTTCATACACAAACAAAGAATAGAGAAGATCACAGAAAAGAAAATGGACAATTTTGATGACATGAAATGTAAAAGTTTTGTACAAACAAAATCAATACAGTTGAAATGAGAAGGGAAAACTAGACATAGACCAAGATGTCACACCAAACACCAAGATAAGCCCAAAATGAGTAAATGATTTAGATATAAAGGGTATTGTCATAAGCAAATTAGGGGAACATGGAAAAAATTACCTGTCAGATCTATGGATAGTGACCAAGTAAGAAATAGAGATGCTCACAGGAGGTAAGATGGATAATTTTGATTTCATAAAATTAAAGGGTTTTTTTTTTGTACAAACAAAACCAACACAGCCAAAATTAGAAGAAAAGCAGGAAACTGGGAGAAAATTCACAGAAAGTTTCTCTGTTAAAGTTCTCATTTCTCAAATATATAGAGAACTGAGCCAAATTTATAAAAATAGGAGCCATTCCACAATTTATGAGTGGTCAAAGGATATAAACAGGAATGTGAAAGAGAAAGAAATCAAAGCTACCAATCATTATATTAAAAATTCTGTAACTCACTAATAGAGAAGTGTAAATTAAAACAATTCTGAGGTACCACCTCACACCCATAATATTAACTAAGATGACAGAAAAGAAAAATGTCAAATGCTGGAGGCGACACAGGAAAATAGGCACACTAATGCACTGTTGGTGGAGCCATGAAGTAAGTAGTCCAACCATTCTGGAGAACAGTATCAAACTATGCCCAAAGGGCTAGTGTCCTTTGACCCAGCAATATCACTACTAGGTTTATACTCAAAGGAGATTGAAGAAAAATATTAATGGCAACTTTTTTGTGGTAGCAAAGAATTGGAAACTAAAAGGATGCCTATCAGTTGAGGAATGACTGAGTTGTGGTGTATGAATGTGATGAAATATTGTTATGCTATAGGAAATGGTGAAGGGGATTATTTCAGAAAAACCTGGGAAAACCTATATGAATCGATGCAAAGTGAAGTGATAGTGACTAGATGGAGCAGTGGATAGAGCTGGACTAGGAATCAGGAATATTCATCTTTCTGAGTTCAAATCTGGCCTCAGAATCTCACTAGCTGTGCGACCCTAGGCAAGTCACTTAACACCTTTTTGCCTCAGTTTCCTCATCTGTAAAATGAGCTGGAGGAGGAAATGGCAAACCACTCCAGTATTCCTGCCAAGAAAACCCCAAATGGGGTCATGAGGAGTTGGGCATGACTGAACAATAAGAAAGTGAAGTGAGCAAGAGAACAATTTATACAGTAACAGGAACATAAGGAAAATCAATCGTGAAAGACTTAGTAACTCTGATCAATATAATGATCTCCCACATCTCCACAGGACTCATGGTATAAAATGTTATCCACCTCCAGATGGTGAACTGATGGACTCAGTGCAGATTGAAGCATATTTTTTCCTTTATTTTTTTTAATGTGGCTAATGCAGAAATGTCTTGCATGACTGTATATATGTAATGGGTATCATAATTTCTTGCCTTCTCAATGGATGGAGGAAAGGGTGGAGGGAAAGAGAGAATGTGGAACTAAAAATAAACATAAAATTCAAACTTAAAAAATAAGAAATGAAAAGAGAAACAGTAAGAGAAAAAAATCTTTGCAACAAGTTTCTCTGATACTAAATATATAAGCATCTGATTCAAATATAGAAGAATGATAGCCATTCCATAGTGGCTAAATGATCAAAGGATATGAACTGGTAGTTCTTAAAGGAAGAAATCCAAGATCTCAACAGCTATATGAAAAAAATGCTCCATGTCACTAATAGTTAGAGAAGTGCAAATTAAAACAACTCTGAAATTCCCACTCGCACACCCATCAGATCGGCAAAGATGACAAAAAAAGGAAAAACTGTCGACTAGACTGGAGGAAGACAGACACAATGGTGCTCTGTTGGTAAAACTGTGACTCGACCCATCTATTCTGGAAAGCAATTTGTGACTATGTCCCCAAAGTCACTCAATTGAACCTTTGATTTAGCAGTACCAACATTAGGCCTCTACACCAAAAAAATCAAAGAAAGAAGAAAAATGTTTGTTTCTACAAAAATACTAATAGCAGTTTTTTTAACAGCAAAGAATTGTAAACAAAGGAGATGTCCATTAATTAAGGGATGGTCTTATGATATATGATGTATGAGTGTAATGAAATATCACTCCTTGATAAGAAGTGGCAAAAGAAACAATTTCAGAGATGCCTGGGACAACATGTGTGAAGTGAGTTGAACCAGGAGAACAATTTATATATTAACAGTAACATCCCAGAGAAAAACAATTTTGAACAATCAGAACCCTGACCAATACAATGACCAGTCATAATTCCAGAGGCCAGGTGATGAAGCAGGCTTACACACCTCCTAAGAGGGAGGTAATGGATTTAAGGTACAGAATGAAGCATATTTTTTGAACATAGCAAATGTATGATTTGTTTTCCTTAGGATAGGGTTATGGACACATGGACCTTGGCATTGGAAACTCCCAGGTGAGGGAATCCCTCTATGTAGCAGGTTGTTACCTTCTCTACAAATTATAGTCTTATGAAGTTTCCTGGAACTAAGTGATTGGTCCAAGGTCACACAGCCAATGGATAACATAACGAGGATTTGAACCTAGTCCTTCCTGATTTCAAGCCTAGCCCTCAATCTACTATGCCAAAGCTGCCTCTCATTGTTTGGTTTGACTTTATTTACTTGTTATAAGAACGGTCATTTTTTTTTCAAAATAAAGATTTATAGCTTCCCAAAATCCTATTTTTCTGTTTTATTTTATATATGGCAATATTCATTTTGTGAGTTTCTTACACTCATAGTAAGAAATATCAGTGGCACAAGGCCAGGGAAATGCTTACTTAAAATAACATAGAGGTGTTGGGGGAGGCTGGGTCTAAGTAAAATAAAAACCCAGGGTGCACTAATGAGAGTGATCTTGTTACTGAAAAAGTTAATGCGATTTTTGGGTTGCATTCAAAGACATTCAGAAAAAAAAGATGACAATCACACTGTCCTCTGCTCAGGTCACATCTGGAGAACTGGGTTCAGGATTGGGTCCTGCCTTTAAGATGTTAGCCCACTGGTGGACGTCCGCAGAACAGTGATCAGAAGAGTGTAAGATATGGAAGCTATCGATTTTAAAAACTGAGGATGTCTAGCCTGGGGAAGAAAACACATGGGGGCCTTGAAATATTTAAGAGATGTGGTAGAAAGATTAGACATTCTATGAACAAGGAGAAGGATAAATCTCACAAATCTCACTTTCTATAGAAGATTTTTCTGGTTCCCCTTAATTCTAGTGCCTTCCTCTCTTGATTATTTCCAGTTTATCCTGAATATAGCTTGCTCATACATAGTTTTTTCATGCTGTTTCCCCCATTATTAGATTGTGAGCTTCTTGAGAGTAAAGACTTGTCTTTTGCCCTTCTTTATATCGCCTGGCACATAGTAGGTGTTCAATAATAGCTGACACAATACAAGAAAGACCTTTTTAAAAAACAAACAACAAGTTTATTATTTATTTTTAACATTTTAAAAAAATTGAGTTCTGAATTTTTTCCCTGCCGCCTGCTCCTCCCCCAAGCATTGAGAAGGCAGGAAATGTGAAATTGATTATACATATGAAATCATACAAAACATTTCCACATTAGCCATGTTGCAAAAAAAAAAAAAAGCAGAAAAATAAAGTGAAAAAAACTATGCTTCAATTTGCACTTAGATTTCATCAGTTTTTTCTGTGACTAATAGACAGCACTTTTCATCACAAGTCCTTCAGAACTGCCTTAGATAATTATCTCGATCAGAGCAACAAAGTCTTCCAGGGTTGATCCCCTCTACCATGTACAGTGTTCTCCTGGTTCTGCTCACTGCACTTTGCATCAAGTTTTTTCTGAAACCATCCTGCTTGTCATTTCTTATAACATAGTAGTATTCCATCACAATCATAGACCACAAGAAAGGCCTTTTAATAACAAGTTCATAAAAACAAATTTATTTTAATGATAATCTAAGTTGTCCAACAGCAGATTGGTGGTCACTGTAGGAGAATGAGATCTCCAGGGGCAGGATGGCTACTGCGAGGGATGGTCTAGAGAAGATTGTCCACTGGGAGCTGAATGTTTGGATTAGAAGACCTCCGAAGTCCTTCCACCTGTGAGATTCTGAAATGATGCCACTTTACCTGAAGATGCTCTTTTGGTCCTTAGAGGTCCCCAGCACTAGGGGGCTCTGCAGGGAGGGGGCTCAGAGGTTCTTTAGCACTGGGGGGCTCCATAGAGAGCGGGCTGTGAGGTTCCTAGCACTAGGGGGCTCTGCAGGGAGGGGCTGGGAGGTCCTTTAGTACTAGGAGGCTCCGCGGGGAGGGGCTGGGAGGTCCTTTAGTACTAGGAGGCTCCGCGGGGAGGGGCTGGGAGGTCCCCAGCACTAGGGGGCTCCGCGGGGAGGGGCTGGGAGGTCCTTTAGTACTAGGGGGCTCCAAGGGGAGGGGCTGTGAGGTCCCCAGCACTAGGAGGCTCCGCGGGGAGGGGCTGTGAAGTCCCCAGCACTAGGGGGCTCCGCGGGGAGGAGCTGTGAGGTCTCCAGCACTAGGGGGCTCCGTAGGGAGGAGTTTGATTACTAGTGGGCTCTGGTGCAGGAAGGTTCTGGGATCCCCAGTGCTAAGGGGCGTCTTGGAGAAGGGACATTGGGGGCAGCCAAGCACGTTATGGTTATTGGGGATTTGCGGAACTCTCCCCACCCTCCCTATGGAATCCCCCGTCCTAAGGGGGCAGGGCTATCTATGGGGCTGCCGAGGGTTGGGGGTCTGCATCTTACAGCCTCCCTCGGGCCTGGGCTCTGCTTCCTGCTGCTGGTTCTCATGCCGTGCAATGAATCTGGTGAGAGTCCCCCCCCCCCCACATTCAGAGGGGTCTGCTGGGGTTTAGGGGAAGGAAAAAGAGTGTGCATTTATGAAGCCCCAATTGTGTACTGAGCTTTACAAATATTCTCTCATTTGAGGTTTTAGGGGAGATGAGGCACATTGTTGGGAACAGGTATCATGGGGCAAAGTAGGGCTGGATTTGGGAGAGATGGGAGGGGGTAAATCTGGGGTGGGGGCAGGCAGGGATCAATATCCTCAGAGAGGCTGGAACAAATGGAAGAGGAGTAAGGAGGGAGGAAGGGGCTTGATTAGGGAGGGGAAGACGGAGACACAGACCTACAGTCCAAGAGAATGCAGGATATTCATTGTTGCTATTCATTCACTGGCCCAGGTTACATATTCTCCCCTCCCCCGGCAGCCTTCCCATGCATTTGATACCTACGGAATACAGTGATCCACTTTCTGTCCATCAGTTATTTTCAGGGACTTGAACCTCCTGTGTGTGGGGCCTTGGCGGGAGAAATTGTCGTGAGATTCCTGAGCTTTGATGAATCCATGTGTCTTCTTAAGGAGGGCTGGGAAGCGAAGGAAGGCAGAGATATGCCCCCACCCCCAATATTCCCGTTCATGGAGCCACAGACCTAAGGAGAGTAAAAGCCCCGCAATGTCAGAGGTCCCATAGAAGCACTGTCATTACTGGTGGCCGGGTAAAGGACCCTGGACTTGGAGGCAGAAATCCAAGGGCCAAATCCACCACTGTTTACCAACTATAGGACCTCAAGCAAGCCTTTCTTGTTTGGAAAAGGAGGCGATTGGATTAGATGAATTTTAAGGGTCCATCTCCTAGGCTCTATGAACCCCTTTCATCCCATTTAATGGGAAAAGCACTACTTTAATCTCTCTCTGTGTCTCTCCTCTCTCTATCTGTCTCTCTTGTCTCCTCTCTTTTTCTCTGTTTCTGTCTGTCTCTGTGTCTGTCTCTGTCTCTCCCTCCCTCTTCCTTTCCATGCTTGCCTTCCTTCTTCCCCCCTACTCCCTACCCTCAGCTTGTGGCCAATACCATCCATTTAGGAAAGTCTTTCATGGACACCCTGCCACACCAACCAAGCATCCCTGGCAGGTGAGCCTGCAAATTTATGGCCAGCACATATGTGGAGGAGCCCTCATTGATGCCGAATGGGTGTTGACAGCTGCGCACTGTGTCTTGTGGTGAGTTTACCCCTTGCCAGACCACACGCATGTGGGAGGAAAACTACCTCAGGTACCGATTACCATGAATTCCCCCCAAAACCAGAGAGATGAAAATACCCTTTGTTCTTCCAGGGCAACTGTACCTAAATTGGGACAACACCTCTCCTCCTGCTGTCCCCATCAATCAATCAATGAACCAATCACTCAAAAAGCATTTCTTAAGTGTATCAGTCCTTGTACAAAACATTTGATGAGTGCATTCAATATTTAGGGCACTGTACAAAATCCTCTGTTTGACCCTTTGTAGCTTGGCCCTCTCTTGCCTTACCTTTCCAGTCTTCCTATACCTTACTCCTTGAAATGTGCTCTTCCATCCAGTGATAATGGCCTCCTGGCAGTTCCACAAACAAGACGCTCCGTCTCCTGGCTTCTGTTCCCTATGCCAGGAATGCTCTTCCTTCTCTGCTCTGACTACTGACCTCCTTGGCTTTCTTCAAGTCCCAACTAAAATCCCACCTTTTATGGGAAGCTTTCCCCAACACCTCTGAATTCTAATGTCTTCCCTCTGTTAATTATTTCCTATTAAGCTTCTACATAGCTTGCAAGTTGTCTTCCCTTTAGATTGTAAGCACCTTGAGGACAAGGACTGGGTTTTTTGCTGCTTTTTGTCCTGAGTGCTTAGCCAGGTGCCTGCTGTGGCAGTATTTGGGTATAATTATGGGTATTTAATAAATGTTTATTAATTGATCAATTGTACTAGGTATCCTGCGGAATCCCTGTTCTCAGAGCTTAAAATCTTGTTGGGGACTCAGAACATACACAAAAGATTATATGTGAAGCCATGAATCTCTATTTTGTGCAGCTCGCTTTTAAAAATTGTGTATAATAAATGTAAAGAATAAATGAAGGCTCAGATTCAGATTCCCCATAATAGGAATCCCATTATAGGAAATCTGTAATAAACTTTGTCTTTTTCCTTGGCAAAAAAACGAATAAATGGAAAAGCATTCCATAACCACTTGCTACCGTGTTAAGCACCATACTAAGTGCCGGAGACATAAATGCAAAACAAAGCTTGTTCCTGCTTACAGAGAATTTACGTTTTTCCATGGGAAGACCCTAGACTTAAGAGAGTGGTGACTGAGGAGGGACAGTCTAGTCTGGAAAGTTATAGATTTTATCTGGATCAATGGCAGCCACCAACCAGGGGAAGAGACCCCAGAGTGAAGTTCCAGATGGGCAAGAATTAAAGCCTTCTGAGCATGGTTTCTGGTCCAGCTGGTTAGGCTGTTGAAAAGATGACCCAGTGTAGATCTGACAATGTGTATAGCAGATGAATGACACAGATAGGAATTCAGAGGAGAGACAACTCATTGTGAGCTGGAGGGGTCAGAGAAGGCCTTGAGGTCTTGAGTTCCACAGGGCTTAAGAGGAGGAGCAGAAAGAAAGGGTATCACTGGCCCCAAAGGCAGGTGGCTTGGGGAGAAAGCAATAGGAGAGTAAGACCGAAGGTCCAGATGAAAGGGAAGAGAATGATATGTATCTGAAACAAGCAAGAGATGAGTAAGATTGGAGCTGAGGGTCCACGTGGACGGGTTAAAGAAAGCTATGGCCAGATTGTTAGAGCCCTGAAATCCCAGGGAGAGGAGTTTGGATGCCATGCCTATATTCACATGAAATAACCCAAGCACATGGATATTGGTGGCGGTATAAGTTTTATGATGTGTTCTCTTTCCCACAGGAATTATAATTACACTGTGAAGCTTGGAGATATATCCTATTATACCTCTAAGAACAGTACCATCGCTGCTGTCAAGGACATCCTCATCCATCCCTCTTATTCAGACTTCATCATCATCAGAAATGACATTGCTCTTGTGCACTTGGAATCTCCTGTGAAATTCACCCAAAAGATTCAACCTATCTGCCTCCCTTCTAACAAATTCGACTTGAAGAACGGAACCCAATGTTGGGTGGCAGGATGGGGCAGGACCAAAGAAAACAACAGTGAGAGAGGGTCATGTGGTTCTTGGTCTCCCCAGTGCAGAGCCAAGAGCTGCCTTTTTCTGCCAAGTCTACAAGATTGAGCTCAGGGGCAGCAGGAGCTCTGGCCTCTGGCTGGCTAACTTCCCTTTCCCCGATGATAGGAGCTTTCCTGGAGGTCAGGTGTGAGGGGTAGGAGGGGGAGGGAGGAGAGAAGGAATGGCTGGAGCTTAGGGTCTCTGAATAGTTAGTGTGGTGCCCATAGGCGGACATGTGCCTGTGCAGCTCACTTGTGCAGAAATTCTACTCTTTTATGTGTCAAGGGGCCCTTTGGGCAGTCTGCGGAAACCTATGGAATCCTTAGCATGACTGTTTTAAATGCATTACATCAAATATATAGTAATACAAGGGAAGACAATTATATTGAAATGCAGCTTTCAAAATACAGTTATCCTTTCCATATTGTAACTTTCCCCACTGGGGTTTAGATAAGGGTTGGCATGAGAAATTAAATGGGAATTTGGGGGGAGATGACATGTGAAGGCCAGCAGACAAAACATAGCCTGTGACCAAATACTTAACCCAAACTTTAAAATAAGGTACTGTAAACACCCCATAAAAGAAAAAAAATTCGGACTTCTTTTCTGGTAAAAAAGAAATTTACACAGATTTTCCAGATCTAGGGTGGGGTGGAGTGGGGAAGCTCTGTGCCCCTAACCCTCACAATGTAGAAGGGATAACTATTAAAAACTCAAGTTTAAGAATCCCTAGTGAATATTATGAGGATTAATTTAGATCAAGGAAAGTCATGAGAAATTTGCTTACATTGTGAGTGGTTCCCTAATGGAATGAGCTGCCTTCAGTGAACCTCCTATTACTGAAAGGACTCAAGCAGATGTAGATGACCATCATCATGAATAATATAGAAGGGATTCCTGATCTAGATGGAGATAGGACTAAGTCACCTCCAAGGTCTATTACCACTCTCAAGGACCCAGGATAGTTCTGACCTTGTGAATAGCAGATGAATAGCAGACAGTCAGGACTATAGGAACTCAGAGGACAGAAAACTCACTGTGGACTAGAAGGTTAGGGGAGGCTTCTTGGAGGTCTTGAAAAGAGGAAAACGGGGCAGCTAGGTGGCTCAGTGAGTAGAGCTCTGACCTTGGAGTCAGGAGGCCCTGAGTTCAAATCCAGCTTCAGCCACTTGACACACTTACTAGCTGTGTGACCTTGGGCAAGTCACTTAACCCCAATTGCCCTGCCTTCCCCCCTGCAAAAAAAAAAAAACCACAAAAAGGAGAAAACAGTGAATCAATGCAAGGGATTAGAATTATTATTCTAAATAGTGAGTCCCCCTGACCTGTGCCCACAGACTACCCCTTCTGCGGCCCTTTCTCCCCTTCACATGCATGCTTCTCATCCCCCTTTCCCTTCTAGCTTTTGTGATTGGCCTCTGCAGCTTGGGGAGACCAAGTCTGGGCATTCTGAACCATTGTGGGGTGGAGGATTTGCCTTTGCAGTGAGCTCTGGCTTTTGGAGATGTGCTGGAGCAGGAGCAGGGTGGGAGTGGTTCCCAGGACTGCAGAGACCTCAGGAGAAGAGTGGAAGGTAGAGAAGGATTGATGACCCTCTGTCTGTATCATAGCCTGTTGACCACCAGCATCCCTGTTCACAGATGACTCACATCCTCTTGTTCTTCTGGAGACTGATCTATACCTTCTTGAAAGAAATTACTGCAACCAGATGTTGAGAAAGTTCTTGTTTATCTCACAATTTGTGACCATGGTCAACAGTAAGATGATCTGTGCCTATCATCCAGAAGGAAAAGATGCCTGCCAGGTTAGTGCCTCCCATCCTCCTTCACCCTCCCCACTTGTTACCGTGGGTTCCGAATATTAGCAACAAATATCAGGACTGTCTGGGCTAATCACCTTTTTGGAGCTTTGCTGACTCAATGGTTCTTAACGTGGGGTCTGTAAATTTTTTTTGTTAATATTTTGATAAATGGATTTCAATGTAACTGCGTTCTTTCATAATCCAATATGTTTTGTTTTATACTTTTAAAAACATCATTCTGAAAAGGGGCTAGGCTTTACCATTTTGCCAAAGGGGTCCATGACACAAAAGAGGTTAAGAGCCCCTGGGTTGAAGATGAAGGGTCAGGCACAGAGAAGTGTCTCTGCTACGTGGTCTTTGAGAAGTTAGGTCTAGACTATGGAGAAGGAAGGGAGAGAACTAAAAAAAACAACCTCAAGGCCAGAATCCATGGAGGAGGGGAAACCAAACACAAATAGAGTCCAAAGAGGTAAGATTCTGAAAAAAGTGGACAGGGCCAAAGCAAGATCATAGAGCTAAGAGTTGGAGTGGGGGAGCTTAAGAATCTAGAGTTATGCTAATTCCATCAAGGTGGAATTGGGTTGTTGTGAGACAAACTGTGCCCCCCCACCAAGCTTTCTTTGAAACTGAGGGCTATGGTATAGGATCCCTAGACTTTATTCCTAGCTCTGTCACTAAGAAGATATATGATGTCAGGCAAACCATTTCTTTCTTTGGGGCCTCAGTTACATTATCTGTAAAATGAAAGAGTTGGACCAGGTGATCTCTGTGGTCCCTTTCACCTCTGACATTCCAAATCTTCTGAGCAAATGTGTAGGCCATAATGGAAATAGATAGGCTCTTTCCCTTTCGGGCCTCCCTCCCTAGGCTTATGACTCTGTTTCCTGGAAGAATCTGGCAAAAAGAATCATTGTGCTGGAAAGACTCAGGATTTCATCAAATTCTCTTGTTGAGTGCCTGTGGTGTGGGTCCCTGTAGAAGAGCCTGCACAGGTCCAGAAATCAGCTGCCAGTGTCAAGCCTCTGGCAGGCATGAACCTGTGGCCAGACAGAGAATAAGATTGTGAAGAGACTGGGGAAAGATGAGACAGAGAGCCATGATGGGATTGGGATGGTCTCAGGGGTTGTGGCAAAAGTCATGGAGTAATCCTTTTTTTAATATAAGAGTTAGGCAAATTGATATATGCTGGGAGAAGTGGTTTCTCATGCTCATCTCCTACAGAAACACTTCTGTGGCTATTTTTCTACCCTTCCTGAGGTGTCTGGGGATCAATAAAATCTCGTTACTCATCCATACTCCACTCTCAAGGTTCTAGTTTCTACTCTAAACTCCTCTCTTTTTCTCCAGGGAGACTCAGGCGGGGCCCTTGCCTGTGAAGTTGGAGAACACACCTGGGTGCAGGTGGGGATAGTGAGCTGGGGAATTGGCTGTGGAAAACCTGAAATCCCTGGAGTTTATACCAGAGTCAGTTCATTCTCCACATGGATCATCAGAACCATAAACCAAAGAGGCTCTTTCTTTTTGGCCTCTTCCTGCCTCACGTTTGTCTCGATGCTGCTGCTGTTGTGTGTCCTGATAACTCCATGACACAGCCCCCTTATGTGTCTGCAGTCTATACTCAGGTCCCCTTCTTTTACCTGCTTTCAGACCTTCCTCAACTCTTACTGCTCATCCTTCCTTACCTTCAAATCAGCTGGGTTGCAAGAGGATGAGCCAGTTACTGTATGGAAAGCACTTGGCAAATCTTAAAGCCAGCTATAAACTTGAGTTGCTGTTGTTGGTTGTGCTCATTGTTTTTATTATAATTCGCTCTTGAGCAGGTGCCATGATCTGGAGTGTGGTCTTTGGCCATAGGAGGTGGATGCAACACAAACCAAGGCAGACTGTCAGGAAGACAGGGAGAACTTTTGGCTTCCAAAGTTCCTGAGCTCCTCTACCCTCTGCTCAGTTCTCTTCTGCCGAAGAAGCCATTGCTCTCCATTTCTCTATCCCCTCCCCCAGTCCCCATCTGCTCTCGGGCCAGAGACCTAAAGCCTTTCACTTCCCCTTTGCTAGATGGATGGGACATTGTTCCCTTTGATCCACCCTTGTCTTTGATCATTAATGCTTCATGTTAATAAAACTTTGAAAAAGTGTGCAGCTGACTGAGAGAAAAAGTATTATCTCTGGGTATAAATGTGTTGGAACTGGTGATGAACTTCTCTGGTGCCACCCAGATGCCCATCTCTCATCAAATCATGCATTAGTGGTATTGGTGGCCTGTTTGGTTGCACCCATTGCCTGGAAAACATTGCCACCCTTGTGAGCAAATTAAATTAATTAAAAAAGTAACAAGAAAACCAAGACCTAGGAGATTCACGGCAGACAAGGAGAAGAGAGAAGGTCCAGCAAAGGATCCAAAGTTGCCAAAAGGTCACATAACAGGAGGACCAAGAAAAGACGATTGTATTTCCCAGTTGCCTTGGCTGCTTAAGGAGTTTAGGTGAAAAAAAATTTAAGTAGAAGGGAGGCTTGAATCAACTTGTAGGCAGTGAGAAAGGACACAGTAAAGAGTGAGAGGCTGAAGGTTCTTGATCAAAGGGGCAAGCTCCTGGTGTAGAAGGGAGGAAACGAGATCAAGGCACAAGCAGAGGGGTTAGTTAGCCTTGGCAAAGAAAAGGCTACCTCTTCCTTAGAGGTTCATGCAACGTAGGAGAGAACTGCTGAAGTGATAGAGAAATGTTAAGACATGCAACAGAGGAGACGATGGGAGGAGTGACTGCCTCTGAGGACAGGGAGGGATGAAGGGACTGGATATTATTTAGGGAGATGACTGTCAGTTTGGCATGGACCATTAGGTATTGTGCTGCCCTCATGGAGAAGGCATCTAGGTTGGGATGAGAGCCGCTCCCAAATCTGTCAAACCTTAAAGTTGAAATCTACAACCAGTAATCTGTGTGGTATCAAATAACTCTACCATAAGGGACCTAAAAATGGCAAGAACCAAGGTAGAGGTCGAGAGATGGAGGGTCAACACATTATGATTGCAGAGGGAGGTTTCACAATTTAGAGTCATGGAAGTGGCATATTTTGGTTGATACGGAAATTTGTAGCATTATCCCTCCTACAGGCAGCTGAAATGGGGTGGGATGCCATGGGAACTGAAGAATAGCAGAACCTTGGAGACCAGGGTAACAGGGGTGATCTCGGGGAAATCGATTGTCTGTAGTTCCTCAAAGCAGTATTCCTGGGTCTTTCTCCAATTTACATTACCCTTCTCTGGAGGACAAGCATTTGCTTCCAGTTCAGAGGCTCCAGCTCTATCCATTTTGGAAAGAATGTTTAGGATCATAGATTTAGAACTGAAGGGGTTACCTAGCTGGCATGCCTCATTCTACAAGTGAGAAAACTGAGGTCCAGAGAAAGAGATTTGACTTGCCCAAGCTCACATGAGTAGTAAGGAGTAGAGCCAAGATTTGAACCCAGAATCTCTGAACCTAAGATCCCACCTAGAATTTACAGGATTATAGGACTTAGGGCTAGAAGGGACCTTAAAAATCATTTAGAAATAACAAAACAACTCTTGGTCCTAATGGACTCACAGGAGAACTATATCAAACTTCTAAAGAACAATTAATGCCAATACTATACGAATTGTTCCCAAATATGAGGAAGTACCATGCCAGGTTCCTTTTTTGAGGCAAATATATCCCTGATACCTAAACCAGGGAAGCATAAAGCACAGAATTATACATGAGTGTCATAATTGCATATCAATTCAGAAATTTTAAATAAAATCCTATCAAATAGCCTATAGCAACTCATCCAAGAAATCATGCATTGTAACTAAGTTGAATTTATACCAGGGCAAAGATTGCAAGGACTTTTCAACATTGGGAAAACAATCAAGGTGATTAATTATATTAAAAAGAAAAATATCCAAACCACATGATTATCTCAGTAGATGCAGGAGAGTCTTTGACAAAGTACAACATTCATTTATGCTAAAAGCTCTACAAAGTATAGGTATAGAGGGACTTTTTTAATATCCTAAAAAGTGTCTAAAAGCAAAAGCAAACATCATGTGCAAAAGAGATATACTAAAACTTTTCACTATAAAGTCAGGAGTAAAGCAGGTATGCCCACTCTCCCCAATATTACCTGATATTGCTCTGGAAATGTTGGCAATAGCAATAAGACAAGAGAAAGAAATTAAAGGCATAAAGATAGGTAAAGAAGAGATAAAACTATCCCAACTTGCTGATGATATGACGGTTTGCTCAGACAGTCCTAAGAAACCCACGAAGATATTAAGACAATTTATAGCTTTATCAGAGTTGCAGGCTACAAAATAAACACTTAAAAATCAATCACATTTCTATGTAATAATAACAAAATCCAAGAGGCGATAATAGAAAGAGAAATTCCATTCCAAATAGCTGTGTTGTTATTGAGTAGTTTCAGTCGTGTCCAACTATTCATGACCCCATTTGGGGTTTTCTTGGCAAAGATACAGGAGTGATTTGCCATTTCCTTTCCTGCTCATTTGACAAATGAGAAAAAGTGACTTACCCAGGGTCACATAGCTAGTTAAGTGTCTGAGGCCAGATTTGAACTCTGGAAGACTAATCTTCCTGACTTTAAGCCCAGCACTCTATGCGCTGCACCTCCCAGCTGCCCTAATAAGCTATAGAATGCATAAAATATTGGACTAATCTACCAAAGCACACAAAATACTTGTATAAATTTAATTACAAAATGCTCCTGAAAGAAATAAAGAACAACTTAAATAGCTAGAGGAACATTTTGTGCTCGTGGCTGTGGCACGCCAATAATAAAAGTGACAATACTACCAAAGTTAATTCCCAGATTTAATACTATGCCAATCAAATTATCAAAGGGACGCTTTACAGAAAAATAATAACAAAATTCATTTGGAAAAACAAAAGATTTAGAATAAAAGGGGAAATATGAAAAGAAGCAGCAATGAAGGGGGAATAGCACTGGCACTTCCAGACCTCAAACTATTTTGTAAGGCAGCAGTCATCAAAATCATCTGGTACTGGTTAAAAAAAAATAGAAAGGAAGATCAATGGAACAGACCAGACAAGGGAGAGTCAGAAACAATGGAACTCAATGACCCAGTTTTGATAAATAGGAAAACGTAATCCTATTTGATAACTGCTAGGAAAACCAAAAAGTAGGATGATGGAAATTAGGCTTAGACCAACACATTACACCATATTCCACAATACATTCTAAATGGATATATGACCAAAATATCAAAGATCATACTATTAAAAATATAGAGAGAAGCAAATCAGATACCTCACACCTACGGGTAGAATACGTATTCTTAACTAAACAAGGAATAGGGCCAATTACAGAAAATAAAACAGGTAACTTTGATTACATGAAACTGAAAAGCTTCTGCACAAATAAAATTAATGCACCTGGAAGGCAAGTGACTTAATGGGGTGGGGGGAGGAGGGGGGAATACTCTTTGTATCAAATTTCTCTGATGAGAGTTTGGTATCCAAGAAGTAGAAACAATTGATATTCAAATGAGAGCAAAGACTATTCCCCAATAGGTAAGTGGTCAAAAGATATGAACAAACAGTTCTTAAAAGAATTGAAGACTATTAGCAAGTATATGAAGGATGCTTCAAATTGCCTATAATAAGAGAAATGCAAATAAAAACAACCTTGAGGTTTCATTGCAAATTAGCAAAGATGACAAATGATGGGAATGGTCCATGCTGGAGGGACTGTGGGAAAATTGGCACACTAGTGCATTATGAGTGGAGCTGTGAAGTGGAACAGCCATATCGGAAAGCAATCTGGAATCATGCAAATGAAGTGACTAAAATGTCCATAACCCATGACCCAAAGATTCCTTTACTAAGCTGATATTTCAAGGTGGCCATTGATAAGATTTAGTCCCCACATACACCAAAATATTTATGGCAGCAATTTTTCTAATACCAAAGAACTGGAAACAAATATATTCATCGATTGGGGAATAGCTAAAAAAGTTGTGAAACATGAATACAATAGAATGTTACTATGCTGTATGACAAGATGAATGTGATGGATACAGAAAAGCATGGAAAGATCTACATGAACTGATGCAGAGTGAAGTGAGCAGAACCAAGAGAATATACCCAATGATGACCACAATGTAAATGGAAAGAATGTAACCACACACATACACACACACACACACACACACACACACACACACACACACAGAGTAGCAAAATTATAAAGATTAAATATGACTCAAGCAGATGTAAGAAGAATTTGATACTGCCCCCAGCCCATCCTTTAGTGGAGGTGGGAGGTTCATAGATGTTGCATATTTTCAGACTTTCAATGTATTGATCAGTTGTGCTAATTTTACCCTTACTTTAAAAATACTATTTGTTATATGGGATGGCTCTCTGAGAGACAGAAAGGGAAGGATATTAGGTGAAATTGTGATAAAAACACAAAAGACATCAATAGGAACTTATTATTATTATTATTAAAACGGAAGGTCTATTCTCATCCACTATTGGAAACAGGTTCAACTCTTGGGAGAGGTGGAAGGGAGAGAAGGGAATCTTTCCCTTCCCATCTATGCCACATTTTACTTTCCAACCTCTTGACCTCTACGTCCCTGGTTTGTATTCTCCCCTGGCTTTGGGGGGTAGTTTTTGTTTGTTTCTAATGGAAAAACCCTCTTTTTGTTAGAGAATAGCTCATCTTCCATGGTAAGTTGGGTAGCAGAGATGATGGTCCTCCAGTCCTTCTGCATTCTGTTCCATCCAGGAAAACAACTGATCATTGCCTGTGGAAGGAACACCAATGGAGCACAGCATCTATGGCAGTTCTTTCAGTTGATACTCAGTCAAGAAATGTTTATGAAATACCTACTATATACCAGGCCTTCGCTTGCCTGGCATATAGTGGGTGCTTAATAAGGGCTGACTGATGGACCCCTGGAATTGAGACGTCCTTATTTGTGGCTGTCTCCTTACTCCAACCCCTTGTTTGCTTCACAGGCTCAAGAGCTATATCACCCCTTCCCCTTCCATGTCCTGACAGATCAACCCCATTTGAGAACTCTCTTAACCTTCCAAGAACCTTCTAAGAATGACGAGGATGTAATTCCTGTCTTTAAATATCTGAAGACTTGGCATGTGGAAAAGGTGCCATAGGACTGAATGAATTCCCTTTCATTTCAGGTGTCTACCGGGGGTTGGGAACCTGTGGCCTCGAGGCCACATGTGGCTTCCACACTTGAGGACCTAGAGGGCCACATGTGGTTTTGTGGCTGCAGGTTCCCTACCCCTAGCAGAAGTTTGATGCCACTCATCAGGGATGCTTTAGATAAGGAGCTTCTTCCCTGAGTACACACCCCTCTAAGGTTCTTTCCAATTCAAAATGTATACTTGGAATCATTTTTTCACTCAAAAGTGCTGCTCCAGAGGGCTCGGACCATCATGAGCACTAGATATATCTATACATGGGGAGAGGGGTGGGGGGAAGGAAGAAAGGAGGTATAATCAGAACTCCCATTTCTATATGGCTATAAGCTTCCAAAATGCTTGTCTCCCAATAACCTTAAAATTGAAGTAGATATCATAAGTCTGATTACCCCTGGTTTGTAGATAGGTGAGGGTCAGAGAGGTTTACCTAAGGGATACTCAGCTAAGAAGCATCACACCCAAGATTCTGCCCTGAGTCTTCTGACTTTAATAGCAGTGCTCTTTCCACTACACAAGGCAGTCTCCCCAGCCTGAGAGGGCTCTAGAGAGAGGTGACCCTGAAATCTCCAGCACCAGAGGGCTCTATGGAGAGGGAACCCTGAACTTCCCAGCTCTAAGGGATTCTACAGAGATGGAATCCTGAAGTCCCCAAGTTCTAGAGAGCTCTATGGAGAGAGATCCCTGAGGTTACCAGCTCTAGGGGGCTCTACAGAGAGGGATCCCCGAGGTTACCAATTCTGGGGGGCTCCACAGAGAGGGATCCCTGAGGTTACCAATTCTGGGGGGCTCCACAGAGGGGGATCCCTGAGGTTACCAATTCTGGGGGCTCCACAGAGAGGGATCCCTGAGGTTACCAGCTCTGGGGGGCTCTATAGAGAGGGATTCCTCAGGTTACCAGATCTGGGGAGTTTTATGGAGGGGCATCCTGACGTCACCAGCACCAGGGGCTTTGTAAATATGGGTCTTTGAGATCCCCAGAACTAAGACAAAGAAGGGACTTTGAGATCTTTTCAGCAAGTTTTCAGCAGTTTCTATCTACAGAGAGTACTTGGGATGGTTACACTAATTGTCATCATGATGCCCATGACCTAAGAGGATGAGGCCTGGGTCCTAACTACCTCCTGGGCTTCCTCCTCCATCTCTTGCTGCTAGTTAAGATGCCTGAATCTGGGGCCTCTAGGACAAAGGTCATGGAGAGGCAGGGGGCCTGTCCCTGTTACCTCACTATCCTCGTTATTCCCCCTCCCCCAATACATAGTCTCTTCTTACTATTCCCCAGTGCCTTATCTCACTTGGCCTCTTCTCTCCCTTCTTCCCCCTAGGTCACTATGGTTGCAAAGACGTTTTATGAGATTGGTAGTAAATCAGAACTCCCATTGGGAGTCCAGAGGTCTGGTTCCTGGAAGGTGCTCAGCCCTTGTTACTGACAGAGAACTGGGATTTGGGAGGAGGGAAGGCACTAGCAGTGGTGACAGAGAGGAGGAAGGAGGAAAGCAGAATTTGATCTGAATCCTGAAGGGAGCCAAGAAATGGTGGAAAGGAGGGAGATAATACAGGCATGGGGGGGCAGCTAGTGAAAAGGCTTCTGGGAGGTTGGAGAGTCATGTAGAAGAAACTGCAAATAGGACAGACTGGAAAGGGAGGAAAGGGCCAGATTCTGAAGGTCTTTAAAAGCCAATCAGGGCATTTTCTGTTTGACTCTGGAGATACTAGGAAACCGCTGGAGTTCACTGAGTAGAGAGGCAATCCAATCTGACCTGTACTTGGAAGAAAATCACTGACACATGAGTGAAAGATGAACTGGAGTGGGAAGAGGAGGCAGAAACGGCTAGGCTTGGTAATAAATTGGACATCTGGGGTGAATGCCGGCGAGGAATCAGAGACGACACTGGGGTTTCTAGCCTGGGTCACTGGGGAGATGGTAGTGCCCTCAACGATAGAATGACAGTTGGGAAGAAGGGAGACTTTGGGGGAGAAGATAACGAATTCTGCCTTGGTCATGTTATTAGCTGTGTGACCATGAGCGAGTCACTTAAACTTTGATTTAGCTTCCTCATCTATAAAAAGGAAATAATTAGGAGCACCTACCTACCTCTCAGAGTCGATGTGAGAATAAAATGAGAAAATATTTATTGAGAAGCTTTGGAACCATAAAACACCAGCGAGGTGCCAGCTACTATTACATTCTTTCCAGAGGCATTGCCCCAATTCATAGGCCTGTGAGTAGAGTCCAGGTGGGTGCTTTTCTCTGCAGTGACTACACTTATTATCATGGCTGTTACTTTTTATCATTTTTAGCTATCTTTGCCAACTTACAGGCATCAGATGGAATTTCAGAGTTGCTTTAGTTTTTATTCCTCTAATCATGGAAGTGTTTAAGTAGGCGGTTGTTTATAATTTGTACAGTTTCTTTTGAGGATTGCTTATAAATATCTTTTAGCCACTTATTCCTTGGAGAATGGACATGACTCATGAATTTGGACTAATTCCCTAGAAATTTTGAATGCCACATTTGATGTGACATTCCAAATATTTACGACAAAGACTTTCCCCCAATTTGTTAATTTCCTTTTTGTTCCAGATACATTGTTTTTTGTTGTGTAAAGCCTTTTTATTTTTACATAATCAAATCCATCATCTTTTCCCTTTAATTTCTTCTATTTGTCAGATAAAGAAAAATCTCCCCTTGCTAAATTATCAGTCATATTTTTCTACTTTCTTTTAGGGGCAGCTAGGTGGCGCAGTGAGTAGAGTGCCAGCTCTGGAGTCAGGAGGACCTGAGTTCAAATCCATCCTCCGATATGTGATGCACTTACTAGCTATGTGACCTTGGGCAAGTCACTTAACCCCAATTGCCCTGCCTTCTCCTCTCAAAAAAAATTTTTTTAAATGGTAGTAAAGGGTAAGAGAGGTGAATTTAATACTATTTTTCAATATATTGCTATACAGCACAAAACATTATATATACACACAATATATGCAATATATATTCTGTGTACATATTGTGCATATATGTATATATTATGTATATATATATATACAATATATTGCTAACAGTTTAATTGAATAATTCCTCCCCTTTTCGTGATCTTAGTTTATTTGTGGGGTATACAAGGTGTTAATGGAAGACTAGTACCTCTGATGTGAGAGCTACTGAGACCCTTATCAGGGCTGCTTTCCACCTTAGGTGTCCACCTGACACCTAACTCACCTGTGGCTCCAAGAAGCTGTAGCAGGTGCAGTGGCCGCGCCCCAGTAAAACCATTTAGGCAGGAGCCAAACCAGGTTGAGGGTAACCAAACAGGGAAACCCATAGGTGAGTTAGTGGGGTTTCTATCCCAGGCACATGAAACATCCCCCAGCAAAATGGACAGATGAGAATAGCTTGTTCCAACAGCCGTAAAGGCAGTGGAAGCACTTCAAGCTTGGTTAAACATCAAAGATGCCAAGATCATCCACTGCATCCCAGACCATCAACAGTGGTCTTGACTTTTATCTTGCCACTGGACTCTGATGACTCTGGGAGAGAGAAGGAAGTTGATGAATTCAAGCAATTCTGCCTCATTTAAATCCAATTTATGTGTGAGTCAAAAGACACCAGCCATCATATTACCTTCTTTATCTACCTTGAAGTCCTGGGGCACTGGATTTGACAAAGCAGCAGGTGTGGATACGCTGGGAGCTGTAGTCACAGCCTTACACACAGGCTGCCCAGGACATAGCGACGTCTTTTCACAGGTCTGAAGCAGCAGTGGGATTTGGCAGCGCTCTGGGTGTCTGAGCAGCCTTTTTTAAGGACCATACTGCTCACTCCTGGGGTGAGGAAGGGGCTAGAAAAGGTGTCCTAAAAATTGTCTACTTTACCTAACCTAACCCTGGCCTACTTACCGTGGGGTTGGGGTGGGGTGGGGGAAATCCTACCCTGTGCTCAAAACACCAAAAAAATGCAGGAAAAGTTTTTCGAAGATGATTCCGCTCACCATTGGTACATGGAATGTGCGCATGCTTATGGATAGGATGGATAGGAGATTAAGGGGGTCAGTGTTAACGAAATTGACTTCTTTCTATCCCTACCCACAATGAATTGGTCTCATTCATTGGTCAGTGAACCTGAGTTCCCTGAATGCCAAACCCTCTGAGTGCAGGTACTGGTAGACATAGGGCCTTTTAACATTTTTTGGCCTTTAGGTTGGCCCAAAGAAAGGGAGCTCCCAGCCACTTAGGCATTCCTGTGGCATTTGAAACTACCCTCCTCTTGGGTCCAGTCACTCATGAGGCACCTTCCACTATAGGCTCAAGCAGACAGTCATCAACAAATCCTTCATGCTATGTCTTACTACTACCCAAGGTTACTTGTAACGGTGTTTAATGCCTGTAGATTTCCTGATGTTTCCAGGAGACTTCCTTCATTTTGAATTACTTTACTCATATGGCAGCCAGCCATTACCCTCTACTTTCAATTAGAACAGTGCCCCCTAGTTATTGCCCAGACTTTGCCAATGTCTTCACGATTGTACCATTACTGTAGTCCTGGTAATCCAGCTGTACTTGCTGATGATCCCTGAGATCTAGGTCACAAGCCATCCAAAAAAAATCCCATCCGGCACTCATTCATATCACCTTCAAAGGCATTCATGCTTTTCTTGAGAAACAAAACAGTACCATGACCACAGACCCCTTCAACCCATGACCGGCACCCCTGAAACTGATGCCAGACCTTATGGATCAATTGGAACAGGTTCCAGTTTTCACCAAGCTGCACTTGAAGATGAATGCAACCTAATATGAATTCGCCAAGAGGAAGAATGGAAAAAATGCACTTCAGATGGGGTCCAGGAAATGTAAATGCCTTGTGATGACATTTGGACTTTGTACCACAGCTTCTCCCATTTGGTGATTCATGAATGCCTTTACTCTGAAACCTAACAGATGAGGGTATAGCTGTGTACCTCAGTAACATGCTAATCTGCTCTCTCCATCGATCACCCATAACATGCCCCAGTTAGTATGATTCATCCTGGTGCAATGTTGACATAAGGTTTGAAAAGTGATCACTTAGCTATGAAGAAATGAAATTATTGGTGCATATTGTGGGTAGCTGCGTGGCACAGTAGATAGAGTGTCGGGCCTGGAGCCAGGGAAACTCATCTTCTGAAGTTCAAATTTGGTTGCAGACACTTACTAGGTATGTGACCCTAAGCAAGTCACTTAACCCTATTTGCCTCAGTTTCCTTATCTGTAAAATGAGCTGGAGAAGAAAATGGCATACCATTCTGGTATCTTTGCCAAGAAAACCCCAAATCGGGTCATTAAGAGTTGGAAATGACTGAAATAACTGAACAATAACAATAACATTGTGGGCCACTGTGGGGTAAAGAGGATGCCCTGAGAGGACTAAGCCATCCTGATGTGACGCTGAAGATGCTGTGTTAGTTCCTGGTGTTTTCTAGTCTTTGGCATGGTTTCATTGCAGGCTTCTCTTCACTTGCTTGCCCTCTTTATGAAATGCCCTAAGAACTTCTAGTGGCCAAGCCCAGCAAAGAAAAAGCTCCAGAAGCACAAAGGGAATTGGGTTCCAATCCTAGTTTTGTTGTCTACTACCCATCTGACCTGGGGTGGGGCAACGCTGTGTGTGTGATCTCCCTGTATCCAAACGTCTGCCATGCTTCCCTGATGGCTCCTAGATTCCTTTACATGAATCTGTCTTCTTGATATGCAATGCTGCTCTGCCCCTCCCTTGACTTTGTGCTTTACTCTCCCCTTTTAATAAGGCATCTCCTTCCAGAGCTACAATGCAGTCATGTTTCCCATTCTGCCAAGTCTCCGTGATATCCACAAGATCAAATTTCTCTCCTTGTATTAGTATCTCTAGTTTTCTTGCTCATGAACCACACTTTATGCATTTTTTATTTAGACATCTGAGACCATAGCTTTAATTGATGGTTCTTTTCTTAGATTTCGTATCCTGTGAATTTCCAGATATCTCTACTACCAGTCTTCTTATACTGCGGCTACTCAATATGGCATCTCTGGCATATTTGGTAAATACATGCAGACAGTTTTTTCTCTTCTCCTTCCTTTTTCAGTTTAAAGGTTTTAAAAAATCAGATTAACAAGATTCCAAGCAAATAAATTTGGAGATTTACCCTCCCAAACTCCACTCTTCAAGGACCATGTCATTATTTTGTGTTTTTTTAATTACCTACCCATTTTTTTCAGTTTTCATTTAAAAAGTTAACATATTAGAGAACTTCTTATGCAGCCTCACTTGTTCTGTTAGACACACCTCCCTTTCTTTTCTCATTAGAATTAATTATGCTCGTAGTCTTCAAAATGGCATATGAAGAGTCTCCTTTTTACCTTCCCTTTTAGAGTGTTAAGTAATGGCATTCTCTCTCTTTTTTTTTTGAGTTAAAAAAAACCAAACTAAATCTGTTCTCCCAAAGTCCAAGGTACATGTCTGACTCTACCAATGATTCCCCTCCTTAACAATCAGGAGGTCCAAGATCACATGGTCACTTCTTTCATGGTTCCTGTTGCTCCTGCTTCCCAGTCCAGGCTCTCCTTGTTGATTTGAAGGAAGCACTTTGTATTTGGGATGTCTGAGCCTGGAGAGATGGAGACAGACAGAGGGTAGATGATGGTGTCAATGAATCACTAGGGCAGGCCAAACATGGAACACTAGGAAATTTGGAAGGAAATTGCTGCTGGGGAAGTCATAGCTATTAGATCGGCCAATAGGACAGGAAAGGAAAATGACAAATGTTAGAGGGGATGTGGGAAAAGTGTTGGTAGAGTTGTGAACTGATTCAACCATTCTGTAGAATAATTTGGAACTATGCCTAAAGGGCAATAAAGCCCTTTGACCTATCATTACTACTAGGTCTGTATGCCAAAAGAGATAAAAAGCAAAAAGGAAAAGTACCTATATGCGCAAAAATATTTATAGCAGCTCTTTTCTAGTGGCAAAGAATTGGAAATTTAAGGGATGCCCATCAGTTGGGGAATGGCTGAACAAATTGTTCTATGAGATTGTGATGCAACAGCACTGTGCTACAAGAAATGATGAGCAGGGTGCTCTCGGAAAAATCTGGAAGGACTTACATGAGCTGATGCAAAATGAAATGTACTGTGTACAAAGTAACAGCAATATTGTAAGCTGATCAGCCATGAATGACTTACAAATTCTCAGCAATACCATGATCCAAGACAACTCTGAAGGACTTATGATGAACAATGCTATCCATTCCCGAAGAAAGAACTGATGGTGTCTGAATACAGATTGAAGCATACTTTTTTTACTTTATTTTTCTTGAGGTTTTTTGGTCTGCTTTCTTTCACAACATGACTACTATGGATATGTTTTGCATGACTACACATGTATAACCTATATTGAATTGCTTCCCTTTTCAATGAGGGGGTGGGGAGGAAGGAAGGGAGAAAATTTGGAACTCAAGTTTTAAAAACTCATGTTAAAAATTATTTTTACATGTAACTAGGGGAAAATAAAATACCAAAAGAAAAAAAATATTCAATTCTTCTTGACTGCCAGGCCTTGAGGGATGGGCAGAACCAAAGGTGAAGCCCATTTTGGGGGCTGGAAAAAAACAACAACCCAACAACCCTGTGTGCTCTCAGTAGAGGCATGAATGCGACTTTTTAAATAGAATTTAGCAGAAACAAGTAAAACAGGCCAATTACTCTGGTGCTAATTAATGAAGCACATGCGGGTCTGCTCTGATGAAGGTCTAGAACTCTTTGAGAGCAGCAGCACTTCCATTTTTCTTCAGCCAGGAGCTCCACGCATGTGGCAGCTTATGTGTGGGAATCCAACACTGATGGATTTCTCATCCATAAATTGGGTTTGGTCCTGCCACCAGGGTGGTCAGGCCAGTCTGGGTGAAATCAACAATATGAACACAACTACGTAAGTATAAAATACAAACAAATTAAATCTAAAATAATTTTGAGGCAAGAGCACTGACAACTGGGATGATTAGGAAAGATCATGCCAGGGTATGCTGGAGCTAGCTCTAACCTTCAGGAACCTATTGTTAAAATTTCAGAGTGAGCGTTTACACCTCAGAAATAAGCAATACACAAATCAGGGCTTGATTTATTGTTTTGTTCATTGTCTAAATTTAAGAAAATATTAATAATGCATATTAAACTTAAAAGTGTATATGCAGTTTCCCTCCCAGAAAACGTGAGTTTGTTAAACATATGCTAGCATATCCCTACAAGTAGAAAGTAACACATGAGTTGAAACTGAGAGTTAGGGGTTCCTTTTTTTTCTTAGAAAAATAGTTTTTTTATTAATATCTTTTGTTCTTATATCACTTTCATTTCTGAATATGTTCTCCCCAGTAAATATATCCTTCTACCCACTGAACCAACCCTTGTAACCAAAAAACAAAAAACAAAATTTAAAAGAAAGGAGAAAAACAATTTGGTGAAACTAATCAATATGTCAACCATACCTGCATTATTGCATACCCATAGCTCCCCAATGCTCCAAAGAAGGGAGGAAGATGCATTTTCTCATTCCTAATTTTGGTGACATGCTTAGTCATTGTAACTGCATAGCATTCAGGAGTGGATATTGCTGTTCTTTCCATTTACATTGTAGTCATTGTGTATATTGTTTAATTGGTTCTGCCTACTTCACTCTGCATCAGTTTATATGTCTTCCCATATGAGTTTCTCTGTATTCTTCCTACTTATTTCTTAGGGTGCAGTAATATTCCATACATTTATGCACCATAGTTTAACTGTCCTTCAGCTGATGGGTATCTACTTTATTTCTAGTTCTTTGCTGCCACAAAAAAGCGCCATTATTTTTTGATGTGTATGGGACCTCCATAGATCTCTGGCTCAAAAGGTATAAATATTTTAGTCACTTTGCAAAATTCCAAATTTCCTTACAGAATGGTTGTACCAATTCACAGGAAAGACAAACTTTCTATGAAGTGGAGGTTATGGGAGAGAGCATTCTAGGCATGGGGAATATAGCCTGTGCCAAGGTGCTGACTCTGAAGATGGAGTATGGGAGATTCTGATAGCAACAAATAAGATACTATAGAAGAAGGAGAGAGAGGCTGGGACAGACTTGGAAGACACCCACAGCTAGTAGGTATGATTTAGATGAAGATCCAGCTAAAGAGACTGAGAAAGAGTCTGTCAGACAGATAGGAAGAGAACAAGGAGAGATCAGCGTTGTGAAGATCTAGAGAGGAAAAAGAATGCAGGAGGAGAGGGTTATTGGTAGTATCTAATACTGCTTAAGAGGTCAAGAAGAATGAGGATTAAGTCGTTAGATCTGGGAATGGCTGAGCAAGTTGTGGTATGGTTGTGATGGAATACTATTATGCTGTAAGAAATGATGAACAGATCCGCATCCAGAGAAACAACTATGGAGTCTGAATGCAGATCAAAGCACACTATTTTCACTTTTTTTCTTTCTTGTGATTTTCCCCTTTTGTTCTGATTCTTTTTTCACAATGTGACTAATGTGGAAATATGTTTAATATGATTGTACATGTATAGCCTATGTCAGATTGCTTGCTGTCTTGGGTAGAGGGGAGGGAGAAAAAAATTGGAATTCAAAATCTTATAAAAGTGAATGTTGAAAAAAAATAAACAATAAACTTTTTAAAATGACAAAGCAGGATGCTTTCAGAGAAACCTGGGAAGGCTTACATGAATTGATGCAAAGTGAAATGAGCAAAACCAGGAAAACATTGTACACAGTAACAACGATATTGTAAGGATGATTCACTGTGAATGGCTTAGCTATTCTCAGCAATACAATGATTCAAACCAATTCTGAAGGACCGAGGGTGAAAAATGTTATCCATCTCCAGAGAAAGAACTGATGGAATCTGAATACAGATTGAAGCACAGTTTTTTCTTTTTCTTTTTTTTTAGTTGAATTCTTTTATTAACACATATACATTTACTTGTCTTCTGGCTTGTTGAAGCAGTAGGTTAGACAGCACTTGCCACAATAATGTCTGTCAAAATGGCTAGCCATAAAGACTCCAGCATCACATTCATCAGAAGGGCACTCTCGTCGAAGGCGGCTAATCTTGCCATTCTCATCAACCTTATAGTACTTCAGAACAGCAAGCTTAACCTTCTTTCTCCTATGCTTGTTCTTTTTGGGAGTGGTGTAAGGCTTCTTCTTTCTCTTCTTGGCACCACCACGAAGTCTCAGAACAAGATGAAGGGCAGACTCCTTCTGAATGTTATAGTCAGACAAAGTACGCCCATCTTCCAGTTGCTTGCCCGCAAAAATTAATCTTTGTTGATCAGGGGGAATACCTTCCTTATCTTGTATCTTGGCCTTGACATTTTCAATAGTATCGGATGGCTTGACCTCAAGGGTGATGGTCTTCCCCATCAAAGTCTTCACGAAAATCTGCATTGTGGCACTGGGTCCACCCGCTGATGGCGGATCCAAGAGAGAGCTGTTTTTTTCTTTTTTTACTTTATTTTCTTCTTGTTGTTGTTTTTGGTCTGTGTATTCTTTCACAATATGAAAATATGCTTTGTATGCGTGTACACGTATAACCTTTATCAAATTGCTTGCCTTCTCAATGAAGGGAACAGGGAGGAAGGGCAGGAGAGAATTTAGAACTTAAAATTGCAAAAAATGGAGGTTAAAATTGTTTTTACATATAATTGTGAAAAATAAAATCTTAAAATTTGAGAAATCATTAGATCTGGCATTTAGGAGATTGCTGGCCTTTGAAGAGAACAATTCCAGTTGAATGATGAGGTTGGAAGTCAGATTGCAGAGAGTTTCTAAATAAGTGAGAGGAGAGGAAATGGAGGCACCTAATGTAGACAGCGGGCAGATAGTTGCTACAGTGGATAGAGTGCCAAGCCCGGAGTCAGGGAGACCTGAGTTCAAATCTTGACTCAGAAACTTACTAGCTGTGTGACCCTGGAAAAACACTTAAACCTGTTTGCCTCAGTTTTCTCATCTGTAAAGTAAGCTGGAGAAGGAAATGGCAAACCACTTCAGTATCTTTGCCAAGAAAACCCCAAATGAGGTCACGAAGAGTCAGAGACAATTGGGAAAAGACTGAACAACACGAA
Organism: Trichosurus vulpecula; assembly: GCF_011100635.1. Lineage (NCBI taxonomy): Eukaryota > Metazoa > Chordata > Mammalia > Diprotodontia > Phalangeridae > Trichosurus > Trichosurus vulpecula. The sequence continues at coordinate 113,884,907 of NC_050581.1, forward strand.
CAATGGAGACAGCTTTTCCAAGTTTAGCCAGCAAAAGACAGAAAGATATAGGACAATGGCTAGCAAGGAAGGTCAGATCAAAAGAGGGTAATTTTTTAAGGTTGGAGAGATGTGTAATATCAGTAAAGGAGTCACTAGATGGGGAGAGATTGAAGATTAGTGAGAGATTGGAGATGTTAGAGGGGCAATCTGCTAGGGAAGACAGGAGGGAATTAGATCAAAGGTGCATGTTAATGGGTTTGACTCGGCAAGACAAGGGTGAAAGAGGAAACAGTTGGAGAAGATGTCTTGATGAGGAAGGCAGAACAAAGAGCTTTCAGTGAATGGCCTCAAATTCTCCATCAAAGCATGAGGCAAAGTTCTCAACTAAGGGAGTGAAGGGAGGGGGTTTCACGGGAGGTTTGGAATGTTTGGAACAGCTGCCACAGTGAGTCCTTAGAAAGTCAATTAGAAAACTATAAAAATATTGCCTTGCTACAGTGAGGGCCCAGTAGAGGTTATGCAACATAACTTTGTCGTATACCCCACAAATGTGGTTTCATGATTTTCCCTCTCTCTGTTCAGCAGTACATGAATAGAAACAAAGAAGGCAAGATGGCAGCAGTAATCCAAAGTTGGGGTTAGGCAAGGCAAAATTAATGATAAGATGAGGGAGCAAAGGATTAAAATGTATGGGATGGCATAGCGTTAAAGTGATTTACCAAGGGGTTAAAAAAGGAGGGGAGGGAGGATAATGCAGATAGTGCAGAGATGATGGCCTGAGGAAGACCTGAGGATGTGGAGGGATTGGAGGTCATGGCAAGAATGAAGACTAAGAACAAGATGAGGGGTAGTAAGGCCTATGGGAAGACTGAATGATGAAATGCTAGGATTAAACAAAAGAATTTGGGTGATTCATGAACCAAAAAGTAGAACAGATGTGAGTGAAGACAACATCAGAAGTATGACTATCTCTGCATGTGGTTTTGAAGAGTAAGTGATGGGAACTGAGTAGATTGAGGAACTGAGAAGTAAAAATGCTTGAGGAACTATCAGTATGTACACTGAAGTTCTTTAGTATGGGATTAAGTGATGGAAAGACTGAATCAGGCACTGAACTCATTCAAGAAGGAAGAAGAATGTCCTAAGGGTCAACAGATGACATCTACCAAGGCCTGGATTGGGCGGATCTCGAAGGAAGAGAGGTTGCTGTGGGATAGTAGTAGAGGGAGTGTTTGGAGGTAGCAATGGGGAGAAGGGAGTATTCCAGCTTCCTCATCAGGACCATTCAGGGGTGATGAGCGGAAGTGCCACCAGTACTGGAGTAGGTGGCCAAGGATGGAATGTCACAAGGAGGAAACCAGGTCTTTGTGATTGAGTGAAGCTGATCAAGGTCCTCCCTGAGGAACCAGCCTCCATTTTACAGATGAGGAACACGAGGCCCACGGTGGTAAAGGGACCTGTGGAAGGAATGATGGAGCAATGGAAAGAGTGGAATCAGAAGATCCGGGGTAAAAAATCTGGCCTTTTCTCTTAGTGGCTGTGTACTGTGGGAAAGTCATTTTATTTCTCAGAGAATCAATTTCCTCATGTGTAAAATAGGAATAAAATCAAATGAAAAAATGGATGCAAAATGCTACTCGAATAGCAGCTATCACTGTTGCTGTTATCATTGCCCAAAGTCTCTCGCACGGGCAGAAAGGAGAAGAGCCTAGATCCTCTGATGCCAAATCCAATGGCCTCTGAGGTTCCCAGCACTAGAGAGAGGGGGCCCTGAGGTCCCCTGCACCAGACGGCTCTATAAGGAGCTCTAGAGAGCTCAATAGAGAGGGAGCTCCAGAAGGAGCTCTGAGGTCCCCTGCACCAGAGAGCTCTATAGAACGGGTACTGTTGGTGGCTACAGTAGATAGAATGTGAACTCTGGTGCTCCTAGTCAAGGTTGGGACAGAGCTGGTATCCAGAATCCACGCCCAGCCCCAATGAGCAAAGTCTTCCCATCTTCCTTCTTTTCTTTCTTTCTTCTATCCTTCCTTCCTCCATCTTTCTTTTTCTTCCTTCCTTCCTTCCTTTCTTCCTTTCTTTCTTTTTCTTTCTTTCTTTCTTTTTCTTCCTTTCCTCCCTTCCTCCCTCCTTCCATTCTTCCCTCTTTTCCTTCCTTCCTTCCTCTCTTTTTTCTCTCTTTCTTTCTTTTCTTTTCTTTCTTCCTTTCTCTTTCTCTCTTTCCCAGGACCAGTAGTCATCTTTTCTCTTAATTTTACATTTCCCTCTAGCACTTAAAACATCAATCTACACAGTAAGCATTTAATAAATGTTTATTCAGTTGAAATGATCAGCCCCATAAGTGAGTGCTTACAGCCTCCTAAAGATATACCCAGAGATCAGCGGACATGGAGCAGCATTTCATTCAAGCTGAGTCCTGTCTCCTTTCATAATCACAATAGGTAACACTGGAACCTTCAGTGTGCTTCACACATATTACCTCATTCTATCTTCATACCATTCTGTGAGATAGGTGCCAGTATTATCCCTGTTTTACAGGTGAGAAAACTGAGGCTGACAGAGATTAAATTATTTGCCCAGAGTCATATGGCTAGTAAGTGTTGAGTCAGAATTCCAGCTTAGGTAGGGCGTCTTGCCTCCAGGTGATCCTCCGTCCCACATCACAGACACACAGGTGCAGACCCAGAGAATCCCTCCCCAAAAAAGGGCAGGATGGGGTCACAAGTCCCCAGAGTACCAGGTCTAATCTGAACAGAAACATCCCTGGAATAGCAAAGCAGGGAGAGAGCCAGTTGGAATCTCCAGCTCAAGGAAACTCCATGTGCTAGATTCTGTGGCTTCAGTTTTATGACTGTGGGGTAGCAGTTAATTTGCAGGAAGGGCTAGCATCCTGAGCTATGGCAGATTGCTTCCAGCCTTCAGAAACTGGGTCCTAGAGGCTCGGAGCACCACTGAGCTGAAACCAGTCAGAAGGAGACGACCACAGGGAGATGACACCAAGAGGGCCAATGACTTTGGGTGTATTTCCAGCACAAAAGGTGGATCATCGGTCATCACCAAGCTCTGACCATGCAGCCGCTGCCATGAGGAAAGGCCAGACTGGGAACTGGACTTCAGAAAAGATATCGTCCCATGCCCTTCTTCTACCTTCAGAGGAGGACTGAGCAATGAAGGCAGGGAGGGGCAGGAGACATATTCCCTGTCTTCATGGAAGCCCTTATCTAAAAGAAAGGTACACAGCCCTACCCTAGAGGAGGGTCTGGTTGGAAGGGGATGATCTTGATCTCAGGGAGCTCCTAGTCTGAGAAAGAAAAAAATCTCCCTCATGCTAGGAAATCCCTAGGCTCAAGAGGAGGACTTGGCCCCCATTCCAATCTCTACCATTTAGCTCAATTCAACATTTTATTAAATGCCTACTAGAGATAGAGCATCTTTGCCTTGTTCAAAATGACTAGATCGATCAACAAGTATTTATTAAGCACCAACTGTGTGCTGCACCTTGCTAGGCCCTGGGAATACAAAGACAAAAAAGAAATAATCCTTACCCTCTAGGAGTTTATATTCTTTGGGGGAGAAACACACACAAATTATACACATACATAATTATGCTGAAAATATAAGGTAATTGGCAGGATATGGAGGATTGGGGAGGCACTAGAATCTAGGGTGAGGTGGCGTCAGGAAAGGCTACATGTAGGAGGTGATGCATTCCATGTCTGGGGGATAGGTAGTACAAAGACCTGGAGGTGGGAGATTTACCTGTCTGATGTTAAGAAAAGCAGAGTCCTCCCAGGCAGAATATGATTAGGACAAAGACAGGTATGGGACAAGAGAGAGTGGCACAGGGGCCAAGCTGAGAACTTGTAAGACAGAGGGCTTTAAAGAATTTTCCTCACAACCTCCCCCATGAGATGGGCAGACAAGCACTATACCCATACCCCTTTTACAGATCAGCAAGCCGAGGCTCAGGGACTCCCCTGTGTTTGCATGGCTGGTGTCAGAGCCGTCCCCACCTGACCGCTTTTCCTCCTTCTTCACCCCGGGAGCACATGGCCAGCATCACCCACTACACGGGATCTCCATTGGAATGGAAGCCCCAGAGAAGAAACGGCCATGGCAGTCGTTCATGGTGTTGTCCAGTCATTTCAGCCATGTCTAATTCTTTGTGACTCCACATGGGATTTTCTTGGTAAAGGCAGTGGAGTGGTTTGCCATCACCTTCCCCAGCTTCTTTTACAGAGGAGGAAACAGAGGCAAATAGGATTAAGTGACTTGCCCAGGGTCACACAGCTAGGAAGTGTGTGAGGCCAGATTTGAACTCATGAAGAGGAGCCTTCCTGATACCTAGCCCAGTGCTCTATTCACTGCCTCACCTAGGTGCCCACGGCAGGTGAGCCGGCAGATTAATAACCAGCATACTTGTAGAGGCTCTCTCATCTCCCCACAGTGGGTACTAACCACCGACGCTGTGTCTTTGAGTGAGTTGGACCATTCCCAGACCACAGGGATAAGTTGGAGGAGATGTGTGGTCAGTCCATCATCACTCAATACTATGGAATGAGCATCCCTGGAAGCTGGGTCCAACACAGAGTGTACCAGAAGGGAGGCCAGAGAGATGAAGATACTCTCCTTGCCCCAATTTAGTCCATAAACATTTTTGGCCCACCCTCCACGGGCAGGACCTGTGGGAGATCCCTGCCTTCAGAGAGTCTGGAGCATAGCTGGGGACTTAAGACACCCAGAGATCCACATGAGACTATGCATGACAAGTGATTGAGAAGGAGGACAGATAGTCTGGGGTACAGGAGTTAAGAGGAGGGAGGGATTGGGGGGGGGGGGAGAGAGAGAGAGAGAGAGAGAGAGAGAGAGAGAGAGAGAGAGAGAGAGAGAGAGAGAGAGAGAGAGGATCCTGTGGAAAGATAAGCTGGGTCCAGGTTTTTTTTTTTTTTTTTCAGGGTGGGAACAGAAATAAATTTTATTCAGTTCTGGAGAATTGGGCGTCCTCTGCTAGCACAGAGCAGAACCAGCAAAGGAGGCACTTTACAAGGAGCAAAGCACCAATAATTATACCTAACACAAGAGAATTCCCACCCACCTCTGACCCTTCTCACCATTGGCTGAGAGGGGGGCTTACAATCTGAACACGAAAGCTAGACAAAGAACAGGGAAATTGAGGCACAGAAACTCCAATTCCCTTAGTTAATGATTACACTCGAGGTGACATCCATAAATCTAAAGAAGGAGAATAGGATAAGGGGAGGGGGAGACCCTTCCCCATTCTTCTCCAGTAAAGGAAAGCAGGTCACGGTGACCCTATCCTTAGTGAGCAAATCTTTAAACCAGAACTAGAAGAAAGAACAAAAACTTTCAGGGTAAACTTTCCCAGAGGCTGAGCCATCAGACTCTCACAGCCTCGGAATTTTTCCACTTCTCTATTTCTTGATTTTTAAACATTTCTTAGTATAGATATAGATATAGATATTTATACATATCTTCCTTGTGAAGTCTTCACATTTTATTTACCTCATGTGCTCATCACCTCCACCTCCTGGCTTCCCTCAGATTTCAGGGCTAATGCCTTCCCTCTGGGATCATCTACAATTTATGCCATCTACATCTTGACGTATATACTAAGTTGTTTGCAGGTTGTAGACTGTGAGCTTCTTGAGAACAGGGGCTGTTTTGGGTTTGTTTTTTTTTTTTTGCTTTTCTTTGTAGTATTCAGTGGTTAGCACAGTACCTGACACCTAGTAGCTGCCATTTTATAAATGCTTGCTGATTTGTCTAGACTTGATCAATCCCATGTATTTTATTTTATGCATATAAAAGTTGAGAAGAGGTCCATAAGCTTTATCAGAGGAGTCCATGACATAAAAAAAAAAGTTAAGAACTCCAGGTTTAGAATGATAAGTTTCAATTCAGTCATTTTTACCTCCCATACTCCTTAGGGGAATTTTACTTAGTTGAGTGAGTAGGGATCAAATATATGAAAACAGTCATTTTGCTAAAGGCAAATTTCATTGTCTCACTGGCTTCTTTATATGCAATTGAACTAATGTATGTGTATATGTGTGTGTGTATATATATTTACATATATACACACACATACATACAGATGATAGTGTGTGTGTGTGTATTGCATTTGCATATTTCAATGTCTTTATCTTTTAATCTCCCCAGAGTAAGAACTTTAGCTAAAGACATTTGGGGAAACCACCCTTACATTAAGACACATATACAAGATGATTTCAACGTTTGCTTAGATTTATCAGCTGTGTTAAAATAAGAATTCTCTGCTTGTTCTTATAACAGTATAACAATAGCCCTGGGTTAGCCTAGAGGGGATATAGGGAATTCCCTCTGGAATCAGCTCTGGATCTGGTTCAGACCTGAGAGATGCTGGCCTCTAAAGACAGGAGTCAAGTTATTTTTCTTGTTATCTCTGGCTCCTTTTACCCCAGAGTCCACTTAGACTTGGCTCAGGTCTAGGGGCTCCCCAAAAGTGAGCAGAGAGGTATTTAAACAGATCACGCCTAGACTGCTAGATATTTCCTCCACACAAAAAAAAAATGGTTGAAACACAAAGGACTTAAAAGGATTCACTGATGAAGACTTAAAACAATAATCTGTAACTCCCAAAGTGCTCTCCCAGGAAGTGCTTATATAAAGTAGTAGAATATTACACATTTTATATGACCGTTGGACATCCTTTTCATTTTGACAATGGTCACTTCCCATCAACTCCCCCATAGTTTACGTCTTCTGATGATAAGCCAAGGGGTGGCTCAGGCTGATCCTTCTCTCCGGGGTATTATGGGACAACTCTCTCCCCTCTGAGTTCACGCAGTGGGTAATCGTTGCCAAATATGGATATGTTGCAGTCTTGTACATTCTTCTTAAGGGCATAAATGTTAGAGAAAATTGATCCATAACCCCATACTTTCTTCAGTGGCATAAAAGTAATAACATCCCCTTTTCATGCTTCTCTTGATTCTTGTGTTTGAAAGCCAAATTTTCTATTCAGTTCTGGTCTTTTCACTGAGAAAGCTTGAAAGTCCTCCATTTTATTGAAAGTCCATATTTTGCCTTGGAACATGATACTCAGTTTTGCTGGGTAGGTGATTCTAGGTTTTAATCCTAGCTCCATTGACCTCCGGAATATCGCATTCCAAGCCCTTCGATCTCTTAATGTAGAAGCTGCCAGGTCTTGGGTTATTCTGATTGGGTTTCCACAATATTCAAATTGTTTCTTTCTGGCTGCTTGCAGTATTTTCTCCTTGATCTGGGAGCTCTGGAATTTGGCAACAATATTCCTAGGAGATTTCTTTTTGGGATCTATTTGCGGAGGCGATCGATGGATTCTTTCGATTTCTATTTTGCCCTGTGGCTCTAGAATATCAGGGCAGTTCTCCTTGATAATTTCCTGAAAGATGGTATCTAGGCTCTTTTTTTGATCATGGCTTTCAGGTAGTCCAATAATTTTTAAATTATCTCTCCTGGATCTATTTTCCAGGTCAGTGGTTTTTCCAAGGAGATATTTCACATTGTCTTCCATTTTTTCATTCCTCTGGTTCTGTTTTATAATATCCTGATTTCTCATAAAGTCACTAGCTTCCACTTGCTCCAATCTAATTTTTAAAGTAGTATTTTCTTCAGTGGTCTTTTGGACCTCCTTTTCCATTTGGCTAATTCTGCCTTTCAAGGAATTCTTCTCCTCATTGGCTTTTTGGAGCTCTTTTGCCATTTGAGTTAGTCTATTTTGTAAGGTGTTGTTTTCTTCAGTGTATTTTTCAGTATTTTTTGGGGTCTCCTTTAGCAAGTCCTTGACTTGTTTTTCATGGTTTTCTCGCATCCTTCTTATTTCTCTTCCCAATTTTTCCTCTACTTCTCTAACTTGCTTTTCCAAATCCTTTTTGAGTTCTTCTATGGTCTGGGGCCAGTTCATGTTTTTCTTGGAGGCTTTGGTTGTAGGCTCTATGACTTTGCTGTCTTCTTTAGGCTGTATGTTTTGGTCTTCTTTGTCACCAAAGAAAGAATCCAAAGTCTGAGACTGAATCTGGGCGCGTTTTCGCGTCCTGGCCATATTCCCAACCAACTAACTTGACCCTTGAGTTTTTCAGTGGGGTATGACTGCTTGTAGATTACAGAGTTCTATGTTCTACGTTTGGGGGGGAGGTGCCAGCTCTGTCAGAGCCGCACTCCTCCTTCCCCAAGGACCCCCAGTCCAGACTGGGCTCAGATCTTCGGCAGGCTGTGCACCCCTGCTGTGATCCGCCACTTAATTCCCCCCACCAGGTGGGCCTGGAGCCGGAAGTAACAACAGCTGTAGCTGCCCCACCTCCGCTGCCCCCGGGGCTGGAAGCCGAACCGCGAACTCCTTCCACTCCCGCAGCTTTTCCCACTAACCTTCTCCGCAGTCTTTGGTGTTTGTGGGTCGAGGGGTCTGGTAACTGCTCACGTATTCAGGGCGCTAAGGCCCCCTCCGCCCGGCTTCTGGTCTGGATCGTCCACGCCGCTCAGGCTGGGCTCTGCTCCACTCCGTTCCCAGCTCCCAGCTCCCCGCTCCCAGCTCCGTGTGGAATAGAGCTCACCCAGAGACCATCCGGGCTGTCCTGGTCTGGAGCCCTGCTTCCCTCTGCTGTTCTGTGGGTTCTGCCGTTCTAGAATTGGTTCAGAGCCATTTTTATAGGTTTTTGGAGGGACTCGGGTACGGAGCTCACTCTAGTCTGTGCTTACCAGCCGCCATCTTGGCTCCGCCCCCTCTGGGTCCAGGTTTTGAAGGACTTTAAAAGCCAAACAGAGGAATTTATATTTATACCAAGAGTATAATGACCCAAACAAGTTGATAGACTCCTAATTAAATTCCATATGGATCTAGGCACCACATTTTAGGAATATGGAAGAAAAGCTCTACATTTTAGGTTTCAAGTTTCTCAGAGACAATAGATCGCTTTATCTCTCTGTGTGTAAAAACGTGTACATTTATATGCATACACATATATGCATAAACAAGTATTTATTGAGCATCTACTATGGGTCAGGCATTGTCCTAAGATCTAGAGATATAAAGATAGGCAAAAGACAGTCCCTATTTACACTTCCGGGTTCACAGTCTAATGGAGGAGGCAACATGTAAACAGCTTTGTATAAACAAGGCAGATTCGAGACAAATTGAAGATAATGGATGGGGGAAGGTACTGACATCATATGTACACACATACGTATATATCTACATATATATATACACACACACAAATAAAATACATAAATATATTTTTTCAACCATTGCTACTTAGAGGGAGATTCAAACTGCAGGATTCCCCTCCCCTGAAATTGAAATATTCCTTCTCAACCATCATACATTTTATAGTATTAAGAAACAAGGACAAAATTCCACAGGCAAGATTCAGTGAGGTTTCAGAGTTTACGGAACAGTCTGATTGATTAAACTAAGCAGTCGATAGTCACTTAACTTTTGTCATACCCTGGAGAATCATTTTCCTAAAGCCAATGAACCCCCTTTTAAGCACAGCCTCTAAGGATTTTCCTTTTCACCTAGTTAGAGGCAAACTCTAATTGCTTTAGGGAGGAGTTCTTCCTAGGCTGATCAATCTCCTTCCCTTTAGAAATTGGTTAGGCCTCCAATAAGAATGATTTTAAAAGACCAGAAGAAAGAGATAGAAAACAGAAATCCCATTCGAAATAACTTTAAAATGCATAACTTATCTGGGAATCATGTACCAAACGACTGATGACTTTTTGCTTTATGATGCAATTTGAGATCTAGTATTGCAATGCTGTCTTATTTATGCTTTTTCTTGTTATTCCCCTTGAGATTTTAAACCTGTTTCTCCTGTTATTGTATTGTATAGTTGTATTAACTGATAGTGACAGCACTAAATCAATAAATGAATTTAAATGATTTAAAAAATTTTAATTTAATTTAAAAACAGGGCATTGTTTCAGAATTGATCATTAAAGAGAGACTGATAAGAGTTTCCCATTCAGATTAGATCACACCAGACTAACATACCTTCTTGATATCAGTTTGTAGCCCAAGAAGATAAAAGATGGGGCCCCAGTATACCTCCACAGGAAGGACTCCGAGAAACTGGGGTACATCTGGAAGGGGACAACCAAAGTGGGGAGAGGACCGAAAATGACAAGAATTGATTGAAGGAATTGGGGATATTTAACCCCGAGAAGACAAAAGAAGACCTAAGAGAGGTTTAATTAACTGTCTTTGAATATTAATTTGAAGGGCTATGTAGGGAAGAGGGCTTAGACTTATTTCAGTTAGCTCCCATATAGTAGACTTAATGAGAACAATGGTCATGACTGGGAGTTTGATTTTGGTTTAGAGAAAGAAAAACTTCCTAATGAGATGAAATAGGCTGCTTGGTACGCAGTGAGTGCCCTGGGACTAGAGGTCTTTCAGTTGAGGCTGGATGACCAGTTGCCATGATAAAATCAAGTTAGGTGTATATTTCAAAGCTATAAAATTTTAAAATAACTCTAATTATATCCTTCATATCAAATTATTTTACAAAAAATTTTTAAGCTCAGGAACCATGACAAGGATTATGAGATGAATGCGAAGCTGATTGAGGATGTGCCAATGTTATAAAACACATAATAGGCGCTTCAGTGGAAAATATACCACTGCTTCTTCCTACTTCGCACTTGGTCATCATGAGTTCAGGGAAATCTTGTGGAGATGGGGGTTGGATTACATGATGGGTGAGGTTCTTTCTGACTCTGTGAGTCTGTGGGTTTGGTACTATTGAGACGCTGGACCCCAGATGAAGTCAGGGCAGAAGGCTGAAGTTACCTCTCTCCACTCCTTGAGAAGGGGTAGTCCCTGTAGAAAGAATAAAAGTGGGTAGCTGTTTCTTATCAGGTACAACTTACCACGGGTGTGGCCCTGCAGGAACTGGGCGTTAAAGAGCAGACAAGGACCATGTCCTCTTTCTCTTGGAAAACACAGAGAGGTAAGTGAGGACTCCTCTCTATCTGGGCTCCTACTCTCCACTGCTAATAGTGGAAAGACCACAGAATTTGGAACTGGAAGGCCTGTGTTCAAATCCTGGCTCAGCTACTTTCTACATACATAATTAAAGCAACCCCAATAGAATTGAAGCTGCTTGAGGGCTTTCCATCCACAGTGTCTAGAATGGTGCCTGGAACATTGTAGGTGCTTTTAAAATGTTTGTTGAATGAATGAATGAATGAATGATGTCATGTTCCTTCTCTGGGCCCCAGTTTGCTCCTCTCTGTTAAACATTTTGGAAAGCAACTTGAGATATACCCCACAAAGTCACTAAACCGATTGAGAAAACCTTTTGGTTCAGCAAATATCATTACTGGGTATAAATCCCAAGGAGGTCAAAGATAGAGGAAAAGGACCCACATGGACAAAAGCATTTGTAGCAGCCCTTTCTGTAGTAGCAAAGAACTGGGAACAAAAGAGGGAACCAGCAGTTGGGAAATGGTTGAATAAATTGTGGCATATCATTGCACCCCAAGAAATGGTGAATATACTGGACTCAGAGAAACCTGGGACTATTTGTATAAACTGATGCAGAGTGAAATGAGTAGAATCAGCAGAACAATGTTGTGAAGGGTAAGAACCTTGAAGGACTTCAGAACGCTAATCAAAACAGTGACCAATAATGACTTTCAAAGATGGTGGATTGGGGCAGCTAGGTGGCGCAGTGAGTAGAGCACCAGCCCTGAAGTCAGGAGGACCTGAGTTCAAATTCGACCTCAGACACTTGACACATGTACTGGCTGTGTGACCTTGGGCAAGTCACTTAACCCCAATTGCCCTGCCAAAAAACAAAACAAAAAAAACCCAAACAAACAAAGATGGTGGATGCTTCCTGCTTCCTGGCAGAGAAGTGATGGACCAGGACTAGGGGTACAGAATGAGACATAACTTTTCAGACATAAGCAATGTATTGATTTGTTTTGCTTGGTTATACATATTATTATAAGGGAGGGCTTCAACTGGGGATAGGAGTAGGGAGAGTTAGTAGCTAGTGATAGAGATGCAAAAATGAAAACAAAAGGAAGAAAGGGGCTTTAATAAAACATTTACAAATACACAGAAAAAAACAAAAAAAATTCAGAATGGGACATAAGAAGGGTAATTTTGTTTTGTTGTCATTGAGTCATTTCAGTCATGTCTGACTCTTCCTGACCCCATTTGGGGTCTTCTTGTCAAAAATACTAGAGTGGTTTTGCTATTTTCTTCATCTCATTTTACAGATGAGGAAACTGAGGCAAACAGGGTTAAGTGACTTGTCCAGGGTCACACAGCCAGTAAGTGCCAGACCAGATTTGAACTCAGGAAGATGAGTCTTCTTGATTCCAGACTTGACACTCTATCCAATGTGCCACCTTCTTTTCCCCTTCTCTTTAGTGCAAAACCCTTTGATATCCCCCATGCTCTCCTCTTTGACTTCAGAGCCCTTCTCCACACCAAAGCCAACCCCTCTACATACACCCTTGGTCCTATCCATGCTTTTTCAACAAGTTGCTCCCACAATCACTCTCTCTCTCTCTCTCTCTGCTCCTTCTTTCCCTGCTTCCTACAAATATCCCTATGTCTCCTCATCCAAAAAAAATCCTTCCCTACCATCCCTTCAAGTGGTACTCCTATATTTCTCCTTCTCTTCACAGCCAAACTCCCAGAAAATGCTATCTTCACTCCTTGTCTTCACCTCCTCTTCTTATCCCCCTCTCTTTTCCACCCTTTCGCAACCCGGCTTTTGACATCAAGACTCAACTGAAATATCTCCTTTCCAAAGTTACCAGTGATCTCTTAATTGACAAATCTGATGGTCTTTTTAATTAATTTTTTTTTTTAGTTTACAACACTCAGCTCCACAAGTTTTTGAGTTCCAAATTTTTTTCCCCTCCCCACCCAAGACGGCATGTAATCTGATATAGGTTCTACACATACCTTCACATTAAACTTATTTTCCCAATAATCAAGTTGTAAAGGAGAACTATAACCAATGAAATGAACCATGAGAAAGATGTAATAAAACCAAAAATAAAATAAAATAAAAAAGAGAGAGCAAGTAGTTTGCTTCAATCTGCATTCAGATTTGTAATTCTTTCTCTGGATGTGGACAGCCTTTTCCTTCATGAGTCTTTTGGAGCTGTCTTAGAACCTTGCATTGCTAAGAAGAGCCAAGTCTATCAAAGTTAGTCATCACAGAAGCAATGTGTCTGTGGCTGTGTACAATGATGGTCTTTTTTGCGGCCCTCATTTGATGCTCTCTCTTAGTTCTACCTGTTCTACCTTAGTTCTGCTCCTTGGTGTCCTCATCACTCCTTTTTAGTTCTACCTTAGTTCTACTCCTCGGTCTCTTTTGCTGGGTCATCATCCACATAATGCCCTCTACATGTGGCCATATGTCAAGGCTCGGTCCTAGACCCTCCTCCCTCTGCCTCTGTCTCTCTGACTGCCTCAATTCACATGGGTTCAATTGTCATTTAGAATAATGACTCCTCGGTCTAGATAAACCAACCCTAGGCTCTCTGCTGAGCTGTTGATCATGTCATGAAATGACTTTTGGGCATTCCAAACTAGATGTCCTATACGCATCTCAAACTTAATCTAACCAAAACAGAACTTAATTATCTTTCTCTCCAGACCCACCCCTCTTTCAAACTTCTTTGTTTCTGTCAAGGAACTCCACCATCGCATCCAGCCACCTAGGTTCATGACCTCAATGTCAATCTCAACTCCTCATTTCCATTCACCCATTGCCAAACTTTCTACCTCCACGGCACCTCTTATACGTGTCCTCTCCTCTCCATTCATATAGCTACTCACACAGTTCAACCCTAATTCAGACCCTAGACGCTTCTCGCCTAGGCTACTGAAACTGCCTCCTTGCATCATTACAATTCATCTTCCACACAGCTGGCAAAGTGATTTCTTACAGTGCAGGTCTGAATAAGTCACTTCTTTACTCAAAAGGAGTACTGACCCAAGGCAGCATCTACTGAGTGAGGCAAACCACCATCGCCACCACCTTGACCACCAACTCCCCAACGATGCTGACGGAGATGGCTCAGGACCCACAACTGGAGAGCCCTGGGAACAGCCACCAACGCCCACAGCCACCATCCTGGGAAGCAGCTTCTAAGCTCCTATAGGTGCTTTGGGGAAGTCTTTTGAAGACCCCAAAGAGAAAGTTCTTGTCACCAAAGTCCTTGTCATTGTCACATGGTTCAACATCAGAAGCTGACATGATTCCATTAGTGGAAATGACATGAAAGATGAGGCACCCTAATGACCATGGGACCCTTCCATCTGACTTGAAACTGAAACCTTCCCTAAGTATAATCTCTTCCATTCAAATATGAGCTCCTGTGGAGCATAGGTTATCTTACACTTCTCTCCCTAGAACTCAGAATAGTGCTTCGTACATAGTAAAGCACCTAATAAATGCTTCATTAATTAATTAATTCCACAAATTCCAGTGGCTCCCTAGGACCAAATATGAACTCCTATTTGACATTTAAAGTCCCTCACAACCTGTACTCATCCTACCTGTCCAACTTTATCATATGTTACTTACCTTCAATCAAATTGACCTGCTTGTTCCTCACACACAGCGAGTCATTTCCCACTATCGATGTCATATGCCTGGTGTGCACTCCCTCCTTCTTTCTTCCTGTCAGAATCCCTAGCTTCCTTCAAGGCTCCGTTCAAACATCCTTTCTAACCCCCCCAACTAACAGCGGCTTCCCCCAAACCATATCTTGTATCTATTTAGTACGTGCTAATATACGTATGAGGGCAGCTAGGTGGCACAGTGGACCGAACGCCGGGCCTGGAGTCAGGAGGACCTGAGCTCAAATTTGGCTCAGACACTTAACTAGCCGGGCTACCCTGGGCAAGTCACTTCCCCCTGTTTGCCTCAGTTTCCTCATCTGTAAAATGAGCTGGAGAAGGAAATGGCAAACTCCTCTAGTGTCTTCACCAAGAAAACCCCAAATAGGGCCACAAAGACTCAGACACGGCTGAAACGACTCAAATATATACACATATATACATATACACACAGATACATACATACATACATGTGTGTGGATGCACGTGTACGCACACCTGTACATGTATATATGTACATGCATGCATGCATCTACACACACACGCACACACAGTCTCCTCTGGATAGACTGTAAACACCTTGAAGGCAGGTACTGCTTCACTTTTTTGTCTGTGGATGCCTAGCTCTGTGCTCAGCACACAACAGGCACTTAATAAATGCTTGTCACTTGTGCTGTGGGAAGAGTCAGTGGACTGCGAGAGCAGAGTCCTAGGTTCTGATCCTGGCTTTGCACCTGACTGACTCCCAGTGCACCATCCAGTAAGTGGAGGATCGTTCCGGGCCGGACCAGCCACCCAGACTAGCGCCCCCTATCTCCTCCGCCAGCTCCAAAGCCCTAGGATGGAGGCCAGGATGCTTGCCGCAGCCCCTGCAGGGATAGCCTGGGCACCGCCACCCACCCCAGAGACCCAGGATGCCCCTGCGGGACCTCGCCGCTCCCAGAGGCCTGGGCACTCGGGAGCTTGGCTCGGCCTGGGTATCGCCGTCCCTCCAGGCCTTGGGCTCTCCCTGCTGCTGCTGCTGCTGCTGCCTGCCTGGGGTGAGGCCTCCTGGCCATCTCCCCTCCTCCTGCTTTTCCCACATGAGCTCACCCTCTCCAAGCCGTCTCAGCTCTTCCCCTAGACCCTACCTCCTGCGCTTTCTCTTCCTCCTGTCCCCCTAGCCCCCGTCCCCTCTCCTCTCCCTCTTTTCCAGGTTTTCTCTCCAGCCCTCTCTGTTGTCCCGCCTGCTTTCCCTGCTCAGGCATCCCTGCCCAGTCCTCCTTAACATCGCCTCTACCTCCCCGTCTCCTGTTGAATGGGATGGATGATTGTGAAGACTTCACAGGGCGTGTCTAATGGAGAGGTTTTGGGATTTGGCCTTGTAATTTCAGAAGGCATGCCCTTCCCCCTCTCTCAGATGTTAGAAGATAATGAACTTCCTGTGAGCTATCTGTGCTCTGCTCCAGGAAGGTTCCCCCCCCCCCCCCCATATCTTCTCCTAGACTTTCAGACGCCACTCAGGCAGTTGAGTTCTGATAGGGAAAAACCTGAATGGACTGGATCAATCTTGGTCTTCTGCCCAGTTTTCACGCCTAGACTGTAAGCCCACCTCCCAGCCAATGGTGAGAAGGGATAGAGGTGGGTGGGAATCTTTTCATTAAGACTATAAATTAAGGCGGGTTCCCTTTAATCTCGCCTCCTCCATTATGGAGGTGTGCCAGACATCTTGCAAGGTGTGTAGAATAAATTTACTTTGTTTCTCCTAAAGATGTCTCTCCTATTATTTAAAAATTCTGTCCCATACACTGTGAACTCACTTTTGTCTCCATTCACCCTCAATCTATCTTCCTAGGGATCTCACTTTCCCTCTCTCCCTCCCTCCCCTCCTCCCTTTTTATGTCCATATACCTTATCATACACTTTCTCCCCAATTTAGTTCCCAGTCTCTCTTCTTTTACCCTTTCCTGGTTTTCAGTATTTCAAGAATTTCGGCCTTTCACTGGTCTCTACGGACCCTTCTCAGTTACCTCACCTCTTCCCAGTTTGCCCAGCCTGGTCTGTAACCCTTAACCCACTTTTTGTCTCAATCCTACTGCCATCCTTATTTCTCTCACTTCCCACCCTCCCTATTCTCTTCCTCCGTCTGGTATTTAATTCTTCCCCTGGACATCTCACTCTTGGGTGAGGTCCTACCCTGAGCCATGTTATTACAGTCTCTAGGTCCTCTCCCCCCTCCTTTCTTTCCCAGTTATTTCACCCACTCATTATCTCAGCTCTTCACTTCCCTAACCCTTTAACTAGCCATTTCTGGGTTTCTGCCCCCTCCTCTTATCTTACTTCCTCTTATTCCAGCCTCTTCCTCAAATCCAACCTTCTCCCTATCATCTTATCCTTTCCTAGTCATTTCACATCCACTCAATTGTAGCATTCCTTCCCTATTTTCTCCTGGTTTCCTGTTATCCCACACCTTCCCTCTCACCTCTGTCCCTCCAGTTCTTTCCTTCCCTTCCCTTCCCTTCCCTTCCCTTCCCTTCCCTTCCCTTCCCTTCCCTTCCCTTCCCTTCCCTTCCCTTCCCTTCCCTTCCCTTCCCTTCCCTTCCCTTCCCTTCCCTTCCCTTCCCTTCCCTTCCCTTCCTTTCCTTTCCTTTCCTCTCCTTTCCTCTCCTTTCCTTTCCTTCCATCCTGCTCCCCTCACTTCCACCAATTATCTCTTATTTTGTTCTTCTTTCTCCCTACCCTCCAGGTTACTCTGATGTCCAACAACCAGGTGGGTAGGAAACCGCCTGTCTGGAATTGGAATACAGATGCCTGGGCTCAGGAGTATCTGTCTCCATCTCTGAGAGGGGTCTGGAATGTGGGGAAGCCAAGCTGTCCTGCCGGGGTGGTAGGGCAGGACCTCCATGGGGCTCGTACTTGGAAAATACAAAGAAAAAGTGAGCCTGAGGCTAAGGGGATCTCAGGGGCAGTCAGCTGTGAAATCTGGCTTAATCTGGGAGGTCTATAGAAGCCTAGCACTTATTAAGATTGAGAATGAGAGCAAAAAAAAAGCGGAGATTGTATCAGCCAAGCATGCTAAGCATGCTTACCAGGCCCCCATTATGTAAGCGAGGGATTGTATGCAGAGGTGAGAAGGAATGCCTTCCAGCCAGCGCAGAGGCAAAGAGATGGGGATGGAGTTCTGAGTATGAGGAAGAAAAAAGCCACTGGCTAAATGGCAAAGTGGGTAAAAAGGAGTAACGTATATGATAGGGATGGAAAGGCAGGTTAGAGCCGAGTCGTGAAGGGCTTTAAAAACCAGACAGGAGTCTACATTTGATTCTAAAAGTAATAGGGAGCCACCAGAGTTTACTGAGTAGTGGAGTAACATGGCCAGGCCTGCCCTTGCTGGAGACAGCTTTGGCAGCTGGATGGATCACGGATTGGAGGGGAGAAAGATTTGAGGAAGGGAGACCAATTATGAAACTATTACAATAGTCCAAGGGAGAAGGGAAGTAAGGGAGGGAAGGGAGCAGGCATTTATTAAGCGCCTTCTGTGTGCTAGGCACTTTGCAGATATTTCATTTGATAGGGAAAAGTGATAAGGATCTAAGAATGGACAGATACAAGAGATGTCATGGAGGCAGCAACAGATTGGATATATGAGGTGAGGGAGAGAGAGAGGGGGGTTGAGAATGATGCTGAGGTCTTGAGCCTTGGATCGGAGTGCGCTCAGCAATCTAGGTCCCTATATATCCCACTGGCCCATTCTCCCTCAACTGAACTAGGAAAGTTCAGGTGATTGTTAATTCAGTCCAAATCTGATGACTAACTGACTTCTCACCATGGCTCTTCTTGGTGGTGGTCTCTGTGGAGGGATGGGGGTGGGAGCAGGGGACACCGGAATACAGATTCCCACACGCAACCCTGCTGAGGTCAGAGCCCAATGTGTTAACTTCCTCCCAAATGATGCCCAAGCCCCCTTTTCCACTCTGTCCCTCTCTACGCATACTTCCCAAGCTCCACATGGACCCACTTGTCCTAAACGACTCCTCCCAAGCCACACCAAGTCAACCGCTCTGGCATCATAGGCAGTAATTCCCTTGCTCCACAAACTGATTCAGTCCCTCTGATCCCAATCGCTAGGCCCTTTCAGACCATGGTCCTTCTTTTGCCACATTTGAGGACCAACAGTCATCCCCAAACTTCTTCTGGTGCTCTTAAAATGACCTAGAAATGACGAGTCGCCCCTTTAGCCTTGAGGACACAGTGAGTCCCTCATTTTCTGGGGTCCTTAACCTCTGACATTCTCATTCTCTCTCTCTCTCTCTCTCTCTCTCTCTCTCTGTCTCTCTCTCTCTCTCATTCTCTATCTCCCTGTCTCTGTTTCTGATTCTCTCTCTTTCTCCCTCTCTCTCTCCCTCATCCCTTTCCTCCCTCCCTCCCATTTTCCTTTCTCTCCCTCTGTCATGAATTCTTTTTCTTTATCCATCCCCTTTTCCATCTTTCTCCCATCTTTTTTCTCACTATCCTTTCTCTTTCTTCCTCTATATCTTACTAATCTCTTCCTTTCTTTCTTTACCTCCTTTTCCATCTTCCTCTCTTTTCCTCCATTTCTCCTTTCCTTCCTTTCTTCTCCCGGTCTTTCTTCCCCCTGCCCTTCTCTCTTTGCTTCCCTCCCCTTCCCCTTCCCCTTCTTCCCTAGATTGTGACCAACATGATTGGATGGAGCCCTTAAATATGCAAGACTCTATGGAGTACAAGTGGCCATGGCATGTAAGCCTGCGACAGAATGGGCACCATGTATGTGGAGGGGCCCTCGTGGCCCACGAATGGGTGGTGACAGCTGCCCACTGCATCAATAGGTGAGTCAGCTGACCAGCACTGTAACTGGTATAGGGTGATCAGGGCTTTGCCCCAGGGCACAGCCCCTCAGTGTGGTAGAAATAACAAAGAGAAATAGTGTAGTAGGAATAACACACTTTGCAAGAATAACAAGTTAAAATCCCAAAGGTTATTAGTGCTCTCTCTCTCTTGCTCTCTCTCTCTCTCTCTCTCTCTCTCTCTCTCTCCTCTCTTTTTCTTCTCTCCCCTTCTCAGTGGCAGTCCTCTACTCTTGCCCACACACTCTCACTACCACCACCACTTGCCTTGCTCAACTGAAGGTAAGTTCAGGTGTTATATATCCTAAGAGCAAACATTCCCAGTTATAGCTCTGTAACTGATACCCAGGCTAGGAAAACACCTGAAGGGTGTTGATGGGAAACCCTTAAACATGCAGTCACTCTCACAATAGATGGGACTTCCATGAATCCTGAGCCTGGTCTATTCTTTAGGAGATAAAAATCTGGTCCTGACTTACAGGGAGATTTCAGTCCAACTTTAGTTACTCAAAACACACATAATAACTGAGCACTGACCTCACCGAGGAGAGAAGGCATGGCATCATGGGTGAAAAATGAGGGTGAAGATACTTCATCCATCATTGCTATGAGACAACACAAGGAGTAACTTGATCATCTCTGGGAAAGCTTTGTGCCAGGACTGAGGCTGCAATATGGAGACTGGGGGAGAGGGAAGACCAAGAGCCCACCCACAGGCCAGGGAGGGTATTCTAGTTAGTCCCACTCCTCTTCTCTGCTCTCACTGCCACTGTTTGCTTTCTTCTCCCACCTGGCAATCTTTTCTGAGGTGCTGGCAGAGTGATTGGGGCAACTCCATATATTGGGCTGGTCCCAAGGTCAAGGTGCATTTATCTCTCTTTCTTTCTTATAGCAATTTTGATTACTCAGTTATGATGGGGGACGCAAATCTCTATCCTAGTAACTCCAACACTTCCCAAGTAATCCCTGTCATGGACATCCTCCTTCATCCGAAGTACAGGAGTCGGACCTTAATAATTGGTGACATCGCCCTCCTCCGCCTGAATTTCTCTGTGACCTTCACCAAATATGTCCAGCCTATCTGTCTACCTCACTCCCTGTTTGATTTGGAGATTGGGACCCAGTGCTGGGTGACAGGATGGGGTGAAATGAGAGAAGGCTATAAAGGTGAGGAAGGTGTGCAGTGATCCCCCTATGAATTGGGGTGAGACAGTCCTAGAATCAGGGAGACCTGGGTTTGAATCCTGCCTCAGACACTTATATGCTGTGTGACCTTGGGCAAGTCAATGAATTTTGGGGGGCCCCTTCTGTAAAATGAGAGGGTTCAACTTGATCAACTCTAAGGTCTCTTCTGACTCTTAATTTATAACCTAATGCTCTTGTGAATATGTCCCTTTCCCCCCTAGCCCCAAGCAGCCATACGAGGAGCCGGACCGTTCTATTCCATCTGTTTAATTACACCATTGAGGCAGCTACCAGGGCCCCACCTGAGCTGGGATTTTACAATGAAAGCCTCTGTAAATGCCAGAGGGACGGTCATGACCATGGCCCCAAAGCTCCAACTGGCTGCTGTTGGTGTGGGGCGCCATGTTTATCTGTAGGACCATTCCACTCCTCCTTATTCTCCCCCTTCTTGGACCTCCCCTATCCCGGCCCTTCCTTCGGCCCTCAATATCTTTCTCCTCTGGCTGCAGCTCCTCTTCCCAGACTTATGTTGGCATTTTCTTTTCAAGAATCGGTATCGTTGAAATCCTCAAAAAAGGTGAAAGACCAGGTGTGGGGTGCTGACTTAGCTCCTACTCGCCTCTTTAAGAATAACGGCACTTTGTAGACACAGATCATTTTTCGGAGTGTCCCTGGCTCTGATGTGGACGTGGTTAAGTGTCATTCCTTTTTTACAGGTGTAGACATTCATCCAGAAGGGCCAAGAAACTTTCCCAGATCACACGCCCGCATTGTGCTTTTTCCTCTTCTTGTGATCCCCAATGCTTAGTATACGGCTTGGCACACAGCAGGTGCTTAATACATGTTTATTGATTGACCAACTGAGAGGATCCAGGCTCTAAACCAGGTCTCCTGTCACAAGTGGCATGCCAGAACCAGCTCGAGCAAACTCCTGAAAGCTAATTATTAAATTTTCAATCTAAGTGTTTGCACCTCAGAAATTATCAAACACTTGATTTATCGTTTTGTCAATTATATAGACTTAAGAAAGTGATGGAGAAAGTGTTATTAATTCAGATTAAACTTAAAAGTATGTCCTGCATACATTTTTCCCTCTGGAGAGCTGGTTGTTAAATATTTACCACACTCCTACCTGATCCCCACGCCGGAGTTCTTTCCATTACATCATACTGACTCTTGTCCTTAGGTTCTCCGTTTGGTGGTAATTGCTTCGTTATTCTATGTTTCAGCTGCTTCCTGTGTCAGACCACATGGCCACCAATCAGGGATTCTTACTCCTAGGACTTCTGAGAGATTCATAGCCAGGCCAGACTCTTCATAAGTATAATGAAGGCTGGATTTGAAATGAGAGGACTTGTGTTTAAATAACAGCTCTGTGGCCATGGACAAATCAGTTAATTTCTCTGGGCCTCAGTTTCCTTATCCGTAAAAAGGAAGGGCTAGTCTAGATGGCCTCTAAGGTCTCCTCCAGCTCTGTGTGTATAGACCTTCCTGCCATCTCTGTCCTGTCCCAGACTGTTAGCATTCACAATTAGGACTTCCCTGGAATAGTGCTGAGAGACGTAGAATGTTAGAAAGGAACTTGGAGGCCACCAGAAGGATGTAATAGAAAGAGCCCAGGATTGGGAGACAGGAAATCTGGCCTTAAGTCCTAGCCCTACCATTTATTAGCTATGTGACCCTGGACAAATTGCATCACTTGTTAGTAAAACAAAACTCTAGATGAGATCTATAACCACTCAAAAGAATTTGGCTCTAACTATTCACAGGTGGAAACCAAGTGGATGAACAATGCTATGCAGCTGGATGGGCCAATGGAGCTGGTCTATGACTGTGCAAATCTTGGACAGATACTGCAGACAGACAATGAATTTGGTTCAGAATTGAATAGGAGGATGAGAATGCGCTGGATTGACTTTAGGAACTTTCGGTAACTCTAAGCCTCTGCCTGAAGCAAAAACTCACCTCCTTTTAAAACTCAGTATTCTTCTGGTGATATCATATGAGCATGAGTCTAGGTAGTTAAAGTTGTAAGTCAGCCAAATGGCAATGGAGAGGCATACAGTGGGTATGATCACTCTGGCATGTGGGTGGCATCTTTCTGTAATTGTCTGGTTCCAAGGCTAAGATAAGTTTAGCTTTCTTCTCTGAAGAATTGTCAAAAGCAAGAGAATCGACACAAAGGACATCAGAAAAGAGAAGGGGATGCAAGAGAGAGGGAGCTAACCAAAGAGCCTTTGTCCTCCATTGCCATCCATAGAGTTTCAAGAAATCCAGAGAAAGCCCTCCCCCCACCCAACACACGAGGCAGACCCCTCTCCTCCTCCACCCCCATGGAGGATTTAGGGGACGACGCTGCCCAGAACGAGGGGGCACGGCCACGTCAGGAGCTCTAGCCGCTGGAGGGAGCACCCCCATCAGTGAGATCATGGTCACATCCAAGCTTTGAAGAATTATTCTTGCATTATCCACTTCAGGGTGTGGAGGTGGGGAAGGCATTTTGTAAACAGTGAAAAGGGGCAGAAATGTGAGCTCGTAGTTTGAAGTCCTAGGCCTTCAAAAGGAGATGGAATTTCATCTCAGGCTGGGGCAGGGCTCTAGTCATTCACAGTAATCCTCTCTCCCGCTTCTACTTCATATTTGAGCCACCAGTGCAGGAGGTTTGGTTTGGGTCTGGGACCCACTTAGCTTCCCTCATGCCCTCTCTGGCCCCTCTCAGGGACCTGGCAGCTTCTTCCCTAGTGACTTGCTTTGTATCCTATGAGATGAAATCAGGCTGAGGCATCAGCCAAAAGGCAGCAAGCAATCTTTGTCTTCATCTTTTCCCAAGTCTCACTTTAGTTCCATTACCTTTTTATCTTCCTTTAAAAAAAAAACAAATTAGATTTTATTTTAAATAACTAACTAGAAATCTAACTTCTCTCCCTCCCACACCACCTCCCTTGAGAGGGTAGGAAAGAAAAGAGAATCCCTGTGACAATTATACATAGCCAAGTGAAATGAATTCTGCCAATGCCGTTTTCTTCCAAGAGAAGTGTTTGAACCTCCTCTGGCTACAAAGTGGGAAAGTCCTTTGGAGGCATTCTCAGTCAATCCTCCCTCCTCATATCCATCCCTGCTCAGCTTCCTGTCTGCCCTTCAGTTCAGTACAGAGTCACAGGACACAGACACAAGCTGGAGCTACCCTAGAAATCACGGGATAAATTAATCCCCTCATTTTACATGTAGGGAAACTGAGGCTGGGGGGGGGGCAGTGGTTTGCCCAAGGTCACATGGCTCGTTAGTGCTGGGCCAGATCTTGAACTCAAATGGCCTGACCTTGGGGAGGGGGAAGGGCAGGAAATGGGAAAGAGTTTTCCCACTACACCTTGCAATCGACAATAGCACATATGTAGTTGCTTCATAAATATTTTTTGAACTTTTCAACAGTTCTTTATTTTTGTATCACATTTGTCACACAGCATTTGAAACCTAAAGAAATGGATTTTTCCTCTTCAAACTGATGTGTGTATAAATGTCATTTGTTAAGTCTGTACTCATCGTGCTCAGCTCCACGGTCGGCCACGCTCTGCGTCCAGTCCAGAATGACCCAGCTGTGGCTAATGAATGCCATAGGGCCTCTAGGAACATTTGGGGTTTGTGGGTGGAAGGTCATAAATATTAGCTTAATGAAAGAATGAATGCAAAGGAGTCTCTGCGGGATGGCAGGGCAGGGGGTGGGAGAGAGGGAAGTGTCCACCTTCTGACCACTAAACCGTCTTCCCAAGGCAGGCCGGCCATTATCCTCAGAGCTCTGGGGGACGAAGGCCTTCATTGTTCACTACAAGAGGTGTGACCAGCTTTACCACATCATTCCCCCTTCGCCCCAACTGGTCCCTTTCATCACGGGATCTGTGATTTGTGCTACAAGCCAACAAAATGAAACTTTATGCCAGGTGAGTTTTCTGCGTCTTCTGAAGTCAGCCCCGAACCTCACGGCTTCCTTAGACATCGTGAGACAATAACGTTGCTCCCAGCAAGATTATAGAAGGCATTATTAAATGGATGGGTTTAAATGCTCAGAAAGAGAAGTGGTAATCCCTAGGACCTACTATGGGTTGATTAAGAAAAAAATATGCCAGACTAGCTTCATTCATTTCCTTTTTGACTTTGATCTCTGAATTATTAGACTCTGTGTGTTAGAATACAGTTGGACTGCGGGGAAGCATTCTCCAGAACCTCTTGAGAATTTTTTATTTTTGGGGACAAGATGGAGAGAGGAGGGCTGGATGAATGTTACATATAAGTGGATTTAGAACTGTTTGAATGGAAGGATCCAAAGAGTAGCAAGTAACGGATTGACGTCAAACGTGAGGGGAGCCGGAGCTCTATTCTTGGTACTATTTCCTTCAATAATTTTATCAAAGACTTGGTGGATGTCACAAATGTGACATGCTCATCAACCTTGAAGGTGACACAGAGCTGGGAGAGATAGCTAACGAGTAGGATAACAGTCAAAAGGTAGCGTAAAGTCCTGTATCTGGGTTTGATAAATTAACAGCACAAGCAGTTGTGTCTGGGAAAATAGAAAATGATCTCGGGGGTCCTTGTGGTCTGAAAGCATGATGCAGGAGAATGCTAATGTGATCTTAGAGTGTATTAATAGGGACCCAGGGTCCAGAACAAGGGTGGTGAGAGCACCACTGTCCTTTACTCTGTTCAGACCCTTTTAAAAACGGAGACTGACCAGCTAGAGAAAATCCAGAAAGGGGCCAGGCTGTTGAGGGGGTAAATAAACTCATGTAGGAACTACTGAAGGAAGTAGGGATATTTATTTAGCTTCAAGAAGAGAAGACTTGGGGAGGAACATAATAATTGGAGGCCTCGTCTCAGATTTGTTTTGCTTAGTTCCGGAAGACAGAATTAAGACCTTTAGGTCAACATACAAGGAAGAATGTCCTGACAGACTTATGCATTAATGGGCTGAGCTGCCTTAGGGGGTATTCAGTTCTTTGTCAGTTAGGAGTAGACTAGATGACCCCTCGAGGTCCTTCGTCCCTCGCATGCTACCTTCCTGTTCATTGCCCTAGGCGGGATTTTTTCTGATGATGCATGACCTCTGCTCAGTGCTGACTTTGGAGTAAGAAGTCTTGGCTCTGTGTGGGATGGATTTTACGAATCCAAAAAAATTAAAAACAGAGGCATCTCAAGGTGAAAGTAGAAAGGAAAACGTATTACGATCCCGCGGGGAAAGGGCCACCCGGACATCGAAAGGACTGGGGGTCCTCTCAGTGTCAGAGCGCACTGGACACAGAAAATTGGGGTGTTTATATTAGGTCCCTAACCGCAATTCCCCCTCCCAACCTCCTTCCTCTCAGCTTGCAGACGTAAGCTTTGAGGGTACAATCTGGACGTGATAAATCTATCCCAGGGACAATGGCAAGGAACAAACAGTATGGTTATTTTTGACAAGCAGGTGACAAACATGAACTTCCCACCATTCTTATTCCATTCTACTATCAACCCCAAGGTAGTAAATCTGTCTTAATGACAATAACAATGACGATTGAACAAACAGTTCGGTTATCGGTAACAGGTAGGAATTAGTTGTTAGTTACCTCATTTTCACATCTGTGGCTACAACGGATATCCCCAGTACCCTAACACCTTGTCTCCCATCATTCATACCTAACTGGTCTTGCACGTCTACATTGCACCTGGCTTTCTGGCTTTTCATTCATTTTTCTGCTGAGCTGAGGGTCCCTTATCCTGGGGTCAATGCACAGGGGGTGAGCATCCTGTGTCCTATCCTTACTTTCAGAAGATTTTATGGTTGCTGACTTATTCACCTCAACCCTTCTTTCTTTCAGGCCTCTCGCCATTAGGTAAATACACAGGATGTGAGCATCCTGTGTCCTGTTCTCAACCTCGGGGGCCTTATGGTCACTAGCTAAGCTTGTGGAGGGGAAAACATCTAAGTAGAGAAATGGGACTCACTATCCTACTTATTTCTATTTATCTAATTTGTTCCTTTTTATGAGAGGTCTTCACTCGTCCCACACAGCTCCATCACTGATTTTCTGTGTTGACCTTGAGCAAGTCAGGAACCTCTCTAGGCCTCAACTTCCCCATCTGCAGTATGGAAGGGTTGGACTCTAAGGTCACTCAGCTTTAAATCCGTGATCTTATCATTCAGAGCTCATCTCTGCCATTTACTTGGGCGACCTTGTCAGTGTTTGATGTCAGGGTTCTCTTGACATCAAAGGTCCTTAGTCCCTTCAGCAGCTACACACTGCCTTGACTGGATAACTCCAGAAACACACAATGAGAGCAGTCACCCAAGCCCAGGGTCTCCTTGCGGAGGCCCCATCGTCTGGTTGCCCTGGCCCTAATGGGGATGTTGTGGTCCATTGAAACCTGCTTTCCCTCCCAAGAAGCCCCTCCACAAGGATTCCTATGAGACTCCTGGGGACAGAGTAGGGTATTCCTCCCTATGCCACCCTCGGCCCCATTGTTCCGAATCTAGGTTCCAGCTGGCCTGGAATCCCCAACTCTGTGATCCTCACGGTTAATTCTTCTCTCTTTCCCAAGGGTGATTCTGGAGGGCCCCTAGTCTGTGAAGCTGAGAAGACCTGGATGCTGGTAGGAGTGATGAGCTGGGTGAAAACCTGTACCCAAGCAGGGGTGCCAACTGTTTACGTCCGTGTCAGCAAGTTCTCGAAGTGGATCACAAACCACATGAGGGTCTCAGCCTCCCCTCTCCTGGACTTCTCCTGGATCACTCTCCTTTTTGGGTTGCTGCCCTATCTTTTCTGAAGGCCCTGGGAAGCCCTCTCCTCACTTCTCTCCAGGCCTTCCTCAGCCTCCTGCTATCTTAGGAAGCGCTTCTTTCATCAACTTCCTATCCCTTCTTTTCTCCGGCTGCTTCTCGGAGGACTTTACTCCCCTTCCTAGGCTTCATAGCCTCTCATATAGCTGGGCCCCAAGAAGGGAAGTAGTTGAGATAGAGGGCAGTGAGTACCATAGTGAGTGGGGAAGCCAGGGAGTTGCATCGGAAGATAGGGTAACAAACTCATCTGGGGCCTGTGGGGCAGGAGGCAAGGCAATGGAGAGAAGAGGAGCCCTGGGAGAGGACTGGGGAGGGGGGTCAGTGTGCCGTCTTATCAGGAGGGAGAAGGTTCCCAGTGTCCCTTGGTTACCTTGGGGGAACCTCTTAGGAAGGTGTGTGTGCCTCCAGAGTGAGGATTAGAATAGCCATGATTAAACTTGGAGAGAGCAACAAAGGGTCATCTGTCATTTCATTTCCTGGAATGGGGCAGATGGGATGGGTGGGAAAAGAGCTGGGACAAAAGACCTCAGTTTGAATTCAGAAGAAAGGAGTGATCTGGAGTCCCTGAGTGTGTGGCTGGCCCTCAAGACCGGTAAAAAGGCTGGAGACCATGGGGTCTGGGGACAAAGGTGAAGCCCAACGCTTTCCAAAACTCAACTTCACAATACAACAGGGAGGAGGCACAGCTAGATGGCAGGTAATCTGGAAAAGATGTGGGGGCTTTAAGAGATGTGATCTGGCAGCTAAGAAAACTAAGGTGAACTTAGACTGTAATGAGGAGTGGCTTCCCAGACCATGGAGGTGATGGTCCCGTTGGTCTCTGCCCTGGTCAGACCACATTTGGAGGATTGTGTTCTGGGTACCAGACCCAGTGATGAGCATCCAGAGGAGGGTGAGCAGGGAAGGGACTGGAGATCCTGCCTATGGAGGAGTTACTGAAGGAACTGGGGATATTAGCCTTGAGAAGAGATTTGGAGGACTATGATGTGGAAGGACAGGCCATGTAGAGCAGTGGATAGAGAGCCACTCTCGAAGTCCTGTTTCTGGCTTGTGTGACCCACAGCAAGTCACATAACTGCTCAGAGCCCTAGGCAACTCTCGAAACCTGTAAGTTACAGTGCTAACCTGAACTAATAAAGGCAGCTCCCTCACCTGGGCATTTTCCATGCCAGTGAAATCATAGGCTGCATTAGAAAGAAAGAATCCTAGACTGGAGTTAAGCGACCTCAGTTCAAATCCCTGCTTCCCCATAACTCGATGTGTGACCTTGGCAAATCTCTCCCGGCTCTGGGCTTTGATGCATTTCTTGAAATTCTGCAATCGTGTTAAAGCCCATCCGAGGCGCTTTCCTCTGCATCATGTACGTGCACAGGTGAGTATTGCACCAATTATAAGCAAAGTATAATATTGTGAGATTGGACGAGGGAGTGATTAATCACTTACAGCTTGGGAAGTAGAGGAATCAGGAAGAACTTTAATAGATAGGTTTTCTACTTGGCCACCATCTCGCTGGGTTGTCTTGGGTTGGTTACCATATTTTCTGGGCTAGTTTCCTTATCTATGAAATGAGAATTGTGACTGCGATGGGGAGGGTGCTTCATGTGTTTACGGTATGCATATAGAGGCCAGTGAACTTTCTTCCCAGGACTGGGAGTCATTTCTTCCTTCCCTCACCGTTCAAACTCCTGAGTCACTGCAAGCCTCACAACTCTGTGACAGACAGACGCTATCATTATCCCCGTTGTACATATGAAGAAAATGATGCCCAGAGAGGCTCGCCTGGGGCCACACAGCTAGGGAGCATCTGAGGTGGGATCCAGACTCCTGTCTTTCTAATTTCAAGTCCTATGCTCGGTGTACTGTGCGCCTAGCTGCTCACAGGCCTGTGTCTGATGCGCAGGTCCTAAGGTACACTGGTAAATGTTGAACAACTGCTTCTCCAAAATACACAACACACTTTTAAGATTAATCTGGGGGGGGAGGGGGCAGAGCCAAGATGGCAGCTGGAAAGCAGAGACTTGCGTGAGCTCCCCCCCAGGTCCCACCAAACACCTGTAAAAATGGCTCTGAACAAATTCTAGAACTGCAGAACCCACAAAATAGCAGAGGGAAGCAGGGCTCCAGCACAGGACAGCCTGGATGGTCACTGGGTAAGGTCTATCCCATGGAGCTGGGAGCCAAGTGGAGCAGAGCCCAGTGTGGGCTGTGCCTGGACCAACCAGACCAGGAGCCGGGTGGAGCGGGCCCTAGCGCCCTGAATCAGTGAGCTGTGGCAATTACCAGACTTCTCAACCCACAAACACCAAAGACAACAGAGAAGGTTAGTGGGAAAAGCTGCAGGGACAGAGTGAAAGGAGTTCCTGGTTTGGCCACCAACTGGGGGCAGCAGAGGTGGTACAGCTCTGAAGACAGAACTAGAGCTGCAGCTGCTTCCAGCCCCAGACCCACACATTGGGAGGAATTAAGTGGCGGATCAGAGCAGGAGTGCAGAGCCTACTGAAGATCTGAGTCACTGTCTGGGTTGCCAGTTCTTGGGGGAGGAGGAGCACTGATGTGGCAGAGCTTGCTGTATACAAATAGCTCTTACAACAACAGCGCATTCCCTCAAGCTTGGAACAAAGTACTCCATACTCTACAAGCAGTCATACCCTGACAATAAGCTCAAGGGTCAAGTAGTTGGCTGGGAACATGGCCAGGCAGTGAAAATGGACTCAGATTCAGACTCAGACTTTAAAATCTTTCTTTGGTGACAAAGAAGACCAAAACATACAGCCAGAAGAAGTCAACAAAGTCAAAGAGCCTACATCAAAAGTGTCCAAGAAAAACATGAACTGGTCTCAGGCCATGGAAGAGCTCAAAAAGGATTTGGAAAAGCAAGTTAGAGAAGTAGAGGAAAAATTGGGAAGAGAAATGAGAAGGATGCGAGAAAACCAAGAAAAACAAGTCAATGACTTGCTAAAGGAGACCCAAAAAATACAGAAGAAAACAACACCTTAAAAAACAGACTAACTCAAATGGCAAAAGAGCTCTAAAAGGTCAATGAGGAGAAGAATGCCCTGAAAGGCAGAATTAGCCAAAAGGAAAAGGAGGTCCAAAAGACCACTGAAGAAAATACTACCTTAAAAATTAGATTGGAGCAAGTAGAAGCTAGTGACTTGATGAGAAATAAAGATGTTATAAAACAGAACCAAAGGAATGAAAGAGTGGAAGACAATGTGAAATATCTCATTGGAAAAACCACCGACCTGGAAAATAGATCCAGGAGAGATGATTTAAAAATTATTGGACTAATATATTAAATAAACAAACAAACAAACAAACAAATAAATAAATGGGAAAAAATTATTGGACGACCTGAAAGCCATGATCAAAAGAGCCTAGATATCATCTTTCAAGAAATTATCAAGGAGAACTGCCCTAATATTCTAGAGCCAGAGGGTAAAATAGAAATTGAAAGAATCCACCAATCACCTCCTGAAAAAGATCCCAAAAAGAAAACTCCTACGAACATTGTTGCCAAATTCCAGAGCTCCCAGATCAAGAAGAAAATACTGCAAGCAGCCAGAAAGAAATAATTTGAGTATTGTGGAAAAACAATCAGAATAATACAAGATCTAGCAGCTTCCACATTAAGGGACTGAAGGACTTGGAATATGATATTCCGGAGGTCAATGGGGCTAGGATTAAAACCAAGAATCACTTACCCAGCAAAACTGAGTATCATGCTCCAAGGCAAAATATGGATTTTCAATAAAATAGATGACTTTCGAGCTTTCTCAGTGAAAAGACCAGAGCTGAATAGAAAATTTGACTTTCAAACACAAGAATCAAGAGAAGCATGAAAAGGTAATCAAGAAAGAGAAATCACAAGGGACTTACTAAAATTGAACTGTTTTGTTTACATTCCTACATGGAAAGATAATGTATATGATTCATGAGACCTCAGTATTAGGGTAACTGAAGGGAATATGCATATATATGTATGTATGTGTATGTGTATATGTATGTATATATATATGTGTGTGTGTGTGTGTATGTGTATGTATACATATTTATGTATATGTGTATATATATATATATAGACAGAGGGCACAGGGTGAGTTGAATATGAAGGGATGATATCTAAAAAAAAAATCAAATTAAGGGA
Source organism: Trichosurus vulpecula (assembly GCF_011100635.1). NCBI lineage: Eukaryota > Metazoa > Chordata > Mammalia > Diprotodontia > Phalangeridae > Trichosurus > Trichosurus vulpecula. The sequence continues at coordinate 113,916,502 of NC_050581.1, forward strand.
TGAGAGAGAAATATATTGAGAGAGGGAGAAAGGTAGAGACAGAATGGGGTAAATTATCTCGCATAAAAGTGGCAAGAAAAAGCAGTTCTGTTGGGAGGGAAGAGGGGGCAGGTGAGGGGGAATGAGTGAATCTTGCTCTCATCGGATTTGACCTGAGGAGGGAATAACATACACACTCAATCGGGTATTTTACCCCACAGGAAAGAAGGAGGAAGAAGATAAAAAAGGGAAGGACGATAGAAGGGAGGGCAGATAGAGGGAGAAGGTAATCAAAAACAAACACTTTCAAAAAGGGACAGGGTCAAGGGAGAAAATTCAATAAAGGGGGATAGGTCAGCAAGGAGCAAAATATAGTTAGTCTTTCACAACATGAGTATTGTGGAAGGGTTTTACATAATGATATGCATGTGGCCTATGTTGAATTGCTTGCCTTCTTAGGGAGGGTGGGTGGGGGAAGAGGGGAGAGAATTTGGAACTCAAAGTTTTAAAAACAGATGTTCAAAAAAAAAGGTTTTGCATGCAACTAGGAAATAAGATACACAGGCAATAGGGCATAGAAATCTATCTTGCCCTACAAGAAAGTAAGGAAAAAGGGGATGGGAGTGGAGTGGAGTGACAGAAAGGAGGGCTGACTGGGGAACGGGGCAACCAGAACATATTCCATCTTGGAGTGGATGGGAGGGTAGAAATGGGGAGAAAATTCGTAATTCAAACTGTTGTGAAAATCAGTGCCGAAAACTAAATATATTAAATAAATTAATTAAATAAATAAAGATTAATCTGTACTGTTAACATTTTCTCCAGTCGAGACAGTCTACAAATCAATCTCTAATTAGTAGCACTTGCTGACTTCTGAGTTGTAAATGCTTAGTCCAAAAATTTAGTTACCAGCTCTCTCAGCTGGTAGGCACTCCAGCACACCCTGCATAGATCTGACTCCTTGAAGGCAGTTTCCTCCAGCCCCTAGGGCTGCACCTTGTATGCAGTTGATGCTTAATAAAAGTTTGCTGAATTGAGTGGTCACTCCCTTACTCAAAAACATCTCCCATTATCTCTCAATAACCGAGGAGCAGTTAAAGCCTCCCACAATGTGGCTTCCACCTCGCTTTACAGCCTTTAGAGTTTCAATGCAGCTCGAGACAGTGACCAGCTGTGTGACCCTGGGCACAGCACTTCACCTCTGCCTGGGCTTCCTCCTCTGCCTGCCTCCCAGAGGGGAAGCAAATTACAACGCTCACTTATTCTGTGTGACAATCAAACCAGATAACCTTTGTGGAGCGCTTAGAGCAGCACCTGGTGCTCAGTGTTTGTGTTCTCCCTTCCGTTGGCTTGTGCAAGCCGTCTCCCACGCCTGGAAGAGCTCTTCCCACTTCTCTACCCATATCACTACTACCACCAGCACCACCACCACTACTACTACTACTACCACTACTACCACTACCAGAACCACAACTACTACCACTACTACCACCACTACTGCCACTAGCATTTCTATAGAGCCTACTACAAGCCGGACACTATGCTAAGCACCTTGTAAATATCATTTCATTCGATTGCCTTCTTGGAAGCAGGTGCTATGATTACACCCATTTTACAGAGGAGGGAACTGAGTGAGCCGGAGGTTAAGTGACTTGCCCAAGGTCACTAGTCAACATCTTCCTTCGAGCTTCAAAACCCCTCCTCCAGGAAGCCTCCCAACTCAAGGTGCTCCTTCTCTGCCCGGATTTCCCTTGGGCACCTTGTTGGGCTCTCTTCTGGGCACTTAGGGAGATCTCTTTGCAATCAAACAGAAGGTACTAATTAAGCACCGTCTGTCTACTATGCAGGTCGCTGTTCTTCGGGCTCTGGGATGCACATACAATAGGCTCTCTGGGAGCCCGTGGTCTACCAGGGAGTGCACAAGTCTCTATACAAATATGTATGGAATAAATACAAAAAGAAATACAAGATAGTTAGGGAGGGCTGGTCCTGCCCTGATCCTATGCCGTGACTTCGGGACACTCGACTCTCCCACCTCCGCGCCTTTGCCCACATAGTTCCCCACGCCACCGGGAAGACTGAAGGTGGGGGTTAGAGGGAGGGAGCCGCGCCTCGCTTGGCTTGGGGAAGACAAGAAAGGAGGCCGGAACGCGGAGTGGACGGCGCTCCTGAGGACCCGGGAAAAGCCGGCGGGGCCCAGGACGCGCACTTTGCGGGGCCCTCTTCCCCACCAAAGTCGGAGCTGGCGGGACCTCGGAAGGAGGAAATGTCCAGAGGCCTCCTGGCCCGCAGGGTCCACTGCCACCTTTCTGGACAGTTCAGACGCAGACCCTGACGGCACCGTCCCCAGCCCCATCGGGAGAGCCACGGGCAGTGTGCGGGGTGGACGGAGGAAAGACGGAGGGAAAAGGCTGGAGCAACAGCGACCACGTGGGAGGAGCCCAGCGTCTGCTCAGGGCTCTGGGTGCGAGGCTCGCAGGAGGAGGGGCAACCAAGAGGGGGCTGGAGGCCTCCGGCCTGGGAGGGGGCGCTACAAGGGGACACGGACGTCTCCGGCACGTCGGGAGGCCTGAACAGACAAGGGCCTGCGAGGTGCCCAGCACCAGGGGCTCCGTGGGGAGGACGTTACCGAGGGCCTCCAGTAGGGGGCTCCGCGGGGGTGGGGTTACCGAGGGCCTCCAGTAGGGGGCTCCGCGGGGAGGGTGTTACCGAGTGCCTCCAGTAGGGGGCTCTGCAGAGAGGCTCTCTGGTGTCCTGAGGCTCGCTTTCGTGTAGCAGCCGCATGGGGCTGGGGGCTGTTGGGCCTGGGTCCGGCCCTTTCACGGGGGGCACAGCTGGGAGGCTGTTGGGCTCTGCTCGCCCGCCCGGGGCCTCCGTAGGCAACCCGCTGCTCCTGCTCCTGATGCTGCTGCTGCGGTCCGTGGGTGAGGCCCAAGCCGGGGGGCGGGGACGGGGGCGGGGCGGGAGAGGGGCCCATGCCCCCAACCGGCGACCCCCACTCCCTCCTCTGCTCGTCTCCCCGCAGACTGCCGCTGGGACTGGACCGAGATGAGCGTCGAGGATGATTCGATAAAAGGTGCGTTAAGTCTGAGGGGCCCCAAAGGGAGCGAGGTACCCGGGGCGTGGCCCACCCCACCCCCTCCTGCCTCCCCCGCCCTCCGGGCCCCACCCAGCCCCAACGGCCGCCTCCCCTGCCCCAGTCCCGAGTCTGCTTTACTTGTGGGGAGCTCGGCCCCTCTCCTCTCTGGACATCCCGTGTTCTAAGGTCCCTCCCGCCTCTGACATTCCTGTTCTAAGGGCCCTCCCCCCTCTGACATCCCGTGTTCTAAGGGCCCTCCCCCCTCTGACATCCCGTGTTCTAACGGCCCTTCCCCCTCTGACATCCCGTGTTCTAAGGGCCCTCCCGCCTCTGACATCCCGTGTTCTAACGACCCTCCCACCTCTGACATCCCGTGTTCTGAGGGCCCTCCCGCCTCTGACATCCCGTGTTCTAAGGGCCCTCTCACCTCTGACATTCCTCTGACATTCCCTGTTCTAAGGGCCCTCCCCCCTCTGACATCCCGTGTTCTAACGACCCTCCCACCTCTGACATCCCGTGTTCTAAGGGCCCTCCCGCCTCTGACATTCCTGTTCTAAGGGCCCTCCCACCTCTGACACCCTGTGTTCTAAGGGCCCTCCCCCCTCTGACATCCCATGTTCTAAGGGCCCTCCCACCTCTGACATCCCGTGTTCTAAGTGCCCTCCCACCTCTGACATTCCTCTGACATTCCCTGTTCTAAGGGCCCTCCCCCCTCTGACATCCCGTGTTCTAAGGGCCCTCCCCCCTCTGACATCCTGTGTTCTAAGTGCCTTCCCCCCTCTGACATCCCGTGTTCTAAGGGCCCTCCCACCTCTGACATCCCGTGTTCTAAGGGCCCTCCCCCCTCTGACATCCCGTGTTCTAAGTGCCCTCCCCCCTCTGACATCCCGTGTTCTAACGGCCCTCCCACCTCTGACATCCCGTGTTCTAAGGGCCCTCCCACCTCTGACATTCCTCTGACATTCCCTGTTCTAAGGGCCCTCCCCCCTCTGACATCCCGTGTTCTAAGTGCCCTCCCCCCTCTGGCATCCCGTGTTCTAACGGCCCTCCCACCTCTGACATCCCGTGTTCTAAGGGCCCTCCCACCTCTGACATTCCTGTTCTAAGGGCCCTCCCCCCTCTGACATCCCGTGTTCTAAGGACCCTCACACCTCTGACCTCCTCTGTTCTGACAATTTGTGTTCTTAGTTTCTTCCCAACTCTGACATTCTATGTTCTAAGCTCCCACTCATGACATGATGTGTTCTAAGATACTTTCCAGCTCTGAGTATGATCCTATGATCATAATATTTTAATCAAAAACTGACCCACCCCTGCCAAATCTCAGCTCTCCTAGGGACATGAGGGAGTAGTAGGCAAGATATGTGCATTCAACATGAGAGAAGACTTCTTAATGATAGTCGATGCTCATTTAAAGATAGGCTTAACCCATGGTCACGTAGTCATTTTCTTCAAGGCCTGAACTCAGAGAAGAATTTGCAAATGACTAGAAAGAACCCGGTGACCTTCCTGGAGACTGTCCATCCACAAGGCTTAATTCCCCAATGGAGCAGACGAAGTCTTGGACCTTAGGAAATTTCTCATCTGTGCAGAAAAACTGTTCTTCCTTCTATCTCCGTGTAGGTCCTTCCCCTTTCCTGCCATTCCCTTCTCTGCTTTGTCTACCTCTGATCTCCCTCAGTCTATTATGGTACAAAGTGGTTTCATCCAATGTATCTTGGTCCTAATGGGGAGACACCCACAGGGAGTTAGGTCCTGCCTTTAGGATCAAAGGTACTTTAGCTATAACCCTGAAACAGGAAAGGAAAGGAGTTCCTTGGAGATCACCTAGGCCAACCCCTTCATTATGCAGACAAGGAAATAGGGCCTCAGAAAGGTTAAAAAAAATGATCTGCCTGTGGTCACATAGTGGGAGTCAGTGGTAAGACGTTTCATCCAGCATAAAATACGTGGGATAAAAGAGTTGACTACAAGTCAGGCAAGTGAATACAGACCGCTATAATGAACATAGAGAGTGACTTTTTTTGAAACAAAAATAATTTTTATTACATTTTTTTCAACTAATAAGTGTTTATTTTTCTCCTTTCCACTTCCTTCCCCCAAAGAGAAAAAAAAACACATTTGTAACAAATATACATAGTCAAGTAAAATAGATTTCCTCATTGGCTATGTAAAAAATATATATATGTGTGTTTCATTCTTCATAGAATCCATCACCTCTCTGTGAGGTAGTGGGTAGTCAGTCCTTAAATCTTCCAAAACTGTGAATTTTGCAATGTCATTGTCATAGTATAAATTGTTTTCCTGGTTCTGCTCACTTCATTCTGCATCAGTGCATATGAGTCTTTCTCATGAATCATCCCTTTATGTCATTTCTTTTTTATTATTTAATATTTTTTAGTTTTCAGCATTTATTTCCACAAGATTTTGAGTTACAAATTTTCTCCCCATTTCTACCCTCCTCACCACTCCAAATGGGGGCATATATTCTGATTGCTCTTTTCCCCAGTCTGCCCTCCCTTCTGTCCTCCCCCTCCCCCCTTCCCTTTTCCCCTTACTGTCTTGTAGGGCAAGATAGATTTCTATGCCCCATTGCCTATATATCTTATTTCCCAGTTGCATGCAAAAACAACTTTTTTTGAGCTTTTAAAACTTTGAGTTCCAAATTTGCTCCCCTCTTCCCTCCCCACCCACCCTCCCTAAGAAGGCAAGCAATTCAACATAGGCCACATGTGTATCATTATGCAAAACCCTTCCACTACACTCATGTTGTGAAAGACTAACTATATTTCCCTCCATCCTATCCTATCCCCCTTTATTGAATTTTCTCCCTTGACCCTGTCCTTTTTCAAAAGTGTTTGCTTTTGATTACTTTCTCCCCCATCTGCCCTCCCTTCTATTGCCCCCCACCCCATTTTATCTCCTTCCACCTTCTTTCTGGTGGGCTAAGATACCCAACTGAGTGTGTATGTTATTCCCTCCTCAGGTCAATTCCAATGAGAGCAAGATTCACTCATTCTCTCTCACTATATCCTATATCACTATATATCCACTATATATAATGATATATTATCCTGATTGTGTTTCCACAATACTCAAATTGTTTCTTTCTGGCTGCTTGCAGTATTTTCTCTTTGATCTGGGAGCTCTGGAATTTGGTGACAATATTCCTAGGAGTTTTCTTTTTGGGATCTTTTTCAGGAGGTGATTGGTGGATTCTTTCATTTTCTATTTTACCCTCTGGCTCTAGAATATCAGGGCAGCTCTCCTTGATAATTTCTTGAAAGATGATGTCTAGGCTCTTTTTTGATCATGGCTTTCAGGTAGTCCAATAATTTTTAAATTATCTTTCCTGAATCTATTTTCCAGATCAGTGGTTTTTCCAATGAGATATTTCACATTGTCTTCCATTTTTTCATTCCTTTGGTTCTGTTTTATAATATCTTGATTTCTCATAAAGTCACTAGCTTCCACTTGCTCCAATCTAATTTTTAAGGTAGTATTTTCTTCAGTGATCTTTTGGACCTCCTTTTCCATTTGGCTAATTCTGCCTTTCAAAATGTTCTTCTCCTCATTGGCTTTTTGGAGCTCTTTTGCCATTTGAGTTAGTCTATTTTTTAAGGTGTTGTTTTCTTCAGTATTTTTTGGGGTCTCCTTTAGCAAGTCATTGACTTGTTTTTCATGATTTTCTCACATCACTCTCATTTCTCTTCCCAATTTTTCCTCTACTTCTCTTACTTGCTTTTCCAAATCCTTTTTGAGCTCTTCCATGGCCTGAGACCAATTCATATTTTTGGAGACTTTTGGTGTAGGCTCTTTAACTTTGTTCACTACTTCTGGCTGTATGTTTTGGTCTTCTTTGTCACCAAAAAAAGATTCCAAAGTCTGAGTCTGAATCTGAGTCCATTTTCACTGCCTGGCCATGTTCCCCTTGAGCTTATTGTCAGGGTATGACTGCTTGTAGAGTAGAGAGTGCTTTGTCCCAAGCTTGAGGGGCTGTGCTGCTGTTTTCAAAGCTACTTCTATACAGAAAGCTCTGCCATACCAGTGCTCCTCCTCCCCCAAGAACCATCAACCCAGACCAGACCCAGATCCAAGCAGGCTTTGCACCCCCGCTCTGATCCAGCACTTAATTCCTCCCAATGTGTGGGCCTGGGGCCAGAAGCAACTGCAGCTGGAGCTCTGGAAGCAGCCCCAGAGCTGCACCACTTCCACACCCCTGGGACTAGGGCTGACTGTGCACTCCTTTCACTCCTTTCTAGAAGTTTTTCCACTAACCTTCTCTGTTGTCTTTGGTGTTTGTGGGTTGAGAAGTCTGGTAACTGCCACAGCTCACTGATTCAGGGTGCTAGGACCTGTTCTGTTCGGCCTAGCTCCTGGTCCACGCTGGGCTCTACTCCCCTCCGTTCCCAGCTCTGTGTGATAAACCCTTCCCAGAGACCATCCAGGCTTTCCTGGGCTGGAGCCTTGCTTCTCTCTGCTATTTTGTGGGTTCTGCAGTTCTAGAATTTGTTCAGAGCCATATTTTACAGGTGTTTGGAGGGACCTGGGGGAGAGCTTTAGCAAGTCCCTGCCTTCCAGCTGCCATCTTGGCTCTGCTGAGAGTGACTTCTTAATGTGGCTCAAGGGGCAATCTCAGAACACCCTACATGACTGTATATTCATGATACTAAGTTTATAGAGAGCCAATTGCCTTATTTTACAGGTGACAAAACTGAGGAACAGAGACATTCAGTGATTACTCAGGGTCACATGGGTATTAGGTGGCAGAATAGGGATTTAAACTAAGGTCATGACTCCAAGCCAAGTTTCTTTCCACAATCCTTTTATTCAGATGTAATAAGTGTTTGTTGAATTAATAACAGCTAGGTGGCATTGTGGATAGAGTGCTGGCCTTGGAGTCAAGCAGACCTAAATTCAAATCTAGACTCAGAAACGTTCTACCTGTGTGACCTTGGACAAGTCACTTAGCCTCTGTTACCAGTGAGGAAGGAAATGGCAAACCACTCCATTATCTTTGCCAAGAAAACCCCATGGACAGAGCTCCGTGGAATCACAAAGAGTCAGATGTGACTGAAGCAACTGAACATTTTTATAGTGCTACAAGATTTGTGAAGCATTTTTACATGTTGTATCATCTGATCCCCACAACAGCCCTGAGAGGTAAGTAACATTACTAGCCCTATTTTACAGTTGAGGAAACTGAGTTTGAGAGAAGTTACATGACTTGCCCGGAATCACACTGCTAGGAAGTGTCTGAGACGGGATTTAGAACGATCTATGCACCGCCTCTCCTAGCTGCCTGGTGAATAAAATTCAGTCGAATGGCATCATGAAATGGAAGCGGAAACTGACTAGCCTAAAGTCCAAACACATGACATCTGGGTTCCTCTCACGTCACGATCCCTGTGTGTTAGTGTATACAATCAAAAGGGAACTTCCTGAGATCCCCCATGGAGTGGTGATCCCTTAGAGCTGAGGAGAGCAGCCATTATAATGATGATCACCTTAGGAGTGTCTCCCGTGTATACTCCCTGTGGACTTAGGAAGTCTATGATGTAGGTAGTGCTGGAATCATTATTATCATTTTGCAGATTGGGAAACTGGGGCTCAGAGAGGTTAGAAGATTTGCTCAGTCACACGGTAAGTATCAGAACCAGGATTCAGACTTAAGTCATTTGATCTCAAATCCAGGATTTTTTCTTTTAACAGCCTTATAAGATGGCTGTTTCTTGAAGTTTCTTGAACTAAAGGGTTGTGGCTTCAGTGGAAAGCTAATGACCCAGGATTCTGGGTCCCCTCACATGTCTGTCTCTGTCTCTGTGTCTCTTTCTTATCTCTTTCACCTTTCCCCCCTCTCATCTCTCTCTCCTTCCTTCCCTCTCTCTGTCCCTTTCTCTCTCTCTCAATTCTCTCATCTCTCTGTCTCAACTCCCTCTTTTTCATCTCTCTGTCTCTCTGTTTGTCTCTTTTTCTACCATCTCTCTCTCACCCTTGCCTTCTTACTCTTCCTCCATCTCCAGGCTGTGGTCATTCATATCAATGGGAAAGAATCATAGGTGGTGACGATGCGATGGCTAAGAGATGGCCTTGGCAAGTGAGTGTTCAGAAAGACGACAGCCACCGGTGCGGTGGGTCCCTAGTTGCCCCGCTGTGGGTGCTGACGGCTGCTAATTGCTTTTTGAAGGGGTGAGTTGAACCATTTCCAAGTCCTTTAGTGAGCTAATAAGTCAATAGGTCTGGATAAATATCATTTGCCCTATCCATTTTATATTGTTGTTGGGAAAATCCTTTGATTCCAATTCCAGGGCTATTTCCCTTTCTGGCAGGATAGTTGGGTTAGGTGGGGGAGGCTGGGTGAAAGGACATTGACCTTGAAAACAGGAAAGAGCTCGGAAAGGTAAGAGTGGCTACTGTCACAGTTCTGGCAGGGGTAGGTAGAAGTAGGGTTACAGAGAGAGAAGGAGGTGGTATGCTCCTTTAGCAATACAGTTGCAGAGTGTCTGTTCAATCTAGTTAAAAGGATCATTTGAGACATTCCAACTTTACTTTCAGATCTCAGTAGAAAAGACAAGTGGTCATCTAGCAACTACTCAAATGAGGAATAAAAAAACCCAACCCTACCTCTCAAGTCAGTCTGGCTACTTTTTGACAACTCTAACTTTTAGATTAGTGTTAAGACTTGCTTAAACTCAGCCAACTAGTCAACAAACATTTATTAGGTGTTTCCTGTGTATCAGGCCCTGTGCTAAGTAAGCAGCAGGGAAACAAAAGAAGGGGGAAGAATAAATTAATAAACAAACAAATGGATTAATGAGTAACAGAGTGAATCAGTAGATTAATGAATGAATGAATAAGTGACTGGATGAATAAAGAAAATAAAACAACTCAGACCCTGCCCCCAAGGAATTGACATCCTAATGGGGAAAACCATGTGTTAATAACTAGGTACATACAAGATCTATTCATAGTAGATGAGAGGTAATTGGAGAGTGGAGGGCACTAGCAGCTGAGGGGGTAGGAGTGGGTTTCAGAAAGGCCTCCTGCTGAGTCCTAAATGAAATGAGGCAAGCCAGGAAACAGAGGTGAGGGGGGAGAGCATTCTAGACATGGGAGACAGACCAATGCAAAGACATGAGATCTACTAAGTCAAAATCTGCTCCTCAGCAGCTCTTTGCTCTTCCTTGTATGCTCTCCTTTCCCACACCCACCCATTCACAGCTAAGCTGATAAAGGTAAACCCTTGAAGCTATTTGAAACTAATTATTGAAACTTTTGGAAAACTACAGTTATGTCTTTCTCTGTGTCTTCTTTTCTCCAGCCTAAACATCTCTAGTTCATTGAACAGATCCTCCTATGGCATGGTCTTTAGTCCCTATATCATCCTATTAAACCTCCTCTTATCCATTTCCTTCCTGTAATATAGCACCTAGAACTGAACGGAATGCTTCAAGAGAAACACAATGGGGAAAATCTTAGAACTGGAATCAGACAATCTGGATTTAAATGACACCTGCCCTGGACCTCAGTTTCTTCCTCAAAAAAAAAAAAAAGACATAATGATACATGTGTGGCCTATGTTGAATTGCTTGACAGGCTGGCGACCTGGCTCGGGCTACACAAACATCAGGAGGGTGCTAACTGTATCCTGAGTCTCCATGTTCCCATAAACCATACACCTGTGCCTGAACCCTCAGGACCATATTCCAATGTAGGTGACTTCTCCCACCCAATATTACACCCCTTTATACAGACCCTCTCCCAACTCTAAGAGATAATTCCTCCACTTGCCAACTACATGCTGAAACTTCATCCCTTTGTAAACCTTCTCAGAGACCACAGCCCCTTTCTAGTTCCTACATCCTGTTCCTGGGGGCCCTCTTCTGTCACTGGCTCTCATAGTTCCTGGAAGCTTGTGTTCAGTAAAATATCCATCATCCTCAAAATAAAAGATATTGGCAAGTTCAGTATAAAACAACAATGATAGGATAACCCCAAATGCTAACATGATCTTAACTTTGCTCTGAGAAGCATAGTGTACAGGACTAGAGAAGGGATGGCTCTGCTGCCCCTTTGCCCTGCTCAGACCACATCTGGATTATTATGTTTAGTTCTGGGGGCCACATTTTAGGAAGGATACTGACAAGGTTGGACAACATCCAGGAAAGGACTGAGGTGGGCAAAGTCCTGAGGTTATTTCATATGAGGACTGGCTAAAGAAAATGGGTATATTTATCTTAATGAAAACTTGGGGGCCATGGTAGGGGAAGGGACATAGCCATCTCCAAATATTTGAAGGGCTGTAATGAAAATGAGATTAGATTTGTTCTACTTTGTCCTAGGAGCCAGAACTAGGGGCAGTGAATGGAAGTTGCAAAGAGGCAAACAGAAACTTTCTAATGACGAGAGCTATCCCAAAGTGAAATAGGTTTACTCAGAAAGCAGTGGTTTCTCACTCCTTCTGAGTTCTTGGAACAAAGGTTAGGTGATTATTAACTGAATTAAGTTATAGAGAGGGCTTCTGTTCAGGTCCAGGTTGAAATTTTTTTGGAGGTAATTAGGGTTAAGTGACTTGCCCAGGGTCACACAGCTAGTAAATGTCTAAGAGTGGATTTGAACTCAGCTCTTCCTAACTCCAGGGCCAGTGCTCTATCTACTGCACCACCTAGCTGCCCCCAGGTTGAGTTTATGGCCTCTTGAGATCCCTTCTTACTCTGAGATTCTCTGATGCCTTCACCCAAATCATTGTCAAACACATTGAACAGCAAAAGGCCACAGGCAGATTCCTGTGGCTTCTCACAAGAGACCTCCCTTTGGGTTGGCGTGATTCACTGACTCTTTGAAGATGAGCGTTTCCAACAAATTCTGAATCTTGGTTCTGCTTGATGCCAGCAGTCATAAACAAGTATGGCAGTTGGAAAATAAAAGGAAACAGATTTTGGCTCAATAAAAGGAGGAACGTTCTAATAATCAATACTCTACAATATTGGCACTCTCTGGATTCAGAGTGATATCCCTGTTACTGGTGGTGTTCAAAATAGTTTGGATGACCACATACCAGGGCAGCTTAAAGGGCCTCCTTAAGATCCTGTGACTGAAGTCGCACCCCCATACAACATTCTCAGAAGCCGTGGTGCTGTGGCTTTCATTCAAGTCACAGAACTTACAGAGCGAATTGTCTAGTCCAGGGGTGAGGAGCCTGTGGCCCCGAAGCTACATGTGGCCGTCTAGGTCCTCAAGTACAGCCATTTCCAGTCAAATGGCTGCACTTGAGGACCCAGAGGGCCACATGTGGCTTGAGGCCACAGGTTCCCCATCCCTGGTATAGTCTTACCCCTCTTATTTTGCAGATAAGTAAACTGTGTTCCAAGAAGTTCAATAGCTTACTCAAGGTCCCTTAGCTAGCCGATGGTATAGCCAAGACTCAAGGTCCCCAGCTAACAAATGGCACAGCCAGGACTCACGGTCATATGTTCTGATTCCCCCCCGCCCCCACCAAAGTCCAATACTCCTTCCACTTCAGTGCGGTGATGACAATGTTAATGACAATGGTAATGTCTTCCCTCTCTCCAACAGCAACACTAATTTTACTGTTTTAATGGGGAGCACACAACTCGATGAAATAAACCCTGAACGTTCTCTCCGGGTCGCGGTCAAACAAGTGATAATCCATCCCGGCTACGAGGAGACCAGATACTGGTCATGGATCGGCCGTGAGAACAACGTAGCCCTCCTCAAACTGGCCGAGGTGGTGAATTACACCAAGCACATCGCCCCCGTCTGCCTTTCCTCCTCCGCGTTGGAAGTGAGGCCTGGGTCTTTCTGCTGGGTAACAGGCTGGGGCCAGACCCAAATAGACCTACCAGGACCAGAGGGTGAGGAAATGGCCCCATGGGACAAAGGAATAGCCTTGTTCTCCTGCCTTGGTATTCTTCATTGATCTTGGCTTCTTCCTCCTTAGCTCTTGCACATCCTAGCCCTCACCCTACCCACTCCAACTTCTAAGTCCTGCTTACCACATACATGTCCATCTGCCTACTTCCTGACTAATCTAATTTTACTTATTGTTAATTACTCTGACCTGCTTCCTGAGAAGTCCACTGTTTGCCCAGGAAGGTATTTCTGCCTTTCTGGATAAATCTCAGCAGCTATAATTCCCTCCGTTTCAGTATCCTGCCAGGTTGGTTTATGGCATTGGTGTTACCCTCTGTGTGCTGTCCATGGCGCTCTGCTGTGCCTGGGTCACTGCTGCTTCCTGGGACCCTTCTCCAACATGTTTCCTGGAACTGAAATTATGTGTCATGATTTGATCCCAGTCCCTACTGCCCTCCCTCCCCTCCTTCCCAGGAAAGCTTACATGAAGGCACAAGGGCCTAGAGAGATCTTCCCCTCAGGAGCATTTGTACTTGAGCAGAGGAGGCTGAGTAAGACATGATTTAACAAAAGAAATAGTTCTCTAATGATGGAATTTCAGGCATTAGACTTTATCTTTTTTAAATGGAGAGTGTTATTGTTTTTGTGGGGTTTTTCTTATTTGGCCCTCTTCAAATCACAACAATAAACTGGTGCTTTAGAGTTAAAGGGAGAGGGGCAGGGCAGAGCCAAAAGGAGCAGCAGCAGGAAGCAGCTGGATCTGAGGCAAGAGGATTTGCATTCAATCCTGATCTGTGATTTTGACTTCCTTATCTGTAAAAAGAGGGGTTGCACTCAGCGATCTCATAAGGTGCTTTCCATAGTGCCTACTATGTGCCAGAAACTATGCCAAGTGCTTTACAAATGATCTTCATAACAACCCTGGGAGGTGGGTCTTGTTAATATACTTATTTGACATTGTGACTGTTATCTAACCCAAGGTATAACTGAGCAGCAATCCCCTTACAGAATCCCTGAAGATTAATTGTTAAGATTGATTAACAGGCCTTTTCCCTTGAAGGCCTCCAATATAATAGGGAACACAAACTCACTGTCTCCCAAGGCAACTAGCTCCTTTTCCTTTTGGACGTTTTAGTTAGAAGATTTCCTTCAGATTGTGTATACGAGAATCTGCAAATCTTGCAACTTTGCTAATTGCTCCGTTTATCCACTCCCCAAACATTTATTAAATATCTATTAGGCCCTATAACATATATAATCCCCTATCTCCATGGCAGGTCTTTCGATGTTTAAAGACAGCCATCCTTTCCTCTTCTACCCCATAAGTCTCCTCTTAGGCTAAGCAGGCCCTCTTCCATCAGGTTCCAATTGTAGGACTCAGAGCCTGAAGTAGGCTTAGAGGTCACTTAATGAGTCCAATCCCCTCACTTTACAGAGGAAGTAACAGAATCAGAAGAAGAAATGATTTTCCCAGGATCATGCATATTAGGTTGCAGAGCTAAGATTCAAACCCAGGTTGTATGACTCCAAAACTAGTGCTCACAGGCAATCAGAGAGAGAAAATCTGCCTGGTTCCAGACTAGATGTCCTAAATGGAGTCAGCTCTTCAGGGGTCTAGATTCCCCTGGGACTGGCTCAGAGTGAGGCTCCTGTGTTCTTTCTTCCCTTTTGACTCCCATTGAAAATTTTTTCTTATGTCTCTGGACTGAGTTCATCAGTCCATTCTACAATCTCAAGTTCATTTGAACCAATTGAAAAGCCTCCTAAAGGGCTGGCAAACTTGTAAGGAATTACCCATACTGCTTTACAATCCCTTGGCTAGCTAAGTATCCTATTACCTCATTTCCATTAGGAAATAGGTGGGGAATGCCAGCAGATAAATAGAACAGTTCCCATCCTTTTGCAGTCTGAATCATTCACTCCAATTCATGGGTTACCCCTCAAAGGCCTGCTTTTACTAGATTGGAAATTATGCCACCCAAGGATCACCTCGTGGAGTATGGCATAGTTAGCCTAAGAAGAGACTTATTGGATGGCTGTCTTCAAGAATTGAAAGACCTGCCATGGAGATGGGGGATTAGATGTCCACTTCATAGTCCCCATCCTTTCCAGAGTTCAGTGGAAGCCAGGGACAAGGATGAGCACTGAAGAGTTAGAAAGAACTGTTTGGTGGTGGCAGAACAGGAGAGAGGGTTAGGTGCTTTCTCTTCTCTCCTTTTGCTGAACCTTCTAGACTGACTACAGTGACTAAAGGAGATTATTAGCATGTCTAAGCTCTAAATGCTGGGCAGGCTAGTGGTGTCATCCCTGGTAATTACCCTGTGGGCTTTGGGATGGTCTAGTTGGGTTGGGGGAAGCCCCGGGGGATCATGGAACGCAGAAAGCTTTAACCACTGAGGTCTTTCCCACCCCAAACCCCCACAGCACAGACGTCTCCGAGACTTCAGGAAGCTGAGATCTTGGTCATGAGCAACGATGACTGTGACTCCCGGTACCATGACATCTCAGAAGTGCCCAGGATCGTCCGCATCATCTCCTCTAACATGCTGTGCAGCGATTATTCCCGAGGAAGAGACTTCTGCTATGTGAGTTCTCTGCATAAGACCCAGTGCTGAGTGCAGTACCTGGTACCTAGGAGATGCTTATTGATTGGCTGAACCATGGAAAGAAGCTTCCCCCTTCCTTGGTGCCCACTCCCCAGCCCCACTCCATCCTTCATCTCTCAGGGCTCTTAGTCATTGTCAGAGAGGAGTCCTAGAAGCTTAGTGTAGATTTAGAAACATCATACAACCTAGTGTCTAGAGACAGATTGTGGAACAGAACTCTAGAATTTCAGAGAGTATCTATGAGACAGCTAGGCGGTGCCATGGCACATAGAGCTTTGAGACCTGGAGTCAGGAAGCTCCAAGTTCAAATCAGCCTCAGATACTTACCAGCTGTGGGACACTGGGCAAATCACTTTATCTTCTGTCTGCCTCATTTTCCTCATTTGTACAATGAAGACCATAATAGCACTTCCCTCCCAGGGTATAATAGTGATAAAATGAGATTACATTCGTGAAGCACTTGGCAAACCTTAGGGCACTATATGAGTGGTGCTAATAATAGTCAGCACTGTACTATACACATGCTAGCAGTTACACTGAAAGTAATAGCTAGCATTATATAGTGCCTATCATGGGCCGGGCGCTGTGCTGAGTGCTTTCCAAAATGACCTCGTTTGGTCTTCATAACAGCCTGAGAAGTGAGTGCTATCGTCATACTTACTTTACATTTTCGTTGGTGTTTAATCCACAGTGTGACTGAGCAGCAATCCCCTCACAGAATCCCTGAGGATTAGTTATCCAGCATCTTCCCCTGAAGGCCTCCACTATAGCAGGAGCCTACACTTGCTGTATCCCAAGGCAGCCAGTGCCTTTTCTTTTGGCGCAGCTTTAGTTGTTAAGAAGTTTTCCCTCAGATTGTACTAAAATCTGTGTCTTTCGCAACTTTGCTAATTATTCAGTTCATTCATTCCTGAAACATGTATTAAATGCCTATTATATTACAAGACCCTATGCTAGGCCCTGGGGGTAAAAACAGTAGATACAAAGGACTGCTTTCAAGCAGTTTTCTTTTTTAATTTTTTATTTTTCCCCAATTGCATGTAAAAACTATTTTAATATTCTTTTTTTCAAATTTTGAGTTCCAAATTCTCTCTCTCCCTCTCCTCCCCCCTCATTAAGAAGGCAAGCAGTTTTACATAGGTTATACATGTGCAGTCGTGTAAAATATATTTCCACATAAGCCATGCTGTGAAAGGAAACACACACACAAAAGCAGGAAAGATAAAGAATGTGAAGAAATAGTATGCTTTGATTTGCTTCAGACTCCATCAGTTCTTTCTTTGGAGGTGGATAGCATTTTTCATCGTAAGTCCATCAGAGTTGCCTTGGATCAATGTATTGCTCAGAATAGCTAAGTTATTCATAGTTTATTATCATGCAGTATTGCTGTTCCTTTATACAGTGTTCTCCTGGTTTTGCTCACTTCACTTTGCACCAGTTCATGTAAGCCTTTCCAGGCTTTTCTGAGAGCATCCTGCTTGTCATGTCTTATAGCACAGTAGTATTTTATCACAATTATATGCAACAACTTGTTCAGCCATTCTCCAAGTGATGGGCATCCCCTCAATTCCCAATTCTTTGCCACCACTGAAAGAGCTGCTATAAATATTTTTGTCCATATAGGTCCTTTTCCTTTATTATTTTTTATCTCTTTGGGACACAGTAGTGGTATTGCTTGGTCAAAGGATGTGCATGTTTTCAGAGCCCTTTGGGCATAGTTCAAAATTGCTCTCTAGAATGGTCGCATCAGTTTACAACTTCACCAACAATGCATTAGTTTCTTAATTTTCCCTCATCCCCTCCAACATTTGTCATTTTCCTTTTCTGTCCTATTAGCCAATCTAATAGGTGTGGGGTGGTAGCTCAGAGTTGCTTTAATTTGCATTTCTACAATCAGTAGTGATTTAGAGCATTTTTTTTCATATAACTATAGATACCTTTGATTGCTTTGTCTAAAAACTGCCTCTTCATATCCTTTGATGATTTATCAATTGAGGAATGGCTCTTATTTCTATAAATTTGACTCAGTTTCTATATATTTGAGAAATGAGGTCTACATCAGAGAAAACTGCTGTAAAAATTTTTTCACAGTAATGATTACTATGTATTTCCCTCCATCCTATCCCCCCCCATTTATCCTTATCTTTCTCCTTTCACCCTGTCCAATCTCAAAAGTGTTTTGCTTCTGACTTTTATTTCCCCCAATCTGCCCTCCCTTCTATCAGCCCCCCTCCCTTACTGCCTTCCCCTCTGCTTGACCTGGGAGCTCTGGAATTTGGCTGTAATATTCTTCAGAGTTTTCATTTTGGGATGTCTTTCAGAAGGTGATTGATGGATTCTTTCACTGTCTATTTTACCCTCTGGTTCTGGACATTAGGGCAGTTTTCCTTAATAATTTCTTGAAAGATGATGTCTAGGCTCTTTTTTTTTATCATGGCTTTCAGGTAGTCCAGAAATTTTATCTTATCTCTCCTCAATGTATTTTCTAGGTCAGTTGTTTTTCCAATGAGACATTTTACATTTTCTTCTATCTTTTCTTCTTTTGATTTGATTTTATTGTTTCATGATGTCATAAAGTCATTAGCTTCCACTTGCCCAATCTTGATTTTTAAGGAATTATTTTCTGCAGTGAGCTTTTCTACCTCCTTTTCCATTTGGCCAATTCTTTTTAAGGAATTCTTTTCTTCAGTGAATTTTTGTATATTTTTCCCCCTTTGGCCAATTCTGCTTTTCAAGGCATACTTTTCTTCATTGGATTTTTGTGCCGCTTTTACCATTTGGCCTATTCTGGTTTTTTTAAGGTGTTATTTTCTTCAGTATTTTCTGTGCCTCCTTTTACCAAGCTGTCAATTTTTTTTCATTATTTTCTTGCATCACTCTCATTTCTCTTCCCATTTTTATCTCTGTCTCTCTTACTTGATTTTTAAAATCCTTTGTCAACTCTTCCATGGACTGAGGCTAATTCATATTTTTCTCTGAGGCTTTGGATGTAGCGGTTTTGACTTTGTTGTCTTCCTCTGAGTTTGTGTTTCGAGTTTTCCTGTCACCATAGTAACGTAGTAGTCATCATAGTAACGTCAGGATCTTTTTCTGCTGTTTGCTCATTTTTCCAGCCTATTTCTTTACTTTTAACTCTATGCTAAAGTGAGGTTCTGGTTATAGAATGGAGGGGCCCTATCCCAAGCTTCAGGTTTTTTGTGCAGCTGTCTTCAGAGCTAATTCTGGGGACCTGTACATTTTTGGTTCTTCGAAGGTGGTATGATCTAGGAAGAGGTGTTTTTGTACTCTAGTCTGTGAGTGACCACAAGCACTCTTTCCTGCCCTGGAACTGTGAGCAGAGTTCCAGCTTCCATATGGCTGTGTGGCGTATTAGTGCTCTTCCCTCCCCAGGACTACAATCAATGACTATGC
Source organism: Trichosurus vulpecula (assembly GCF_011100635.1). Classification (NCBI taxonomy): domain Eukaryota; kingdom Metazoa; phylum Chordata; class Mammalia; order Diprotodontia; family Phalangeridae; genus Trichosurus; species Trichosurus vulpecula. The sequence continues at coordinate 113,935,450 of NC_050581.1, forward strand.
CCTTTGTAGTGTGGATAAAAAGAGAGTTGGTCCCATTCTGAGACAGTGAAGAGAATTAGTTCTAGTGGAAGAAGTCGGGCCTTGAGTTTGCACTTTACTCCTTTCCTTGTACCTTTGATAAAGTGCCTCAAGGGATGGAGGGCCAAGATTGCTCTCTCCTATCTTCCTCCATACCTTGGGATAGTGTCTTGCAGAAAGCCCCGGCAGAATCCAGAGGCCCTAAGAGGAGTGAAGGTCTGGTGCCTAGATTTGGAATCTTGTTCTCTTCAACAATGTTCTTCACTACAAGACACCATGACAGCTCCCCCCAGAATCTTCAGCAAGGATTCAGGCACCAGCCACCTCTACTCTGTCTCTGGAGGCTCCTAAAGAATGCTTTCTGTAGCCAGATTTTCTGACTTTTCCCAAACCCATTGGATTTCTTTCAGTGTGCCTGGGGCAAATAGTACTGTATCATCACAGAGTTGTAGTCACATGCAACACAACTATAAACAAAGTCACTCTGTCCCACCCAGGCTCATATACTGCCCAGACAGCCATCTGTACTGTGAGTTTCACTCTACAAGGCCATGCAGACCTCAGCTTACCCCTCTTCCCAGCCCTCACTAATAACTGCCCTTCCTCTCTCTCTGCAGGGAGATGATGGGAGCCCACTCGTCTGTGAGATTGACAGCACGTGGTTCCAAACAGGGATAGTGAGCTGGACCATGGGATGTGCTCATCTGGAAACCCCAGGTGTCTATTCTCGGGTCAGCCAGTACTCCACCTGGATAGAGAAGGAGATAGCAGAGCTGAACTATGCAGTCTCTACCCTCATGGCCTCCTCCTGGATCACACCTTTATCCCTGCTGTTGCCCATTTCTCTCATGATGGCCCTGTGAACTCCTCTCCACTCCTTCTCTGAATTCCTCTTCCATGCCCCACCCCCTCCCCACTATCAGCCCCCTACTATTCCTGGAAGCTTTCCTTCATTTCCTTCCAGGACCTCCTGAATTCCTGCTATTTCCCTGAGGATTTTACTCCCTTCCTTAGCCTCATAACCTCTAACATAGCTGAGACTCAGGAAGTTGAGTGGCTGAAGTTGGAGGATTGATTTCTAAGGCTGAGTGGGCAGGTCAAGGAGCTATCTGAAGATATCTGTGGCAAATTGGGCAGGAGGTGAGGCCAGAGGGAGAAGAGTAGCAACTTGGGAAAGGATAGGATACTAGGGTTTAGGGTTTAGGAGATTTGGATCCCATAGGCCTCATTGTAAAGGGGAGGGAAGACCCCTCAGGCCCTTAGAGATCTGTGGAGAAGGGAATAATCAGAAAGAATGGTTTTAGAAATTGATAGGAAGATGGTAGCCATTCAACTCAAGCAGAGGGAGCCAGAGGTGATCTGGGAGAGAGGGTCTGGTACATGAGTGGCTCACTCATGCTAAACAGAGAGAGATTAGCATAGTACTGTATCTTACATATAGCAGGGACTCAATAAATTCATGTTCGTTGATGGATCAGCTGATTCTCTGTTCTTCAAACACTCACACACTAACCTATGAGGAGGTACCCTTTCTTAAGCCCACTGGACCTCTTTCTTCTAGGATTGATTGTGATGTAAGGGTTACACCAGACTGTCTTATTTATGTTGGATTATAGAAACCCAAATAGCAGAGCTGAAATGGACCATGGAGATCACCTAGTCCTATTGCTTCATTTTACACATGAAAAAAATTAAGACCCAGAAAAATTTCATGCCCAGAGTTCATTGAATGAATTAGTGGCATTGCTGAGATTAGAACATAGGTATCCTGATTCAAGACATCACGAATCTTGAGATTGCTTTTTACCACTCCCACCCCAGAACATGAAGGGGCAAATTTCTTCCATCATAGGCCACTTTCCTGAATCCCCGTCTTTCCTTGCTACCTCTTATTCTAAAGCTTTCCTCCCACCCTTCCTGGGGCCATCCTGTGTACACACAGTTCAGATGCACCATTAATATTTACTACAATGTGAGAAGATCTTTTAGAGGCTTGGAGAGAGGTGACTAGATACATTTGAAGTCACATATGTAGTCTTCTATCCCCCTGTTGGCCCGATTAAGTATCCAGACGTTCATCTCTTCCAAAGCATCCCTGGCCATCATCTACTGTTCCCATGCCCTGACCCTTACAGTTATGGTTTAACTGGGTAATCCCACTTCAAGAAGGGATTAGAGACTCCAGAATGAATGTTTAATGAAATGATCCTGATGAGAAAAAATAGGGGTAAGTATCTAAAGAGATCAAATGTAGCTGCCCAGGGAATTCTCAAATGAACTCAGAGCCAAGCAGAACAGGCCCGAAAGATGGGAGAAGAGGGACGTAACCAAAGATGAAGACCAGTAGGTGAGAGAGGCTGGTGAAAACAGAACAGGAAAGGCTAAAGCCTGGGAAAATTGAGAAAAGGAGAAAAAGAGGTTTGGGTAAGCTTTGGGGGAGGGAAAGGGGCAAGCTCCTGTGGAATGAATGTATGTATGAATGAATGAAAGAAAAAGCATTTATGAAGCACTTATTATATGCGAAGCAGTGTGCTAAGTGCTAGAGATACACATAGAAAATCTGAGGCTGTCCCTGCTCCCAAGCAATTTACAATAATAGGGAAGATATCACATGTGGGACTTTTCCATTATAGATGACAAGGCCCCAGGGTCAGTCCTATGGGGCAGCCATGAAGTAGATGTTAAGCATGTTCTGTCATGTCATTTCCACTGATAAAAACCCTGTCTACCCTGAACCATTTCCATGACACCAAGGACTCTGATGGTGAGAGCTTTCTCTAACTGTGGTTGCTAAGGAGGTGGGGGCTGCAGCTGCCTACTGAGGCTGTTGCCAGATCATGTTGCCAGAAGGACTGTTTCCTTCCTGGGCTGGAATGGGGACCGAACAGTGATCTAAGGACCACTGGTTGGTCACTGGTCGGTGTTGGTGGCGGTGAGAAGGGTGAGTCCCCTCTCTGCAGGGATTGTTACCTTCAAATGCTGGCAATGAAGCCCAGGATGGAAGCAGTACCAGTGGTCTGGGAGGCACTGCTATCCTCAGGGCTCTTGGGTGGAGAGTGCTGGACTCCATCAAGGTCCATGTTCTTTCTCTACAACCATCTGTAGTATAGTCGGGGGTGTGGCTTGCCACCCCCACCCAGACGAATAATGATAATGAATAACATTTATATATGTGCATTATGGTTTACAAATATTGTTTCATGATAATTAGCAATACTAAGTATCTAACACTTGGGTAGCGCTTACTGTGTGCCAGGCACTGTGCTAAGTGCTCTGCAATCATTACATCATTTGATCCTGTTACTATCCCCATCTGACAGATGAGGAAACTGAGGTTAATGGGTGTATTATGAAGGCAGAATTTATGATTTCAAAGAGAATCCTATATATGTCTGAAAGGTTCGGAACCGCAGGATATAAGGAATTCTCTAGGTAGAAGGCAGAAGAATTAAAGCATGTATTCAAGCTCCAAAGTAACAGACCCATGAACCAGTGTCCCCATTTTGATATTTTGATCAAAAGCTTCTAGGCCCAATAAGTCCGCCTCACAAGAGTGATCAGGAGGCCACAGAGAAGCATGATGGTATAAAGCAAAATCATATACATGCTTCCCCTCTACGGTAAGAAGATTACCCACTGGCCTCAAGTCCTTGCTTGGCACTCCTCGGTCCACACGTGGGTCAGCTCTGCTACTGGCAGTTCCTGCTTCAGCTTCGGCTGTAGCTGTCTCTGGCTCCAACGGAAAAGGATCTTCAAGCCATCTTCTCTCCTCTTATAGAGTTTTTGACATCATCAAGCGTCACCTGAATGACCAGAGCCCAGGCTCTGGTGATTGGTTCTTGAGTTGGCCCCTCCCCTTAGGACCCTGGGAGGTTCACATCCACGTAGATTAGGTTAACACCCAATAGGGTATGGCTCTGGAATTAACACCTCCCCTTAGCCAGCCCCATGAATCATCACAAAGAGGCGGACTTAAACCCACGTGGTCTAAAAGCCTCTGCTGTCCCAGACATGTAAACTAGGCCCTCCATGGAGTTAGCCCTACCTTGGGCCCCACCTTAGTTGCTGATCCACACCCACTAAGGTTTTACACCTAATAGGGCTCTGGGCCTGGGGCCCAGCACCTAGTAAGGCTTAATGAGATAAACTGAGTTACTCAAAGAAAACAAAGGCCATTTTGCTTACCAACTGTAACCAGAATGGCCTTTGTTTTCTTTGAGTGACTCAGTTTATCTCAGTGAGCTTTACTAGGTGCTAAGCTCTGGGCCCAAACTCCATTAGCTATTAATGTGATCCATGTGAATGTGAACCTCCCAGGGTCCTAAGGGGAGGGGCCAACTCAAGAACCAATCACCAGAGCCTGAGCTCTGGTGATTCAGATGATGTTTGATGATGTCTGAAGCCCTATAAGAAGGGAGGACAGAGCCATTTGTGCGGGGCTCTGGAGGTGGTGTTGATGAGGAGACTCTGGGCAGCTGTAGCTAAGGAGCCCTCCAGCTTGTAAACCTGGATGCTGAAACTTTGTTGAACTCTGGTAACTATATGTTGGGATTTGAATCAGACAAAGTCTGTTGATGTTTGTAATTTGTTACATTTTGTTTTGAAGTTCAGGGTGTGGGCTTTTTCCCCTGAACTAACTGAATGATATTTGAATGCTGAATTAAAAGTAAGCTTGTCAACCCCTTCACCTTGCTTTCCTTAATTAAGCAGATCAGAAGAACCTGTGCTGTTGGCAGCTTTCTGGGTGCTGGCTGTGGGTGAATCTTATACCCCCACAGAAGGTGCTAGCCAGAGTGTTGAAACAAATGGCGTAGTCAGCAGGATCTGGCTTTAACAAGGAAGCATGGTGTGTTGGGGTACTGGGTTGATTGAATGTTTCCCAGTTTTTGGATTGCTCTTTGTACTTGGAGTGGCTATGGTTCTGTGCAGCCTCAGGAGCAACAAAGTCCTGAAGGAAAACAGGCCGGTGGAAGTGCTGGGCGTGGTTTCCCAGGGGCCCAGAGCAGGAGATAATCCCTTCTTCCCAGGGTTTAAGCTGATAAGCCTGGCCCTGGAGGACTGTGCTGAAAGGGTGAAAGTCTTGAGATTATATTGTATATGGAGTTTTGAAACAGGAGTGGAGAATGGCCTTGGAGAGTTGGAGAATGGCCTTCCTACAGATTTGGCAGGAGGGGCTGGTGAGAAAAAAGAAGCGTACTGCAGCTGCCAAAATACTGACCCAGACAGAGCAGAAGACTGCCTGCATGAGAACTTTGGAAAGGTGAGAGCAGTGAGCTGCTTTCCAGCTGACTTTGGTGAGATGAGCACAAAGATGGGGAACCACCCACATCGGGATTCCAGAAGAATCCAGGTGAGGCCAGCTGGAGTTGGAACCCAGGAGCCTGAAGTCCAGCCCTGGGGCAAGATGGAAACTTTGCAGCAAGGCACTGAGTCTGCCTTTTTGGTCCCTTCAGCTTGGGCTGCTTGGGATTCAGGAGGGAGGCATGGATTTGTTTTTGTTGGGGTGGGGGAAGTGCCTTGGACCCCTAGGGACCCCACCCTGTTGGCTTTATTGCCCAGTGGACCCTCGGGACTTGGAACCAGGGACTGGAACTTAATGGGGAGAACAGACCCTAAAAGAACTTTGTTTGGACTCTTTCTTTGAAATTGGGACTTTGGGTGCCACGTGGAAGCCTGCAATGGCAGTTTGGGGAGGAGATATCCCCAAGAGAACTCTATTTGTTTGTCTGGTTGCTTTAGGCCCTTGCCTCAGGGTACTGGGAAAAAGCCTGTGATGGCAGTGTGCTGCTGAAGAAGCACTTTATTTGGACACTTTATGAGCTTATCAGATTAACTTGCTTTGACCTAGGGGTGGGCATTTGAATAGTTAACAATTATTTTGGAAATGATTGATTGAAGAAATTATCTTCCTGGGACCTAGGGGTTGGTCACATTTGAATTGTAAACCAATATTTGGGAATATCACTGAATGATATGTTTTGTTTTATTATGAATGATATGTTTTTGTTTCCTTTGTAATTGGATCACAATGTATGTTCTAGGATACATGGCTGATTAGATTATGTATCCTAGAGCAAGGGGTGGAGTGTAACCAAAATGACCTTTGTTTTCTTTGAGTGACTCAGTTTATCTCAGTGAGCTTTACTAGGTGCTAAGCCCCGGGCCCAAACTCCATTAGCTATTAATGTGATCCATGTGAATGTGAACCTCCCAGGGTCCTAAGGGGAGGGGCCAACTCAAGAACCAATCACCAGAGCCTGAGCTCTGGTGATTCAGATGATGTTTGATGATGTCTGAAGCCCTATAAGAAGGGAGGACAGAACCATTTGTGCGGGGCTCTGGAGGTGGTGTTGATGAGGAGACTCTGGGCAGCTGTAGCTAAGGAGCCCTCCAGCTTGTAAACCTGGATGCTGAAACTTTGTTGAACTCTGGTAACTATGTGTTGGGATTTGAATCAGACAAAGTCTGTTGAAGTTTGTAATTTGTTGGCATTTTGTTTTGAAGTTCAGGGTGCAGGCTTTTTCCCCTGAACTAACTGAATGATATTTGAATGCTGAATTAAAAGTAAGCTTGTCAACCCCTTCACCTTGCTTTCCTTAATTAAGCAGATCAGAAGAACCTGTGCTGTTGGCAGCTTTCTGGGTGCTGGCTGTGGGTGAATCTTATACCCCCACAAAAGCTGCTAGCCAGATTGTTGAAACAGCAACACAATGGGTTAAGTGACTCGCCCATATCTTCACAGCAATCTAGCGAGGCGAGTGCAATTGTTAGCCCCATTTACCGAGGAGGTTGAGGTGGGCAGTTCAGTGACTCGCCCAAGGTGGCATAGTTAGTCAGTGGCTCTACCTGAGCTCAAGTCTTTCCTGAATCCATATCCAGTGCTCTAACCACTGTGCCTGGCTAGTGGTGTTCTGTCATTCCCTGGGAGGGCACCAATTTTGAGCTTCTCCTTCTCATCCGTTAACAGCACTAACACAAGGTTAACAGTTTTCAAGGTTGGGAACAGTAGTTTAGAGAAAAGGCTCTTTGCCTGGTTTCCAAAGACACCTCAGAGGTCTGTGGGTGGATTTCAGGCAGTCCATGAATTGGTGTGTCTGTGTGTCAATATAATTGGTCTTGTTTGTAAGTCTGCGCATAGTATTTTATGTATTATAAAACATTACTCTCAGAAGGGACCTATTGGCTTTACCAGTATAATCCAAGAAAAGTGAAGAGATGTTATTAGTAATAATAATTACCATTTAGGCTGTACTAAGCTCTTTTATAATTGTTATCTCATGTGGTCCTCACAACAGTACTGGAATGTAGGTGCTATATTATCTCCATTTTACAAATAGAGAAACTGAGGCAAACGGGGTAAGTGACTTGCCCAGGGTCACACAGCTAGTAAGTGTCTGAGGCCGGATTTGAACTTGAGGAGTCTTCCTGACTCCAGGCCTCAGTTTCCTCATCTGAAAAATGAGCTGGGGAAGGAAATGACAAACTACTCCTTTATCTCTGCCAAGAAACCCCCCAAAAAAGGGGTCATGAAGAATTGGACATGACTCAAACGACTTGACAGCAAAAACATCTACTCTCAGAACCTCAGTTTACCTGAAAGATGGGGCTAGAAGTCCTTGAACGCTCAAAGAAAGCAACTGGCAAATCCTGAAACACTGTAGAAATGGAAGCTAATGTTGTTATAATAGGAACCAAATCGGTTTGTGTCTCTCATCCTAGAGGGTCTACACCTGAGGCCATAGGAGACCCCTGAGAGTGTGACTGCCATGTGCCTTCAGCGATCTTGGAGAAGCTGTGTCAAATGGGAAGGATGTAGCAGGTGTGGAAAAAGGCAAACATTCTCGTAGTTTAAAAAAAATGGAATTCCAGAAAGAATAGGTCAGTGAACTTGACCTTGATCATCAGCAACATTTTAAAGGGGGTTATTATTAAAGAGCGAGATTCTCAGATCTTTCCATAGCACCTGGTAATGGGTGAGATGCAAAGGAAGGAGGCTGTCAATGTTTATTGAATGGATTAATGAATGAGGGAACGAGGGTAAGGGCTCGTTCTGTGACTGTGGTTAGGACTCACTTCTATGGCCAAGCTTAAAGCTAAGCCTGTAGCTTTGGTCAGTCTGTGGCCAGGGACAGAGCTCAGCCTGTGGTCTGTAGTAATCATAACAGGGGACATTCATGGGTAGTGCCGTAAGGGCTGCAAAGCATTGTATGTACAGGATCTGATTTAAGCTTCGTAATAGGCCTGCGAGGTAGGTATCAACAGCCCCATTTTACAGGTAAGGAAAGTAAAGTGCAGAAAAGTTGTTTAAAGTCACATGTCTAGTAAATGTCAGAGATGGGTTTCATTCCAGGTGCCTCCCTATTCTAGGTGCTAGCTTGTGTTGCCTGTGCCAAGGGTAGGGTTTACACTGTGATTGGGTTAGAGCACAGTCTGGAGTCAAGAGGAAGGTTTGGTCTTTGAAAGGACCACTGAGCTAACTAGTTCATAGCTAGGAGTTCAGAATGATAGAGCTCGAGAGCGCGCGCGCACACACACACACACACACACACACACACACACACACCCCATCCCTGGATCACAGCCCCTTGCTTCCTAAAAGAGGACATCTCAGTAATCTTATAAACTGCATCCTTCCTCCCTCCTTCCTTGGGGCCCATTCACCACCTACTAGCTCCCCTCGGCCCTGTGGAACACCCCTGTCTTATGGCCCACTGCACATAAATGCCCTCTCCACCCCCATCCATCTCCACCTCGGGCCATCCTATGAGGCCTGGGGAAGTCTCCAGTCCCTGCCTTCAACCCCACAGGCCTGTCTGAAATCATTTATCTCCTACGTCTGCCTTCACACTCACGCCACAGAAGGGGCCAGGGTAGGTTCCCCCACAGCCTCTTGTGGTCAATTGACCTTAAACTGAACTTCATCTAGAGATCACAGGAACTTTAAACTACAAGGGAGGGAGACGGGAAATCATGGAACTGGACTGGGAGCCAGACTATAATCTGTTATTCAATAATGCATTGTGTGACCTTAAAGTCATTGCCCTTCTCAGGCCTCAAATGTGAGCCTTGAGTCAAGGTCTCTTCCAGCTCTGTGACATGACTGATCTTGGACTCTCAGCCCTTTCTATGGGAAGCCTAGCTGTGATTGAGAAACCAAGTTACCCCACCCCCAAACCCAGTAGTAGTGAGTTTATATGGATGTTTGCCTTGATTCCATCCTCTATGAAATAGGGATAGTAACAGCACCCACCTCTCAGGGTTGTTGTGAGGATCAAATCTGATAGTATTTGTAAAAAGCATTTAACACAGTACCTGACATATAATAGACACTATATAAATATAAATAAATTTTCCCTTCCTAGGGAAATACAACTTATTCATTCATCTTTGTTTTGGGAGGGAGACAGAAGGGGATCTTGATAGGGCAGAATGAGTTTTCTGTTCGTGGGGCAAGGAAACCTGTCTTCTTTATGACCTTTCCTATCTGTGCGTCTTGGATAAGTCATTTCACTCCTAGGAGCCTCAGTTTCCTTTTCTACAAAATGGGACATGATAACCCTGGGCCCCCAGTTGCAAATGTATGGGAAGACAAGGGGCCCCAGAGGCACGCAGTAGGCAGGCATAGATGGATTACAATTTGCATTATTAGAAGGAATGACCACATCTATGAGATTGCAGATCTGTTAGGATTACCCTTGTACTGTCTAATTCACTCTAAAAATGTTCGCTGTTGTTGTTACAATGATGACGATGACGACCATATCATGGACCCAAAGACTGTTGATATTAAAAAGATGGCCCTTTGTTTCTGGGAGAAGCTCAAAAAATCACTGGACCCTTTCCCAAAGGCAGTCTGGCTCATTCCTTCTTTTCAATACCAATTTTATGGTAATGCGACCTGACTGTGAGTCACAGAACACAAAGAGGACATGAGGAGAACTCACAGAAAGTCCCCAGGACATGAGGTAGGCCCCATCTAGTGAATCCATGGGAAAGCATGGACAAGAACTGCGCAGGGCTGGGCAAGTGTGGATGGCTTGCAGCCTGTACCATTGGAAGGGAGAGAAGGGAAGAAGAAAGGCGTTTAGTTAGCTCTTACTATGTACTTCACAAATATTATCACATTTGTTTCTCCCAACAACCCTGAGAGGCAGGCGTTATAATTATCCTAATTTTATAGTTGAGGAAACTGAGGCAAACGGGTAAGTGACTTGCCCAGGGTCACACAGCTATCATGTATCTGAGGCTGGATTTAAACTTAGGTCTTCATGTGGAAAGAATATCCCCATGGATTTCATCACAGATCCATTAGAATGACCCTGCTACCCCTACAAGTAGTTATTGGCACAATGTCTTGGGGCCTTGGCTCTAACCCAAAGCTCTGCCTTCCTCCTTCCCATGGCTTTCACTAGGATCTGTCTTTTGCCTGGGCTATGCTGGGTTGGACTGCCCAGCCATGAGTTACCTGACCCTGGGTGGCCATCTCCATGTACCATTTCTCCAATGCCACCTCTCACCAGGCCTGAGGCATCTCCCGTTAACCTGCAAGTTTGGTTAAAGGAGGCAAACAAGCTAGGTGATAGGAAAACCCATATTGTTTACTATTTTCCCTTAAAGCATAGCAGGCATGCATGCATGGAGTCAGACAAAATCTGACTGCTGAACAAAAGAATGAGAAAGTTTATTATGTACATTATTTTTAGCAGACTCAGCATATCTGGGTCACTCAATTTTATGATCGTCATGTATGTTCAACCATGATACAAGACAAGGATTTTCCTTAATGGAATAGGTTGTAAATACAGTAAGTCAGGATAGTTGACAAAGTGTCAATTGGAATTACAACCCAGGATCTCTTTGTTTAATTTGCCATTAACATTCCATAGCATTGAATTAGAATAGGAAAAGAAGAAACTAAATTATCACTTTTTGCAGATGATATGATGATTTATCTAGAGAATCCTAGAGAATCAAGTAAAAAACTCCTTGAAATAATAAACAACTTTAGCAAAGTTGCAGGATATAAAATAAACCCACATAAATCCTCAGCATTCCTATACATTACTGACAAAGCCCAACAGCAAGAGATAGAAAGAGAAATTCCATTCAAAGTTACTGAAGGCACTATAAAATATTTGGGAGTCTATTTGCCAAGACAAACCCAGGGCCTATATGAACATAACTATGAAACACTTTTCACGCGAATAAAATCAGATCTAAATAAATGGAGAAATATCAGTTGACAATGACAATTTTACCTAAATTAATCTATCTATTCAGTGCTATACCAATTGAACTACCAAAAATTTTTTTTTACTGAGCTGGACAAAATAATAACAAAATTCATTTGGAAAAACAAGAGGTCTAGAGTATCTAGGATATTAATGAAAAGACATGCTAGAGATGGTGGCTTAGCCACACCAGATATTAAACTGTACTACACAGCAGCAGTCATCAAAACTGCCTGGTACTGGTTAAGAAACAGGGGTGTGGATCAGTGGAATAGGATAGGTACACAAGTAGGTGAAATCAACAAGTTTAGCAATCTACTCTTTGATAAACCCAAAGAGGCCAGCTTCTGGGCTAATAATTCACTATTTCACAAAAATTGTTGGGAAAATTGGAAAATGGTAGGGCAAAAACTGGGCATAGACCAATATCTTACACCATATACCAAAATAAAGTCAAAATGGGTTCATGATTTAGGAGTAAAAGCTGATACTCTAAGTAATTTGGGAAAGCAAGGAATAGTTTACTTATCAGATTTGTGGAAAAGTAAAGAATTCATGACCCAACAAGAGATAGAGAGCATTACAAAATGCAAAATGGATAATTTTGATTATGTCAAATTGAAATGTTTTTGTACAAAAAAAGCCAATGCAACAAGAATTAGGAGGGAAGCAGAAAATTGGGAGAAAATCTTTGCAACTAGTATCTCTGATAAAGGCCTGATTTCTAAAATATACAGGGAGCTGAGCCAAATATATAGGAATACAAGCCATTCCCCAATTGAGAAATGGTCAAAGGATATGAACAGGCAGTTTTCAGAGGAAGAAATTAAAGCTATCTATAGGCATATGAAAAAATGCTCTGGATCACTACTGATTAGAGAAATGCAAATCAAAACAACTCTTAGATACCACATCTCTCCTGTCAGATTGGCTAAAATAACAAAACAGGAAAATGATAAATGCTGGAAAGGATGTGGGGAAATTGGAACATTGTTGCATTGCTGGTGGAGTTGTGAGCTGATCCGGCCATTTTGGAGAGCAGTTTGGAACTATGCCCAAAGGGCTATAGAAATGTTCATACCCTTTGACCCAGCAATACCACTTCTAGGGTTGTATCCCAAAGAAATCACACAAGCGGGAAAAGGACCCATATGTACAAAAATATTTATAGCAGCTCTTTTTGTGGTAGCCAAGAATTGGAAATCAAAGGGATGCCCATCAATTGGGGAATGGCTGAACAAGCTGTGGTATATGAAGGTGATGGAATACTATTGTGCCATAAGAAATGGGGATGATACAGACTTCATAACAACCTGGAAAAACCTACACGACATAATGCTGAGTGAGCGGAGCAGAGCCAGGAGAACATTGTGCACAGCCACAGATATATGGATTCCGTGAGGACCAACCCTGAAATACTGCGCTCCTCTCAGCAACCTAAGGGGCAAGGACAACTCCAGGGGACTCACGATGGAGAATGCTATCTTCATCCAGAGAAAGAACTGTGAAGTTTGAATACAGATCGAGGCGCACTACATGATCACCTTTTTTTTGCTTCTCTTTTGTTTTTTTGGGTTGGTTTTTTTTTTTGGTTCTGTTTCTTCTTTCTCATGATTCATCCCATTGGTCAAAATTCTTCTCCACGACTTGACTAGTGCATAAATTAATTCAATGCGAAGTTATACATGACAGTTATATGAGATTCCATGCCGTCTTGGGGAGGGAGGGGGAAGGGAGGGGAGAAAATCTGGAACTCAAAATTATGTAGAACCATGTGTGGTAAACTAAAAATAAATAAAGAAATTAAAAAAATAAAATAAAAAAAATTAAAAAAAACATTCCATAGCATAGTATATGCCCATAAAATATTAAGATAAGAAAAAGTTACATAATTCAAGATAGTGTCTGGAGTCAAGGTTCTCACCCTTAATGGCCATGGACAGAAGCTTAAATCAGCCCCATCTGGGCTTGTTGACATAAGAAGAGGCATTTTCTGGGTAAACTCAGAGAACAAAGAAGTTTGGGTTCAGGTCTTCTTCTAGTTGATCATTAATAAAAAGTTCTGGGTCTTGTTGAAATTACAAAAATGATATAAAATGGTATTAAATGATCCTCATTTTCTCCTTTTGGTCAAAGGCAAGCTGAAGGCTTTGCCTATAGATCAAAGAAGATGTGAAAAAAAAACCTCTATCTTCCTCAGGAGTGCAGTTCTAAAAATCCTTATCTAGGTGGATTCAGGTTTTTTTTTCTCCCTGTGATTGGACATCCCCAGAGATGGGCAGTAATTGTAAACTAATTGTAAACAAGCAGAGGGAGCAAGTTGCAGGGGGGATCAGGGTAGGGATCATAATGGGAAAAATAGAGCAACTAAGTAAAATAAGCTAAAGATACCAAAGATACAGGTAACCATTCTTGGGAATGCAAAAGACTCAGATAGGGAAAGAGCAGTTCTTCGTTCAGGTTCTGGTCTGGACTCCTGGGAAAAAGCTGTCTGCATCTGATGCTGTCCCCTTCAGGCCCCCTTGGAACTGGAGTGGGACAAGGTCCCCCTCGGGCTCAGATGTCCACTCAGAAGCAGGGCCAGTCTTCAGATGTGACAGAATGGTCAAGGAGTCCATATCCACAAGTTGGCAGCTATAGGAGTAATCAGACCTGACAGGAGCTCCCAGAACACATATGATTTGGTAATTGAGAGAAAAACAGCACAACATAGGTCCTTGACCAAAGGCACCTAGAAATGGTTCAGTTTCCCAGCCACGCAAGGCTGAGTTCAAACAGTGCAATAAATGGTTCAGTATCCCAGCCACAAAGGGCTGAGTTTAAACAAATACAATAAAGTTTTTTTCACAATTCACAAAATTGTACAATTACATTAAGTCAGGTACAGACCAAACCACTTAGATGGTTCGCAATAAACTGGTATTGAGAGGGGGAATGCATGTCACATGTTTTACATTTACACATTAGATAACCAAGAAAACTTAAACACGAACAATACAAAATAATGCAATCATTATTAATGTTGACCAACATTAAATTCCTTTTATCCCAGTTACCTATTCCCAATGTCCATTTAAGCAGCATTTTTAAAAATTCCAGATGCCTGATTGTAGTTATCTGATCCCTAGATATCCTTTCTTTGACAAGAAGGTCTTTTTCTTAGGACAGTTCTAAAAGAGAGTTCTGCTTCTTTGGTTCAGATCTAGAACTTCCCAGATGATTCTTACTTAATATAACTTAGTACAATCACTTAAATTTGATTCTCCTTTTTTTGAACTTCAGAGAATTTCAGTTTATGTATTATTTGCTGTTTCTATCCTTACCTAAATCTTGTACCTGGTATAAGAATTTTTTAAAATATGAAGGTCCAACCATAAATTGAACTCCTCTTCCTTTTAAGATTATCAGACAGATACTTTATAAAGGAAATATAATTTCACTTTTTACCACTATCTTATACAACTTTGTGCAAAAATCCAAATTTAAGATCTTATTACCAAGACACACTTATAGCTTGAATTTCCATGATAGATAAATTTTGGAGCCAATCATACACATCTGTATATAATTCTTAGAGGAATCAGTCTGATCCTATTGCTTGTCTCAAAATTTGCTATCCCCTTTTTTTTCATTAGACATTTATCACATTACATCTTTGTCTTATTACTTTGTCTAATCATTTCCTCCTTTTGGAGGATGTTATCTCTATATTATTTTATTTTTTATTTGGCCATGAACATGGGTAAAAATTGCAAGCTTTTTGTTCCTGCATCCTATGATAATAACTCAGAGATATTCCAATATCCATCTATTACCCAATAGATTTAGCATTGTGCTTACAAAACTTTTTGATAATATAAATTTGCTATGAAAGAAAAGAGGGACAATGTCATATATCCTAACAGAAGGAAAGAACTTCCTTAGCTCTGTTTGATTCCAGGCACGAGTCATATCTGATAGCCAATCATATAGTCACTAGATGCTGAAAGTAGGGTTTAGGAGTAATTAGGTGGGGGAATTTTCCTTTTCAGAAAGGAAATAGCAGAATTGGGAAACAGAGTCAAGAAGATCCTACCTAGGCCGTGTCCAAGGTTGTGTTCAAAACTTTTTTTTTCCCCAGGCACAGACATCCCTTTAGAAGTTCTCAGCCTGTAATGCCTGCCATTCTACTACTGGCTTCATGAGCCCTATCCCTGTGATCAGAGCTTAAAACAATATTAAATTGTAGTCCCATAAAATCTTAAATAGCAAGTAAATATCCTTCAGATAGGACTGTCCCAAATTTCATTGAGCTAATAATTATCAAATCAAGCTACATAACTTTTCTGCCTTCTAAAATACCTTCTCACACCCTCTCAACTTACTTAAACCAGCTGAAACTAGTATTCTCTCAGGACAGGAGAGGCTTAGCTAACTCCCATTTGTCCCCAAACCTTCTTATCTGCCTTTTGTATTTCCAATCAAACCTTTATTTGTCTTTCCAAATCTCTCAAACCTATCATTTAGCTTTCCTTTACATTTCAACCATAAGACAAAATAGCTCATACATTAGTGCTTTTTACTGACATAACTGTCTATACTGGAATCCCATTCCAGCTTAAACAAAGCAAAGAGGTTAATGACTAACCTCACAGGTTGGTGAATTTGTCCTTGCTTCACAAGTTTGTTTATTCTTCCCTAATTATACTCATTCTGGAAGAATAAGGCACTTCAGGAATTAACTCTTTCACATATGATAAGTTCAAACACTAATTTTAATGACTCACATTTAGTAGGTCTTCTAAAAATCACAAAAAGATTTTTAAAAAATATTTCTTCTAGGGGGCAGCTAGGTGGCACAGTGAGTAGAGCACCGGCCCTGGAGTCAGGACGACCTGAGTTCAAATCCGGCCTCAGACACTTGACACATGTACTAGCTGTGTGGCCTTGGGCAAGTCACTTAGCCCCAATTGCCCTGCCCCCAAAAAAAAAATTTCTTCTAAAAGTGTTTCCCCTTTTAAAACAGTTTTAAAATTTATCCTGATGTTAAAAGGAATAGTCACTAAACTTTTCTGAAGAAAATTAGTTGGAAAGTTTTTAAATGATATATGTCTCCTCTTCCTTAAAGCAAAAACCTTTCCTTAGTCAAAAAGGTGTTGTAATGGGGAGGACACTTAGTTTCTATAAATTACATACCCAATTAAATTAGCCTTATCACAATAACAAAGTCTACCAGGACTTTAAAACTTTCTCCATAGAAATTCCTCTACACAGAAAACTTTACACAAGATTGATAAGAATCCATGACTAGATGGTTCCAAAAGTCCTTGTTTCAGCTAATAACCTCAATTTCTTATTTAAGTACAATTCTATTCTAGCAACATCTAGATTATAAGAGGAATTGTTTTTGTAACAGCATAGGTAATGCAATGTTAACCAAGTTGCATAATATAACAAATTTAGAAATATAAATACACCACAAGCAATTATCATATATTTAAAACTTGAAACACAACTAATTAATTACTAATCAAGTGACCATAACTTAGTTGGATGAGCAAATCAAATATGGATTCATAATCACTAGTGGTAACATTTAAATTTCTAAGGTCGAATACATTTAGCATGGTAAAAGAAAAGATTATTATCTATAAAATCATATTTTTCTTCAATATTACTGATACATCTGTTTGCCAAATTACACAATTTAGAAATGTAGCAATGCCCTAAACATAATTATGCATTTTAAAACTTGAAATAATCCATTATCAATTTAGGTGAGCACATTTCTAAATCTCCTTGTATAGAGAATCTTTCATCCCATCATTTGAAATTATAACTTTAAACCACCACATATATTCTCATGATAGACAAGATTTCACATGGAAAGTCTGTTCTCATAGTAAATATGAGTATTATTAATTATTTACTTGTTATAATCAAATATAACAGTTCCAAATCATCAAATTTTACCATATCCCTTTAAAAACCCAATTCACATGTATCAAAATCAGATTAAAATTGCTACAATATCATTTCTTACCACACAATGGTCTTCTCAAGTTTCACAATCTAAGAGAATTTTAGAAATACAATGCAATTTTTGAAATACATAAACAATGAACTTCATATGACATCAATTGCATTTCCCAATTATTACATATAGAATTTATTCAACTTATTACTTTTGGTATTTAAAACCACTTCAAAAGTTAACAGCTACATTTAAATTAGAGAGAGATAATAATAATGTTATGTCTAACATATACCTGACATTATGTTAAGCATTTTGAAATCATTATATCATTTTGATCCCATAACAACTATTATTATTTTTCCCTTTACAAATCAGGAAACAGGTCAAACAGAGATAAAAATACAGTTTTGTAATTGGAACAGAGAAGTGTGAAGTTACCTGGAGCAGAAGTTGGTTTCTCAATGATGACAATTCTTGAAGGCAGAGCTTAGGGAATGCTAGCCACAGTCCCTAATCCATCTACCTCGTCCTTCCCCCACAACTGCAGAATTTACTGAGCCTAGGGTGGTCTGCAGCCACTGGGGCAGGATGGGCAGAATGCACAGGACCTGGGTGACATTTCCAAGCTTTGCGAAAAAGATGGTCTACAAAGGTACCCAGGGGGCACAGGACTGTTGCCAGTGGAGTCCCTGATATTGCTGCTATGCCTCCCCCCTTTTTCTTTTTCCAGGTGGGGGAGGATGACTCAAATTACCTACCATTACTCTCTTCCCTTATCTGATCTAGGATGAGAGGAATTTGTTTTATTTGCTCTTTTATTGCAGCCCTGCTCGGTCAGAGACAGGACAACAAGGTGAAAGATCTTAATGATTCTATCTTTTACTCAAGTAAACTTCACCTTTGTGTTCATTCCTTAAAACTTTTTTTGCACTTAAATCTAAGGGAAAAGATTCCCTCTTAACTCTGGGGAGGGAGTGGGGAATGATAAGTGATCAGCATTGGGAGGAGGTGTTTCAGCAAGAGTGAGCTCCTGGAGTGATTTACAGTCCCAGGAGTTCTCTGGTAATTCCAACTAATCAGTTTCCAAACTTTTTAATGGTTACTCCCAGAATCTGCTAAAATGTTTAGCTCTGTTTCCATTATAATTCTGGGTTGGCCAGACCAGAAATTACAAGTAAAAGAGCCTTTGTTTCCCTAGCTGCAGCCTTTGAAATCTCTGGCTGCCTGTGTTTCAATTTTTACAAGGTCACAGCACACACACACACACACACTGACAGACAAAACTGACAATTAACAGAACAAATACAAACTGAGCTCACAATTTAACGACAAAGAGAGGGAATTAGAGGCTTTCATGAATTGGCTATTAGCACCCCTGTGGTCTTTGGGGAATCCTTGGTGTCCCTGATGTTTCTGACTCTCCATAACCTACATCCAGAGTGTAGCTGTCCTTCTCAAAAACAAAGCCCTTGGGAAAGGGTGGGGGGAAGGGGGAAATGGAGGAGGCAACGGCAGCACAACAAAGTTATCCATCCTCCTTAGGGCTAGTACTGGTAAGGGAGAGGCAAGGAGTGAGGACAAAGTGAATTTATCCTCCCCTGAATCAGAGTCTTTAAGGGAACAGAGGCAGGAAGGAGGCAAGGAATAGGGCAGAGAGAAGTAGAACAACTAGAGCTGGAGCTGTTGGAAAAGGGGGAAAGCGAGGTTGAGGAAATTAGCAGCTTTGCAAGCCTTAAGGGAAAAGGCTTTTGCTTTTTGTTCTCGCTCAGCTATCTCAGCAAACCCAAGGTGAAAAACATTCCCAACTCGTTTCCAAAGATCGATTTACAGAGGGAACCGAATTAATCCAGAGTGATTTAACGCAAATTGGTCCCCACCCCCAGAGCTAGCTTAAAGGGAATTTTTGGACTTCAAACTAGTGGGAGTCCTTTTTGGAAGCTGGGAATAGAGAGAACTTACCCAGACCCTGCCAAGGCCAAAATTCCAGGAAAAATGAATCCTGTGGTGCCTGAAGCATTGGCAAGGTTGGGATGTGGCTCTCCCATTACATCAGTTCCAATCCGAGTCATGGCACCATAACCATTAACCTGAAAGTTTGGTTAAAGGAAGCAAACAAGATAGGTAATAGGAAAATTCATGTTGTTTATTATTTTCCCTTAAAGCATAGCGGATATGCATGCATGGAATCAGACAAAATCTGACTGCTGAACAAAAGAATGAGAAAGCTTATATACATTATTTTTAGCAGACTCAGCATATCTGGGTCACTCAATTTTATGATCTTCATGTATGTTCAACCATGATACAAGACAAGGATTTTCCTTAATGGAATAGATTGTAAATAAATAAGTCAGGTTAGTTGACAAAGTGTCAATTGGAATTACAACCCAGGATCTCTTTGTTTAATTTGCCATTAACATTCCATAGCATAGTATGTGCCCATAAAATATTAAGATAAGAAAAAGTTACATAATTCAAGATAGTGTCTGGTTCTCATCCTTAATGGCCATGGACAGAAGCTTAAATCAGCCCCATCTGGGCTTGTTGACATAAGAAGAGGCATTTTCTGGGTAAACTCAGAGAACAAAGAAGCTTGGGTTCAGCTCTTCTTCTAGTTGATCATTAACAAAAGGCTCTGGGTCTTGTTGAAATAACAAAAATGATATAAAATGGTATTAAATGATCCTCACTCTCTAGGGCTGCCCCACCCCTGCAAGGAATTTGCCCCAGGTATCAGAATTCCTCCTGTTTCTCCCCCCTACCCCATCCTGCTCAGCACCCATTCTAGGCCATGAAATAGGCTTTTTGCTCATAAGGGAAAGAGAATTTATAAAAATAACAATAATAAGGTCAGGGACCTCAAAGGGCATCAAAATGAATTGTCAGCATAGAATGGATATTTTGAAGTTTGCGTAGTATCCGTATCTTATTTCCCCTCCTACATTGTTATTATATGATAATTTGAGGAGAATCAAATATTCAGAGCTGGAAGGGGCCCCAGAGGCCGTCTAGACCAGCTTCCTCTGTCTAGTAGGCTGGGCAGTCAGTCAACAAGTATTTATTAAGAGCCTACTATGTACTGGGCACTGTGCTAAGCTCTGGGGGAATAGAAAAGGCAAAAGCTGCCCCTGGCCTTGAGGAGCACCCAGCCTAATGGGGGAGACAGAATGTAATAACTAGGTATAGAGAAGATAGAGGTGTCTCAAAGGTCTTAGTGCCACTTTAGGCTAATTAGTAATGCTCAAAATGGCACTGAGACTTCTGGGACACCCTGTATCTATGCAGAGCTGACACAAGGTAATCCAAGAAGGGAAGACCCTCACTTTAGAGACAAGGACACTGAGCCCCAGGGCAGTTAAGTGACTCTCCCTAGGTCGTATGAGTAGTCAGCATCAGAAGTGAGATTTGAACACAGGTCCTCTGATACCAGGGGCTCTTTCTGTGATATCACAATTCCCTCAATTATCCTACTGCTAACAGAGGCACATAAATGCTTTCTCCATTTTTAAAAAAAATATTAATTAAAGGAAATATTAATCATTAACTAATTAAATATCAATTAATTAAAGGAAACAAGATGAACTCTGCAAAGTGCCAAAATGCAATGAATTGCCTTGTGAGATCGTTCCCCATCAGTGAAGGTCTTAAAGCTGAAGCTGGATGAAGCTGTGTTGGGCATTCTGTAAAGGAGATTCTGTTTTGCTCACATAGGGGATTGGATTAAATGCCCTCAGGATTCTCTTCCAGATTGGATTTTGATGATTCCTTTTTT
This sequence comes from Trichosurus vulpecula, assembly GCF_011100635.1. Lineage (NCBI taxonomy): Eukaryota > Metazoa > Chordata > Mammalia > Diprotodontia > Phalangeridae > Trichosurus > Trichosurus vulpecula. The sequence continues at coordinate 113,956,427 of NC_050581.1, forward strand.
GGGATCCTGCTCCAGCTTGTGAGAAATGGGAGGAGTTTTGTTTCCACAGAACTGAAGGTGTACCTTTCCCCCTGCCCCATCCCAGCTTTAGCAGAAACCAGGCCTCAGGTTGGTCAGATGAAAGGTCAGAGGTTTGTACACATGCTTAAATGAGCCATTTGAGGAGGGCATGATGTAGACAGTCGGGGGTTGTATCTGGCCAATGAAGAGCCTGGCGGGAGATTTGAGGTGAGGGTCTATTAAAGGACTGGCATCCATCTGAGTCCTTTGTACTTTCTCCTGTTCTCTGTTCAGGGGAGGTACCCATTTATTCAGGGGGAATAAATGTAAATTATAAATTAAAGCATTTCTGGCTTCCCAACGAGTCTTGTTTATTCCTAGACAATGTGAGTATGTTTCTAATAAGCTCAAAAAGAAGATGGCAGCTTTACACCTAGAACGCCTTCTTCCCACCCTGCTACCAATTTGGGATTGACACCACCAGGTGCTTTCTTCTCGGGTGCATTTCTAGACTCAACCTAAAGAGCATACGGCTGGTAGGCTAGTGGTCTTCTTGGGAATATGTTAATGCCTTGGGGGGACCAGGGTCATCAGGTTACTCCCTCTCATCCTTCATCTTCACAACACGACTGGTTCACCTCGTTTCCTTGGTGGTCTGAGACCTGTTATCATTCCGTCATTCCAGTCACGTCCAGTTCTGTGTGACCACATGCTGGAGCGGCTTGCCATTTCCTTCTCCAATGTGTCCGCCTTATACGGATGAGGAACTGAGATAAACAGGGGCTAAGTGGCTTGCTCAGAGTCACACAGGTAATAAGTGTCTGAGGCCAGATTTGAACTCAGATCATCCTGAATCCAGACTTTGCGCTCTATCCTCCGTACCACCTGCTTACTCACATACAAATCTTGGTTGATTACCTACTACAGCTTACTTACTCATACTCATACTCATACTCATACTCATACTGAACATCTTTCCATTGCCCTCTGGGTTCCAGCATCTCTACATGGGGATGATAGTGGCCTTTCAAAGGCTATGAAGGGGCTGGGACTAGTCTGTCCCCTGGGAGGGCCCATGCTTCTCCAGGCCTAGGGATTCTCTACCATAGCTGACTTTCAGCATAAGTCACTCCCAGAGAGGGATGGGGAGAGCGAGCGCTTCAGGCTGTACAAAGCAGGAGAGGGAGCTAACACCTCATTCCCCGCCAAAGGGCACTGCCTTTTTGCCCATGACCCTAATTCCAACATTCTGGGCATCTTTTCTTTCCACAGAAGCATTGTCCTTTTCAAGATGCTCAAGCTTTTCTGATTGGAGACTAGGCGTGTCAATGAGCTTAAGCCTAGGGGGCACCCCCTTCCTATTCAGTTACTTGTCCCAAGTCATAATGGGGATGGGGAGCCCCGGGGGGGGGGGAAGATGTTCTAGAAAGAGCTATATCAACATTGCTCTGGGGAAGGCCGTATCTTCACAGGCTGTCTGAAGAAGGGCTGCAGGAGGAGTTAGGACATAGTCCCCTGTGCCCTAATCCCTACTCTGACACCAAGTGTAAAATTCGGGGGTAGGTCAAAGTGGGCTCCAAGGCCCCTGTAGCTCTCACAGTCTCTGACTTTAAGATTTGGGCTCTATTTGGTAGTCAGTTTAATCTCAGTTTCAGCAAGAGTGATGCTGGTCAACCCAGCTGCCCCTCTTTGGGGCCTCAGTGCTTTTCTCTGTAAAGCAAAAGAGACAATCCCTAAGGGTCCTTCCGGCTCTGATATGATGCTTTAAGGGTTTGGTATCTAGCCCTCTTACAGTTACTTCCCCCAAAGTATCTGCTTGTCGCAAGAGTTACCATGTCCCAACCTGTAATCAAGCTTCTGAACTTCTTGGAAGTTGAGTGAAGAAACTAAAAAATAAACTAGAAAATTATCACAGGCTTGCTTCTTCCTGGGAGGTGGGGTGGGCTGAGAAAGGGGGTCAGCATACTGGGAAGCTTCCTCAGTAGCAGCCTTTGTCTCCCCCCAAGGGGCAGTTTCTGGCCCCTCTACCAACTGAGGGTTTGTACCCAGAAAGCTCTACGTGTTTGTGCTCTGGGCTTCTAAAAAGCTGACTATGCACATTACCACGGATGGAGGGGAGGGAGGAAGGACACCCTAGGAAATGTTAGCTCAGAAAAGACCTGTGGTCTTAGGGAGAGAGAAGAAACCCTAAGCCCTCAGCAGGGATGGGATGGGAGCATAACCACAGAAAGCTGTTCCTGCAATAGAAGCAGCTGAGGGAAGGTCTGTTTAAGGGGGTGAGTCTAAGAGCTTCCATTTCTTCAGCTAGGCCCCTGAGAATGCCAGATTAGTGTCTACAGATGCCTCCAAACAGACTGACAGTTCTGTCCGAGCTGAGCTACTGATTTGTCCTTTATGGGGCTTCTGTTCCCAAATCTACCCCTTTCTAGATTGTGATCTTAGGTGAATTTCACCCCCTCTCTGAGTCTAGACATCCTCCTCTATTATTTATAACTTCCAGCTTGACATTCTAAATCCCATGTTCTAAGATCTTCCCCAATTCTGACATTCTATTCTCTGTGAATGAATGAAAAAGTATTTTTTAAAAAGCACCTATGTGCAAAGCATGTACTAAGTGCTAGGGATAGAGATAGAAAATGCAAGACAGTCCCTGCCCTCAAGGAACTCACAATCTTATGGGGGCAATGGGGGTGGGCAGGGGGATGTGGGGGGAAACACATATGAGAGATTTTTGCTGAAAAACAGATGAAAAAGGCCCATGGTCTTTAGCGGGGCAGTGACAAAGCAGATCTCAGTGCATCTTCTCTAACATCACGTCCACTGATAAAAACCAGATCCACTTCTGTTGTTAAAACATTTGCCAGTACCAAAGGCTTTCATGGTGAGAACTTTTATTTAAGGGTCTTCAGCAGCCATGACTGCTGAGGAGGCAGGGCCTGCAGCTGAGGAGGATGCACTTACCAGGTCACAACTTCACTAGAGTCGATTGTCCCTGTGCTAGCTCTGGGGGCTGGGCTGGAAGCAGGAACGGTGGTGGTGGGAGCAGGAGGGTGCTGCTATTCCCAGGGCTCTGAGGAATATCCCAGAGCCCTGGGATATCTCCATCCAGATCAGAGGGGAAACGGTGATGGTGGTCTCATTGCCCTGGCACACGCTGCCCCCTATCTCTCTCCAGGGGCTTTGATGCTTTGATTACCAGATGACTTGCCTGATTTGTGGGGGGCAGTTGGCGGGGATAGCTGACTTATGCTCAGGGGCCAATTCCCTAGATGACATCTATGAGAGCTGGGCTAGAAGCAGGCTCATGGGGGGGTGCCTCAATTCCTGGGGCTCTTAGGATTACTTGCTCATCGATGGCAATCGTTTAGCGGGTGGTAGTGGTGGTATCAAGGATGGTGGTCCATTCTCCATAAGGGTTGCCCTCCTCAGTGATGATGACTAGGAGTAGGGCTGGTGGGGTCTGGAGTGGAGGCAGGGGGAGGGGAGAGGGGAAGAATGATGGGGAGGGGAAGGGAGAGGAGCCCTGGTATTCCCAGAGTTATTGGGCTGAGGGCTCTTGGGCTGTCTCCTTCAGAGTTTGAGGGGAAGTGCTGGTTAAGGTGGTGATGGTTGATTTAACCTGTAAGCAAAGCACTTCAGGGTGCTTTGTGGTTGTCTTAAAGTTACTTTTAGCTCCAACATTTTATATTTTATGCCTTATGTTCTAAAGTCCCTGTCATCTCTAACATTTTCTGTTTTATATTTTAAGGTCCAATACAGCTGTGACATTCTGCGATTGAGGGTCCCTTCTGGATTTGACATCCTGTGATCTATATTCTAAGGTCCCTCCCAATTCCCATAGATTCTGACATTACATGATTCTTTCCAGGTGTCCACTGGGGAAGATAACCATTAGTCCTAACTCTACATGGCGTCAGGCTCACAGAATTCATCCAGGGCTCCTGTAGCTCCCAGAGATAAAATCATGTGTATCCAGTTTCCCCTGATTCCCCCAGAGGTGCCTTGTACAGGGCTGTCCTGGAAGATAAGGTAGTAATATGACCCTTAAACAGGTCATGAGAACACTACTGGTACTTTTCCTTCCCAGACTCCTCAGGGGTAGAAAACGTCTGGCCACCAGAAAAGGCCGGAGGTAAGCAATGCTAGAAATCCGCACTTCATGTAGAAGGTTCCCAGGGCCAGCATATACTCCCCCACCTCCAAGGGAGGAAGAGTGGACTGTGAAAGACTTCAAAGGGCAGCTGACCAGAGCTGCTTCTACCATCTTGGAGGGAGATGCCAAATGCTTGAATTATACAATAAAACTAGCCTGCTACTCATCTTACCTTCCAACCAGAGACCCTCTGAATATGCTAATTTCCAAACAGCTGGTCTGAAGTCTTAGATGAGGACAAATAATAGCAAGTATAAACTGCGTCCAGGTTTCATGCAAACCAATTTTTTTTCATGTTCGGGGAGGAAAGGAGTGCAACCTATAGTTAGAATAATGTGGTAATTCTTGGTCCCCTGTTAACATAGAATTCTTGCAAGAATCACCAAGGGCCCAAGCCAGCAGTGGAGGGAAAGACAGGATGAAGGACAGATCAGATATGAAACACAGCCCCTGTCTTTGGGGAAACAATGGGCTTATCCATCACATACCAACACCACCAGGAGATGCAGTGTGGAACGAAGTATTGACTGATGTCATTGTAGGATTTGTTTTTAAATGCGTGGATTTTTAAGAGACCCACCCATATAAACATACCAGTTAAAGTTGAAACCTTCAAGTGGAGAAGGCCCACATATGTGCAAACCTTGGGTGGATAAAGCCCAGTAACCAGCTCATGTCTATGTTAGCCATGTCCACTGGTAGGCTATTTCTGTCGTATGCTTCTATGTCACTAGGACTTCTGGTGACTGACCACACCACACTGGGTAAGGTCCAAACTTCTCAACCTACCCTCTGCACTCTGTCCTCAATCTAAATGTCTAATCCTGATTTTCCACTACTGCTCCTCACAGACCCTCTTCTTCTCCTGTCTCCCAGGCCAGGATCATTTCTGTTTCCACCACTTTGTTGGTGACATTCCTCCCAGTTGGAATATGCCTCCCCCATGCTACTTCTATAAAAATCCCATTCATCATTCATTCATTTAACAAATTTTTATTAAATGCATACTGTGTGCTTGGTGTACTGAGGGAGATAAGATGAATATACCATCCTCATGACTTCTACAGACTAGTAGAAGAGATAAGACGTTTACTTCAATAAGCATTTACTAAGCACCTACTGTGTTAAGATCTCTGCACTTGGTGTTGAGTGAAGCACAAAGCTCAAAAATCCCCGTGCTCCTGACCTTGCAGAGCTAGTGGTGAGTAGGGAGGCAAGACACCAACACAAATAACCACAATACACAGTGTTATGTAGTAAGTACGCAAGAGAGGTACAAAGTGAGGCAGGGGTGAGGGCGTCAGGAAGGGCTTCCAGGGGTAAGTGCCACTAGAGTTAGGCTTGAAACTGTCATGGAGTCTGGCGCTGATGCCATCATCTCTTGGCCTTCTCACATCTCCACCCTAATCCCCATAACTTTTTCATCACAAGATCTATTCTCCATTCCTTCATCCATCTCTGATGTGACTTGCCCTTGGTCACATGATACATTTCGAAAGGAGGATTTTGAACTAGGTCTTCTTGATTCCCAACACATCACCCATTATGGCACACTGCCCCTCGGGTAGGAAGACTGGTGATCTCCCTTATTGGGCTGTGACAGAAAGCGCTTCGTCATTCCTAAAGAGGTCTGCAAATGGGAGTTACTACAATCAGCTTAGTTGGGAAGCCCCCCACCCTAATGGAGAACAGAGCAGGTCCTGGAATGGACAATGTCTGGGGGGGGTCTGGGAGATAGAACAAGGAAGGACACGGAGGAAATTGGGCCCACGTGATCACTTTGCTTGGGCCATCAAACTGTGGAAGAAGCAGGATTCTTGGAACGGAAAGAGAGCCCTAGAAATGACCTCCAGACCAGACGCCGGGAGGCCTGGGTTCTAGGCTCGTCTCTGCTGCCAACTTGCAGCGTGACCTTGGCCAAGTCCCTTCTCCTCCTCTCTCTGCCAAATGAGGCTGTTGGGCCCGCAATTTCTCGAGCCCCTCTGGACGTTCTCTGAGTCTGTGAAGTACATGGGGGTCAGGGAGGCCCTTCATTTCTTGCCCTCTTTCTTCTCATCCTCCTCTACCTTGATGGCCACCGTGTCCACAGTATCCTTCTTCTTCTTCTTTTTGTCACCTGTTGGGGAGAGAAAGGTAACAGAAGGGAGAGAAGAGGACATGGGGAAGAGGAGGTGAATGAAGGACTGGACAGGTCACCCTCTGAGCCCACTGGGAACTCCCTTGATAACACACTCTCTCTCTTTCTCTGTCTCTCTCTTTCTCTGTCTCTCTCTCTCATGCTTTTATGTTTTCCAAAGCACTTTCCCACTTGTGTTCTCATTCGAGCCTCACACATGCCCCCCCACCCCGGGAGATATAGGGCAGCTGTCATTGTCCATATTCTGAATAGGAAGGAACTGATTCTCGGAGAAAGGAGGTCATAGGAATGTAGGATCATAGAGGTGAGAGGCCCCGGAGGCCATAGGGTTCAATCCTTTTGCCTTATAGATGATAATAACTAACATTCATATAGTGCTTACTGTGTGCCAGGCACTGTGCTAAGCTTCCTACAATTCTTATCTCATTTGATCCTCACAACAAACTTGGGAGGTGGGTGCTGTTACTACATCCATTTTACAGATGAGGAAATGGAGGCAAACAGTGCTTTAAGTGACTAGCCCAGGGTGACACATACAGTAAGCGTCTGAGGTCAGATTTAAACTTAGGTCTTCTGACTCCAGGCCCAGCACTCTATTCACCACAGAATCTTGCTGCCCCTTGAGTAAACTGAGGCCCGGGTAGATGAAGTCACCCAGGTGAGTACTACAATTCCAATCACACAGCATGAAAGGGACTAGAGACTAGGGCCCAGGTTTTCTGACTCCTAGTACAGTGGTCTTTCCTATTCACTACAACTATCTCCACCTTTCCCTGACCCTTACCCCCTGCCTGCCATTAGTAAAAGCTTCTTGAGATGGATAGAAGGCTGTCTGAGCCACCCAGGACAGATGGTCTCTTTCTGAATGTCTCTGAGAACTAGGACTCTACAGATCACCTCCTTCCTATGAAGTCCCACATCTAGCGAGTCCTTCTTTGGGTCTGATCACAATGCCTTCTGCTTCAGTTCAAGGCCTTCTCACTCTCCCTTGATCTGCCGTTCGGGGATACAGGAAACCAGGGCTGGGTGTCTGGCTCATACAGACTTTTCACAGAATCTGTCAATGATCCCATCATCCCTCAGCCTTCTCATCTCCTCCCTAATTCTTCTACCCCCTTCATCATAAGATCTACTTTCCATTCCTTCATTCATATCTGCCCCTCTTCTCTAGTCTTTCTCCTACAAGAAACAAAGACTGTCTTTACTGGAGGTCATCTGATCCAGTCTCCTGCCTCTGGCTAAGCCAATATTACAAGTCTAAAACCACAGCCTCCTGGGTCTTCCGAGGCCTCTGCCTTTCAACCCTCTCAACTCCCTAGAAGTTAGAAAGTTCTCTCTGGGCCTCAGTTTCTTAATCCATACAATAAAAGGTTAAACTATCTAACATATAACTAATATATATAGACTACATAATATGCATAATTAATATACAACAGCTAGCTAAAAGCTATCCAACATAGCTAAAGTTCCTTCCTTCCACCTCTAACATTCCACGTTCTATGTTTTAAAGCTCCTTCCAACTCTAAAAATCTGACTCCTTGGCCCATAGAACCCTAGACCTCAGAGACAATCTGATCTAAGCTAATCTGTACCTGACCAGGTGTCGCCTCTACAACGTTCCCACCAATGTGATCCTCTATCCTCCTCTCGAAGACCACTAGCAATGGGAGACTCCATTTCCCTTCTGGAAATCTCTGATTCAATTGAAATCCACTGTTCATATTCTATAACTCCAAGGTGGCCTCATTCTCCACCTTTTCCCCTAACCTCCCCTCATCAATTTCCTCTCCTCTTCTCCCCCCTATGTCCTTCATTGACTTGGTAAACATCAGGATGCTTTAATCTTGGCAGCTCTATATAGGATTGGTTTGCTGATTTCAGGTCTTTTGAACTGTCTGAAAAATCCTATTTTCTCAAGGTCAAATCAGATGCAGAAAGAACACTGGACATGAGGTTAGAGAACTTTAATTTAAATCTGGACTCTGTCGTTTGCTAATCTCGGGCAAGATTACAAATCTGGGTCTCAGGATCCTCATTTTACAGACGAGGAGGTTGGAACAGATGATCTGAAAATGTAGGTTTTGAGGTGGAGACCTCAGGTTTCAATTCTGGCTTTCGACTTCGCACCTGTGTGAGTTTGGGGAAGACACTTAACTTCTCTAGGCCTCAGTATTCCCCATCTGCAAAATGAAGGAGCTGGAACAGATGACCTCCGAGGTTCCTTCCAGTTGTAAAATCATGACCTTATGATCCAATGACCTCTCAGGTTCCCTTCCAACTCCAAAATGTTATGCTGTGGCTTCTTTGGGATTCCATTGCCTAGTCCAAATTCAGAATTTGAAGTAGGGTCCTCTGAACTCAAAGCGGGAGAGAAATTTAGTCACCCTCCATGTTGCTCACTCCAATTCTTACTATTGGTCCCAACTAGCCAGTTTTTTTCCTGGACAACAGACCCCCAAGTTCAGGGTCCTAGTCTGAGTTGTTCTTTTAACTTGTAACTCGAGTCTCCCTGCTACTCTCTTCCTTCACCCAACCAAGATGTGCCTTGGGAGAGATGGACAAGCTGGACAGTGAAAGGCCAGGAGGAAGGTGTGGAAGCAGCTGGCTGCTTAATCACAAGGGAAGAAGTCCTGTCTTCTTGGAAGTCAGGGAGAGGAGTAGGGAAGAAGAAAGAGGGGAGGGGGAGAGAGAGAGAGAGGAGAAGAAGAAGAGGAGGAGGAGAAGGAGAAGAAGAAGGAGGAGGAGGAGAGGAAGAGGAGGAGGAGGAGAAGAAGAAGAGGATGAGGAGGAGGAGAAAGAGAAGAAGAGGAGGAGGCGGAGAAGGAGGAGGAGGAGGAGGAGGAGGAGGAGGAGAAGAAGAAGAAGAAGAAGAAGAAGAAGAAGAAGAAGAAGAGGAGGAGGAGGAGGAGGAGGAGGAGGAGGAGGAGGAGGAGGAGGAGGAGGAGGAGGAAGAGGAGGAGGAGGAGGAGGAGGAGGAGGAGGAAGAGGAGGAGGAGGAGGAGGAGGAGGAGGAGGAGGAGGAGGAGCAGGAGCAGGAGAGGTAGGGAAGGAGAGGGGAGGAGAGGAAAGGAGACAAGCTGCTAGCTGCCCTGTGGGGTCATCTCATCCTCTTCCTTCACCACAGGCAGAGATCCAAGAGACTGGGACTGGGTGTGGCCCGAGAGAGGGGGCAGCCTGTCAGAGGAGCCTAGAGTACAAAATGAAGAGAGGTCAGCAAAGGGAGAAGAAACCACTGTGGAGGTTTGGGGGGAACCCCAGGAAACAGAAAGACTTAGTGGTAAGGGAGGTCAGCTCTGCCCCTGAGCACCAAGGTAAAGGAGGCCCGAGGAGAGCTTGTTATGAAGGGTTTAGGAAGCAAGACTATGGGACGGAAAAGTTGAAGGAGTCAACATGAAGTCACCCACTGAGCTCACAAACACGGCGCCGTTGGCTGCTCTTGGTAGCCATGCCCAAGCTCTTATCCCATTGGTTTTTGCCTGAGCTTTGTATTCTCATTTTCTCCGCAGACACCACAGAGGTCTCAGTCAGTCATCTATCTGGCATTTGCTGGGGTTTTGTCATTACAGCTCCCCAAATACTGATGTGGGGATTAGTCCTAGGATTCAGAATCCTGTGACCCATTCTCCCTCTCCCCACAAACCCATCGTGACTCGGAGTTAAGAAGATCTGACTGATACATTCTAGCAGCTTGATCACAGACAAATCACTTCAACTCTCTGAGACTCAGTTTCCTCATTTGTAAAATGAGGGGGATAGGGAAGATGATCTCTGTGGTCCTATGGGTCTATAGATTCAAGATTCCCGCCCCCCCCCCACTCTGAACACAGGATGAGCCCCGAGCAGTCCCTCTTGAGCGTGTTTCTAGCCTCCGAATCACATCTGAGAACTATGGCCCTGCTCTTTGCAATTTCAGCTCTGAGCTCCTTAGGTCTCTCTCCTCTTCTGAACCACCCAGGCCCTCCCTCCATCCCCAGCTTCACTCACTCAGTAACCACTCTACACGTGACAAAAACACTAGCGGGAAGAAAAGTTCTGCCATGCCAATCCACAATCACCAGCATCAAGACAATGATTGTGGACAGCTGTGCAAACACCAGATCTTCCCTTCACAGCTATCTATCTTCCCCCAGGGTTCTCGACCCTAATGGGAATTTGTGATGAAGGGGTTTGCTATAGAAGAATTTAGTGGCAATGGTGCACTTGGAATGCAGACTTTAGGGATGTGGAACTTTGGAGTGGAAGAGTCTTGGGGATGCAGAGGGACTTTGGGGAGGAAGGGACATGGGACAGGAATTTGGGCTGGGGGTGTCTGGGCCAGAAGGAAAGCCTCACTCACCTCCAGGAACTTCGGTTAGCTCAGTCAGCGGGGGCACGGTCTCTAGTTTGTCCGTGTACATCTTAGCTGCCCTCCTCTGCAGGTAGCGAGCCTCGATCTCCTTTCGGGTCCGGGGCACTCGGCAGTTGAAGACGCAGCATAGAGTGATGACTGTAAGGAGGGGAACAGAGACAGAGATGGAAGCAGGCCACGAGCTGGGCCAGAGGCCAGGAGTCCAGGGATAGAGAAGGAACCAGGTTTTTTCTGCCTGCATACTTGGCAGGCTCATCACAGACCCAGGTGAAGGAAATGGGTTGAACCACTGGGAGACTAGAACTCAAGCAAGGGATAGAAGGACTTGGGGGCTCTGGTTAGTACGATTCAGAGCTTCTGTCCCTGAGGCCTGTTATTTCAACAAGAGACAAGTTAGATTTTAACTTGTGTTGTATCTCATTACATTGTTTTTCTCGGTGTCTAGTTTCCCCTTCAGTCCAAGGGGTCCCTAAGGGCAGAGGTTGACTATCCCTCAAGCTAGAGGCTTTCTGAAGCCAGACTGGGGGCTCCCTAAAATTGTGGTTAAGACTTCTTTATTACTTCTCTCTCCCACTGGCTTCTGTCCAGGCTTTGCCCTTGAAGGTGACTCAACCTAGGCCTCCTACCGAGGGCCACATCTGGAGTGCCTGTGTCTAAGAGGTACAGCTGCTGGACATTTGTGATTTTGGGGGGTGGCGCAGTCTCTCTCCCTCACCTGCTTTCCTGGCTATAACTGCCCCCAAAACCCACAGGCTCAAATAGGGCTGAAATTTGTTGTCCTGGACCCAGTACAGCCTGTCCAGGCCTGGGCCTGGGCCACAGAACCAGCCCTGGGGAGCAGGGATGGGGGGAGAGCTGGAAGAGTCAGATCTTATTAAAAATCAGATATTGAAACTTCAGCTTTTAAGACAAAACCACTGAAGGCATGGGCTCAGGGTGTGGGGGCAGGGTAGTGTGGTGGAGACATTTTGGGGAATCAGCAACAGAATTAATAATTAAGAATCCTGTCACTCCTCAAAGGATTATAAGATTTAGAACTGGAAGGGCTTAAGATTATCTAGTCTGGTAATTCTCAGACTTTTTGGTTCCGAGATCCCTTGACAGTCTGAAAAAATTATCGAGGACCCTTGGATGTTCTTAAAAATTAGTGAGGACTCCAAAGAGCTTTTGTTTGGATTATGTCTAATAATATTTACCATATTAGAACTCAAAACTGATAAAATTCTAGCCCATTGTATATTAATATAAATAAAATAGTTTATGAAAACTAAACATATTTTTCAAAACCAAAAAAATACCAAGAAGACTGGCCATTGTTTACATATTTTTGCAAATCTCTTTAATGTCTGTCTTAATAGAAGACAGCTGGATTCTCATATCTGCTTCTGCGTTCAATCTGTTGCGATATGTTGTTTTGGTTAAATTATATAAAGAAAATGTGGCCTCGCACAGATATATAGTTGGAGGGGTATTTTAGTAGGCAAATAAGGTCTTGGTATTATTGTGGAAATAGCTTTGACCTCACAGACTCTCTGAAAGGGATCCCCAGAGGACACTTTGAGAAATGCTAATCTCATCCAAGCCCCATGATTTTAAAGAAGAGGGAACTCAGAATGAAATAACTTTCCAAGGGTCACCAAGCTAGTAAGTAGGAGAGCTGGGATGCAAAGCCAGGCCTTTTGTCTCCCGAGCCAAGCTACATTTCACTATACCACATGGAGACTGGCAATAGTCTAAGGGTGCGGACTTGGGGCCAGTGCTTAATCAGGTGGGCCAGGCCCTTCCTATGCACGGGCCCCTGCCTTCTCCTGCCTATACAGGCTCCAAACCTCTGCTTTCTTGATGTATTGGCAACATGCCGACAAACCAACTACATTTAATAGTATTGTCCCAACTTGGGCCCCATCACTCAGAGACGGAAGAACAATTACACAAAAATTAAGGGGAGTTTGTCCCTTCCAAAGGGACACCGGTGTTTGGATTACAAGGGCCATTAGGCACCTTATCCTTGCTGGGATAATAAATGAAAGTGTGTTTGCATTCCCACAAGTATGTCATTAACACATATGATCGTCTAGTGTTCTGCCTCTTAGCTCTAAACATTCTATGTTCTAAAGTTCTATGCTCCAGAATTCTAGTGTGTCCATTGGCATGGTCAGTTTGGGAGAGTGACTGTTTGTGGGGGAAATCAATTGAAATGATTTGTTGCTTTGGTCAAAATGGGCACACCCAGGGTGTGTATATAGTGGTAGGTACAAATGTATAAGCTGCCATCATTAAATGCATCATGAATTCGTGACTCAAGTGACAGAATGAATAAAAACTAGTAGACCCCTTGAGTCTCTGGGGAAGGGAGAGAGGAGGAAGGTGTGGAGGAAGCTAGATGCTGCATCTCGACCCTCAGATTGGTTTACAGTATGACCTGGAATCCTTGGTTTCCTTGGAGCTTACTTGCTGTCACCTCTGAAATAGGGAGATTATGACTTCTAAATCTGGACACCTATCCCCCAGCAGCCAGGCCACAGGGCTACACACTCCAAAGTTTAGATTTCTATGCACACACACATCCCACTATAGCAAGGAAAGGTCCAGGGGACTAGATTTCCCCCATTGCCATTTTCTCCCCATACACATTCTCCTTCACCCGGAGGCTCCAGTCTCCTCTGATACCATGCTTCCCCAAGTACTGGAGGGTTTGCCTTGGCCAACAGCACAGGGCTGGTTGCTAGACTGAGTTTCCCATCCTTATGGGGGCTACAGAGGAAAGGATGTCCCAGTCCTTAGAAAAATCAGAGTGACGCTGCGAAAAGACAGCTGGGAAAACCTGAGCCCTAACCACTTATTAGCCGGATGACCCTGGGCAAGTCACTTGTTTCTGAGCCTCTTTCCCCATGTATAAAACAGAGATAATAATACTAATAATCACAGGCGTGTTAAAGGTAAAATATTGTGCAGACCTTAATACTCTATAGAAATGGCCGTTGTTGTTACTCATTTAATAGACATTTAACAAAGTATAAATATGAGTTATTATTACCCAAGATTGACCATCATGATTATTATTCTTGAGCTAAAAACATCACCCGGCTTCTCTGTCTCAGGACCACCCCCATTCCTCCAGTGCTTGAGGGGAAGGGAGGAGCCAACACCCACTGCGCATGGAGCCTGGGGAGCTAGCAAGCTTCAAAGGAGCCCGTGCAGATGTTGGCCTCTGTCTCATACAGATGTTGCCAGGCTGGGGAGGGGTGTACAAACTAACTCTGTTTCTTCCCTTACTAACATTTGTTTGAGACGTGTCTGAATTAGTTTTTAGAAGAATAAAAGGCACAATTTTTTTCCCCTGGGGGAGCTGATGATATCAAGGCTAGCGGCAGCCTTTGACAGGTGACCTCGTATGTCCTTCTTCTCCACCCCCAGGACTGCATAAGGCTCATCACAGCAAGCCAGTGGTACAGGCCTTAGGTGGGGCTGAGAACGAAGGCAAAGTATCTGGTGTCTCCATTGTCTTCCCCAATTCTGGGATATCTAAGCAAACTGAAAAGAATCCCAGAATGGTGGGGCTAGCATGGACCTTACAACAAACAGAAGGTCAGAGCTAGAAAGAAGCTTAGAACACAGAATTCTCAGCTGGAAGGTATCTTAGAGATTATTCCATTGTCTTAGAGATTGTTCCATTTTGCAGATAAAGAAACTGAGGCCCAAAGAGAGGAAATGGCTCTCCCAAAGTCACACATCTAGTAAACTTCAACTCAGCTTCAGGTCACCCCTAATCAGTCACCGTCCAAATACCCTCACTCCCCATTTCTAGTTCTAGATCCATAGTTAAGCCATCTCTGTCATTCCTCTCCCAAAGGCTGTCAGGCTGCTCTCCTATGGCCCTACTCCCCAACCCTGTAACTTTCTCAACCAAGATACTGTGGGGATTAAAATTGTCCAGCCTACAGCAAGAGAGCCGATGGCGCTTTATTAAAGGGTCTGTGGTCCCCTCTGATGAAATGGACCTCTGATCTTCCTCATGATCTGAGATGACCCCTTCATCCAGGACCTTGTTTTTATAGGGTTTGATACCCAAATTTGCGAGAGAGGCATGGCAAAATATAGATTCTCATTGGTGGATAGACCTTGATCTTAAGGGCTAAAAAATGACATGTGGGGGGGGAGGGGTCACAGGTTGGGTGAAGCATGGGGCATCTCCACTGACTAAGTGGTCATAAGATGGTCATAACCTGCTCATGTTGGACAAGAGAGAATGGTCCAGAGGTACAAAATAAAGTGGGGGACTTTCCAAAGCATAGAGGCATGGACTTGGATGTGGAATTTGACCAAAATGGGATAGAGATGGCTTTGTCAGCATTCTTGTGGCTGCTCAAAGTGAGCCTCATAACTTGGTAAACAAGTAGTGAACATTACGTTAAAGTTTGATGCCCACTATGAGAACCTATCTATCCCTATGTGATTAATGTAAAATTTCAAACTGATTAATACTGATTGGAATAGAATAGGGATCCAAATGAATTATTTCTCACAATACCCTTGTATGGCCATCACTCTGCTACATGTGTTGTCTCCTCCTATTAGAATATAAGCTCCTTGAGGGCAGGGGCTGGTTTCACTTTTAGATTTCTATCCCCAGTAGGACTAGACATATAATAAGCAGTTAATAAATGCTTTTGGGGGGCAGCTAGGTGGCGCAGTGAGTAGAGCTCCTGCCCTGAAGTCAGGAGGACCTGAGTTCAAATCCAGCCTCGGACACTTGTCACACTTACTAGTTGTGTGAACTTGGGTAGGTCACTTAACCCCAATTGGCCTGCCTTCCCCCCTCCAAAAAAAATGTTTTTTTCATTCATTTACATAATGATGATAGGTCCACTGGGCGACGCCAAGACACACAAATAAACATGTAACTGGGAACCATTAGTGGAAATAGAAGTGTCTTTGGGTGGAGTCAGGAAGCTTGGGCTCGAATCCTGTCTTGGCATTCTGAGATTCTACTGGGGCAACATAGGTTTATACCCTGGGCAGGGGTGGGAAATGCAAGCAGAGAATTAAATACTTCACGGTGATGAGAGGATGATCTGGGAGGGGGGCAGAGCAGGTTAGGGAGACCCCCGGCATGCCAGATACTGTGCTAAGCCCTTTACAAATATCTCATTGGATCCTTACAACAGCCCCTGGGAGGTACATGTTATTATTATCCACGTTTTACAGTTAGAGAAACCAAGGCATAGAGAAGTTTAGTAATTTGCTCAGGGCCAAACAGCTAGTAAGTATCTGGGTCACATTTGAACTCAGATCTTCCTAACTCTAGGCCCAGTGCTCTAACCACTGAGGCACCCAACTACCTAGAGGTACGCAAGGTCATCTGTCAGGGGTTTCCTCTATCCCTGAAATGTTCAGTCTATAAGCAGTTCCCTCAGAGCCAACTGTGTGACCTTGGGAAAGTCACTTACCTTATGAAGCAGTGTGGTGTCAAGGAAAAACGGAAGAGGGATTAGATTTGTCCTATCTGGCTCCAGAGGATAGAACCAGAAGGAACAGGTGGAAGAAACTTCAGGTTCGATGTCAAGAAAAGCTTCGTAGTAACGAGAACTGTCCCAATGTGGAATGGGATGGGCTGCCTCTGTAGGAAGTGAGCTCCCTGTCCTGGGAGGCCTCCAAGAAGCAGCTGGATAGCGCTGTGTTGGGTGTGTTATAATGGGGATTCCTTTCATATAGGGATGGAACTAGAGGGCTTCTCAGGTCCCGTCCCCCGCCCCGATTCTCCAATTCTGCGATTCTTTGACCATCGGACCCAAGGACCTAGGTTTGAATCCCAGCTCTGACACTTCCTAGGGCAGGTCATTTAGCCTCTGGTCCTCAGTTCCCTGACTTACAAAATGTGAGTAATGATAGTCTCCCTCCTCTCCTCTGGGGACTCCTTAGGAGAACATTGTGTAAGCCTTTAAGTGCCATCTAAATGTAAGCTATTATTATTATCATCGTGGAGGCAGTAGGCTATTAGGGAGCCGGGCTGTCTCTGGGGAAGAGGAGGGCAGAGGAAGCAAAGAGACGTGATTCTCTTTCTCCTTCTTTGGGGCTCACTGAGAGCCTGCAGGGCCGCACGGAGGCCTGAGACGGTTTGTCTAATAGTACCGTGTTGTGAAACACATTTGAAGGAAGCGTGGCACCTCAGGGGGGAATGCAAGACTCAGCAGTACAGGATCCCCTCCCTGCCTGCCAGCTCTACTCTCTTCCCCAGGGGGCAAGGGAGTGCATGGAGAGGAGGGTCTATAAGGGGGTCCAGGGAGGGAGCCAGGGTTAGTGCAAAGGTACCATCAGAGAGAAAAGCAGAGGAGCTGGTGCCAAGAGGGGACACATGGAAGGCAGATGGGAATGTGGTCCTGGCTTCCTTCCCTGCCTCACACATCTGGATGGGGCCATCCCCCACCCCAAGAGGACGCACCCAATGACTTCATCCTCCCAGCACCCCGTGGTCTCTGCCACCCAGATTTCTTTAGCTCAGAGTGCAGAAGGGTCACTCACTGCCCCCCCCCCACTTCTCTGCTCCTGCTTGGAATTCCTTACTCTTTGGGTGCTCCAGGGTCCAACTTTTGGTCTTGGGGAAATCCCAATAGACCTCTCCCCAGACTCAGTCCCCTGCCCACAGGAGGTGGTAGAGCAGAAAGAGACTCTTGAACTAAAAAGTGGCAGGCTTGTTCTATCCCTGACACTAAAGAGCTCCAGGATGGAGCCCCAGGATGGAGTCAGACTTTGTACAACTCCGCCTGACTTAAATCCAATTCATGCACTAGTCGGGACATCACCCCGTGATGTCACTGGTCCTCTTCAAAAACTAAGGACAGATTGACAACAAGGGGCTAAGCGCTATGGTAGGAGCTGGAAATGCAAAGACAAAAATAAAACGAGTCCCTGCCCTCACGCAGCTCACATTCCATCAGGGGGAGTGTGTACAAATAAAAGTATATAAGATACGGATTTCATGGGGCAAGGAACTCCTAAGAAGGTGATTTCATTGGTGTAAGGAGCTCTGAAGAAGGAGATTCCCTTTGCCGGAATCGAGCAGCACCCATTTGGCCACCTAGAGTCTTGCTGGGTTGGTAGGAACACTGGTTCCCAGCAGGGACCCCAGTGGGATTGAGGCTGCATTTCTCAGGGCGGAACTTGGGGTTAAGTGACTCTTCCTGACTCCAAGGTCTGCCCTCTACCCTCTGTAACACACTGCTGCCTCTCTTCTGCAAAATAATAATATTAATTAATGATAATAAATGCAAAAACCAAGGCTCAGAATAATGAAGCCACAGGTACCTTTTACGAGGCAGGCTTTGGATTGAAGTCTTCCCGATTCTGAGGCCGGTTTTCCACACACTTTACCATGGGGCCTCCCATATATAAGATATATAAAAAATAAATACAAGGTAACGGGAAGCAATTGGCAGGTTAGGGTCAGAAAAGATCTCATGCAGAAGATGGAACCCGAGCTAAATGTCTGAACTAAGGGAACATGGACTCTGAATGAAGACGGGGCCAATGACAAGAAAGCTGAGGCTAACCTAGGATGGGGTTCCCAACCCAAGCTGTAAGTGAGGGTGTGTGGGGCATTCTGCCAGATGAGTCTCTGTTCTTCAGGGGCATCCCATCTGGCACCTCTGTGCAGACACCATCCCCGCTGGGTTATTGTAAATCAGGAACACTTTGAATGCCAAAGGCCTTGACTTCTTCAACCCATGAACGTAAAAACCTGCTGCCTCTCTTTTCTCCTCTTTCTCCATGGATCCTGTACCTCCCATCCCTGAACTCTCCCTTCTCTGGGGCTTGGCATCCCATTTTCCCTGAGCCTTGGAGAGCTACCAACCAGAGGTTTTCAGGATGGAGAGAGAAAAAGGCCAAGCCTGAGAAGACCAGGGTTCAATTCCCAGGCCTGCCAGTGACTCACTGTATGACTTTGAAAGTTACCTCATCTCTCTAGGCTGCCATTTCTTCACCTGAAAATGGGAGCAATCGATTCGATGAATCTTTAAATTTCTATCCAGCTTTAACATTCCACATGTTTGCCAGTACCTTACAGCTCTAGCACAAGAGGCACCACAGCATAGTGGATAGAGAACCAGTCTTGGTGCGAAGAAGATCTGAGTTCAGGCCCTCCTCCTACACTTACTGGACACATCACCTTGGGCAAGATGCTTAACTTCTCAGAGCCCTATACAAGTCTAAAAAGCCATAAATTGCAGAGAAGGGGCTGATCTGTATTGGTAGAGTGACTTTGTGCATCTGGAAATTCCTGTTACTAATAATATCACACATCCAGTCCCTATACCGATTGGTCTATAGGATAGTATGAGACGGGAAAGACTGGGAGGGGTAGGGAATGTGCTGTGACTAAAATGGATAGTCCTGGGTTCAAGTCTCCACTCTTTTACCGATCCTGTCACTCTGAACAAGCCACTCCCCCTCACCCGGTCTCCCGTTTCCTCAACTGCCAAATTGCCAAGATAATCTTCATACTGCCTTTAGCACTGGACTGTTTAGAGATAAAGGTCATGAACATACTTGTTTAAAAAAAAAACCCAAACATTAGAATGTTTATTTAAGTGTGCGCTATTATCATTGTCAAAA
Source organism: Trichosurus vulpecula (assembly GCF_011100635.1). Classification (NCBI taxonomy): domain Eukaryota; kingdom Metazoa; phylum Chordata; class Mammalia; order Diprotodontia; family Phalangeridae; genus Trichosurus; species Trichosurus vulpecula. Next base: position 113,975,678 of record NC_050581.1, read on the forward strand.
GCAGCTTCCTCGACTGATCCTCTGCCCCACACCACACCTGCAGCTGGGCAGTCTTGTCCCTCCAACCCCCAGCACTGACACCCTGCCTTGGACAAGCCAGGTTCACTTTGCCATGAACCCTACCCAGGCAGAACTAGAAGGAGAATCGCATGCCAATCCCAAGCAAAGACAGCCTTCCAAAGGCTGAGAGAAACCGCTGGAACGGAGGCCCCTGTGGAATCGTGGAAGGAATGAAGGCAGAACTGGGAATCGCTAGACCTGCGTTCTGGTCACAGCTGTGACACTTGCCGTGTGAACTTAAACTAGTCATTTTGTGCCTCTCTGGACCTCAGTCGGCTCGTCTGTAAAGTGGGGATAATAACCCTTGTTCTAGTTGGTTAGTTACTTCACAGGATTCTCACGGAGAGACCAGTTCATAAGCAGCAAAAACTCTACAATACCAAGGATGAAGACTTAGATTTAGACACAGAGTTTAGGGGCCATAGAGCCCACAGTGACTGAATTATCTGGGCCTCAGGGGATGACAGGCAGAATCCGCTACATCAGTAAAGCTCAGGAGCCAGAGAGGAGGTACCTTGGACCTGCCTAATTTTACTCGGAACTCAGTGAGTCATCGGAGGGATATGGCATCGGATAAAATGCGGTCATTGTGAGACTTGGGAGGCACATCTAACTGCAGAGGGCTTTCCGTCTTGGTCCCACACAGTTCGCCCTTCTTTCCTTATCTGGGTATTGGCCCTTTAAGTGGGAACTGGGGGTGAGGGTGGGGTGGGGGAGTGGAGGGGGAGAATCATCAACTGGGCATTCTGGGGACAGAATGACAGGAATCCCTTCCCAACACCGGGCCCCATAATTATAGTAATTACCCTGAGGCAACCTTCCTTGGCAAAGAGGGCTCGAGTCACTGGGCAGAATCCTTCCTACCGCCCCCATTGCCAGTTTCCTCCATCCCACAGACCCCAAACAGGGACATTTTGAGCACCAAAAGGTGCCAGAAACAACTAGGGGCCTGCTGTGGTTAGTCAACTAGCACTTACCAGAATTCCTCCATTGCATGGTGTGCGACTAGCATTTACATAACTTTTCAGCCCTAGTCTGTACGCCTTCCACAGGTTGCCTGCCTGCAACAAACGCGACCTTCTCATCTGCCGCCCACGTGCCGTTTGGAGCAGGCAGCCCAATCACCGACGAGGCTGCTCAGGTCTCTGTCCTCCGGGGGAGTCTCCCCTCAAGCCCACTGCCCCTCCACTCCATCAACCTACCCCCTATGCTATCCCTGAGCTCTGATAGCAAGCCCCTCTACCTCCGGGGCACATAAGCCCGGGACACCGTCTGGCTCTGTGGTCAGTTCTTCGTTTTTGAAGAGGACCAAGGACATCAAGATGTGATGGGTGATGTCTTGATTGTCTTTGGACCTAAGTGAGGATCGTAGGACCAGAGATTTGGAGTTAGAAACTTAGAGTCCTTCTAGCCCCACCCTCTCATTTTTACAAATGAGGAAACTGAGACCAGGAAAGGATAAGAGACTTGCCTTGGGTCAAATGGCTGGTATTTGAACCCAGATTCTCTGAGACGAAATTCAGTTATTCATCCTCTATACCGAGCTGCCTTGTATGAGGTGAAGAGAAAATTTGGGGTGGGGGGAGATGGGAAAGAAAAGGTAAAACAGACTAGGTAGCAAAGATAGGAAGCAAGGTGGGGGAGATAGGGTGGGGAGAATCAGGGAAGACAAGGAAAGAGAGGGTGGGGGAGCACGGGGTCTTAGCATGGCAAGAGGAAGGGTAGGGGGCACTACTTACTGATAGACAGCACAAAGAGGGAAAATATGCCAACCACGTGCCACAGGCGCATGTCCCAGAAGACGACGGTCTCCTTGGTGAGAGGGGGAGGTTTGGGTTTTGGGGGTGCTGTGCTGGGCTGCAAGAGACAAGAGAAGGGAGAGAGAGCTGAGAGAGCCACAGAGGAGGAGGCAGGACAGAGGGACGTTAGGGAGCCCAGGGACTCCCCACCCACCCTCCCTCTCACTCTCTGCCTGAGTTTCAGTGGGCTCAGCCATTGAGAGGATCCCAGAGCCATAACTTCCCATGCTATCACCAGGGGCACACAGATAGCCCAGGGCCGGCAGCACCAGGTGGTTCTTTTGATAACAAATCCAATTTGAGGGATGTGTGGGAGGAGACCTGGTGGAGAGTCCTTAATTTGATTCGATTCAATCCAATTCAATTTATTCTAGCTTGCTATGTACTAGGCACTGTGGATTAAAAAAAAAAAAAGAACAAGAAGTAATCCCTGCTCCAAGAAGGTTACATATTGCTGGATGTGGGGGACAGGACGTTGAATCTCTGGACACAAGGTTTGCATGAGTAGAGATTCCTCTTCTGTTGGGGGAGGCGAGAGAGGAGCTCCCCTAGAGCGAGTAATTTCTTGTTTCAAATACTTATTCTCCAATTGTTGCTTGCTAGCACCCTAGGGCTCTAGCTACAATCCACAGGCCATTGGGTTACAGGACCCCAGAGAGTCGGAAGGGACCTTAGAAATCAATGAGTCTAACCTCCTCTTTTTACAAATAGGGAAGCTTAGGTCCAGAGACAGGAAGGAATTTGTCCAAGGCCATACATAGCATTAGTGACAGAATCTGGATTGATCACTAGGGTTTATGACTCAATGCTGTCCCTCACTGTGCCACATTACCCTGGAAGGGATTTCAAGACCGATTATGTGATCTGGGACTCAGTTTCCTCCTCTGAAAAATGAGGGGATTGAACTAGATGAGTCTAAGTTCACTTCTAGCTCTGAAATTCTACGTTCTGAGTTCTAAGGCAGCTTTGACATTCTGTGTTCTAAGGTTCCTTACCACTGAAATTCTATGCTCCTAAATGGAGCAAGAGGGTGGTAATAAGGCTCCAAACTGGTGTCTGTATTGACCTTGGCCATATTTCCTGAGACTGTGCCTCTCCCACTCCAGCTCATCCCACAGACATTCACATAAAAATCTTCCTTAGAGACCCCTACTATTCTGCTGCCCAGGTCAAAGCAACATGGGAAAGTTTAAGACCTTAGTCAGGAGTCTCTATAATACAGCTCTGTTTTGAACCTTCTCCCAATCAAAACCTGTTCTCTGGAAAGGGCAATGAGGTCGGTCACTTCTATGCCCCTGATCCACCTCCTCCTCAGAGAGGGGCTCCTGGGGGGTAGGAGACAGTGCCTTTGCCTCTCTGAAAGTCTATAAAATGAAAGAGTGGTCCTAGGCATGTCAGGCATCATGGACCGCTTTGGCCGTCTTGTTTCTCAGAACCATGCTTTTAATGCATAAAGTAGAATCCATCTGATTATGACGGAACCCGATTCTATGGAAATTAAGTTATCAAAATATTATGATTTTTTAAAAGTTCCCAGACCCCCATGTTAAGAACCCCTGGACTCCATGATCTCTAAACACTCTTCTTTTTGTAAATCAGGCGGGTCCTAATTTGCTACTTCTAAACTGATAGCTTAGGTGATAAAATCTGCTAATCCCTCTGGGCTTCGTTTACTTTGTCTGTAAAATGAGGGGAGTTCACTAGGTCTCTAAGATTTCCCCCATGCTCTAAATGGTCTGGTTTAGGACCAGCTCCCTCAGATCAGGGGAGAAGCCTTCCCTCTCATACCTACAGCTTCCTCAAAGTCACCTGAGCTCTCAATATCCTGGTACAGAGGGCTTGCTGGTCACAGAACTGGGAAAAGACCGAGAAAGGGAGAGTTTGGGCTGGCTGGTTTCTCTTTCAATCCATTGCCCGTTTCCCTGAGGCACTGGACACACCCAAAGGGCTTGGCACAGACCTGTGCCTATGCCAACTTCCTCATTTCCCACCTCTCGACACATGGAAAAGACCATCAGGAGGCCCGATGGTGGGAGACAATAGAATGTCCTGATGGTGGGAGACAATAGAATGTCCTTTGGGTCTAGGGTAATTGGGAGGAGAATTAACCCTGAGGATGGGGGCTGGGCAGGGGACACCAAACATCTGGATGATTCTTCTTTCTACGATATAAAGGGAGGACAGACCCTTCAGGGAAGAGGAACGAGACCACCCACCCTCAAAGAAGGCTAGAAAGGACATTGGATCAAAGAGTGTGAATTGGAATTATGGCCTTAACAATAGCAACAGTGGTAATAATAAAAATGATAATTATTATCCTTACAATCATAGCTCCGAGTCCTAATTCTTCTCCCCTAATAATAGTTCACATTTATATATGGCTTTAAGGGAAGTGTACAATGAACTTTCTTCACAACTTTCCTGGGAGGTAGGGAAGGCAAGTATTATTACCATCACCCCCATCTTACAGATGGGGTAAATGAGGTTCAGAAATCAGAAGGAATTTGCCCAGGGCCGAACAGCCTGTAATTATCTAGTAGGTGCAAGAAGCCGGGTACTACCCAGGTCTCCTGGCTCCAAGTTCAGTGTTCTACCTGGCTGGAGGGGAAGGAAGGGGGGCCTGCCACCCTTCCCCATCCCTCAAGTAATGGATTCTCACGAGAGCTAATTGCCATCCTCTGGAAGAGATGAAAGCCAATGGATGAGCTCTCTCTCTGTACCAGGGTCTGGGGCAGCTGTTAACATCTACGGACCACATCTGCCCTCTGGTGGTCGAACGAGTTAACACCAAGGTTCTTCGAGAATTTTCTGAAAGACAAATACACTGTCCTACAACTTAGCCTGGACCAGGAACATCATGGGATTTATTCATTCATTCATGCATTCATTCATTCATTCGTTTGTTCGCTTGTTTGTTTAGGCGAGGCAATCAGAGTTAAGTGACTTGCCCAGGGTCACACACAGTTAATAAGTGTCAAGTGTCTAAGGTCACATTTGAACTCAGATCTTCCTAACTCCAGGGCCAGTACTCTGCCACCTAGCTGCCCTGACATCATGGGATTTAGAACTGTCAGGAACCTTTAGGAAGATCTACTCCAACTCCCTCATTTTAGGGAAAAAGAAAACAAGTCCCAGATTGGGGAAAGTGACTTACTAAAAAATGTAAGCTCCTTTGGGCAGAATAATTAATAATAAATATACATATATTAATAATAATAATAAATTAGTATGTGTATATATGTATATAAATATATGTGTATGTATGTATGTGTGTGTATATGTGTATGCATATGTGTGTGTATATATACATATATACATATATATATATATATATATATATATGCTCATTTGGTCCTTATAGCAACCTTGAGAGGTAAGTACTGCAATTATCCTCATTTGAGAGATGGGGAAACTGAGGCAGACAGTGCTTAAGTAACTTGCCCAGGGTCCCACAGCTACTGAATGTCTAAGACAGGATTTGAACTCAGGTCTGACTCCAGGTCCAGTGCTCCATCTACCACATGGCTGAGTTGCTTAACTGTCTTTCATATGTGTATCCCCAGGGCTAAGGATACTGTCTTGCATGTAGTAGGTGCTTAACTACTGCTTATCGAATGGGATTGAATTGCCCCAGTTTGCATAGGTAACAAGGAGCCAGGTTTTGACTCTGAATCCAATACTCTTGCTGCCCTCAAGGAATCATTTCTCTCCTCTGCATACTTCCTCCTGAAGACAGGGGAGCCTGGGAGGCCCTTTTTTTGGGTCTTGCTGTGGATGACACTATTTAAATCTTCACTCCTGTTTTGGCTCTGACCCTTACAAGCTAAATGACCTTGGAAAAGTCTCTCTGTTTCAGTTTCCTCAGCTGGAAAATGGGACTCATAAAACCCATAGTACTTACTTCACTGGGTTGTTTGACACCAAATGAGAATAAGTCACTGTGTATAAACCACTTAGGGGACCAATGCCTAGGAATTCCAGCACGTGGGGGCAAATTCCATTTTCAAGGTCAAGGGAGAGGTACAACAGCTCACCCGGAACTCAGAAATAGACCAAGTCCACGTGCTGCTGATCTCCAGTGGACCCCGTGAAAGATTGGGGGTAGGTTTCCCAAAGCAGCAGGAGCAGCAGCAGCAGCAGCACTCAGTCCTGATTGAGTACAGCTGCTTTGCAAGAAGGAGCTGCCTAGCCCAAGAGGGGCTGGACATATTGGGCTGTTGGGCCAGCTGGTTATCCTCAACACACGTGGGTTGATCGATACTCTAAACAGATACTTGGTTAAGCTCCTCCGGATTTTATTTGTCTCTCTCACTGCAGGATGTCAGCTGAGAAGAGTATGCTCTTTATAAGAAGAAAGAAGGTGCTAAGAAGTTTCTTTGAATCCATTTCAACCCCAGACGCAGGCCCACGGGGTCCAAGCTTCTGGGAGAGGGCCGGGGGGGGGGGGGGGGGGGGGGGGGGGGGGGGGGGGGGAGGGGGGGGGGCAGATCCTGGACATGGTGACTGGATGATGTCTGAAGGAGAAGGGGCAGCTGTGCCACGAGGCACAAGGCTGGTGGAGGACCGCCAGTGGCAGAAAATGCAAGGGCAGGATTTTTTTTTTTTCATCACAATTTCCCACCAATGTATAATGTGTCCATGAAGGTAAATGGACAGAGCCTTATGGAAATCTAGCTGGGAGGCACGTGGGTAGGGAAACCTTTTTCCCCAGGGTCTTTTACACCTTTGGATTGGAGGCCTTGATGTCCTTGGTTATCAAATAAGAGACTATTTGATTGAATTATATAATATTTGTAAAGCGCTTAGCACAATGCCTGGCACACAGTAGACATTTAATAAATAAATTCAAATAATAATAAACTTATTTAAATTTATATTTACTTAAACAAATACATTTAATAAATAACTATTCCCTTCCCTTCCCCTTGGTATCTTTAAAGAGCAGTCTGCATGCACATTTGCTTTCTGCTGCCCTTCTAATCCTCACAGCTCTCCATGGGCAAAACCACTGCCCTGCTCCTGGGCAGCCTCTGAAGGGTCAAGCTCTTTGAGCATATCTGATCTCATTACACTTTATTCTTCCTCTTACCCTTATCATTAGCTAATTCTGATGCCATTTATTTGTGCCCATGGGTGATCTCCCTCAATTCAAGTCACTAAACACTTATTTTACTTGTTATAGCCCCTGTGAAGGGCAGGGAGGTCTGGGTGGTTGGTGTTTCTTGTACAAACAACAGGTCCCAGGCCTCAGGGCCTCAAGGTGTTGTATAAACAACGGGCAGGGACCTTGGGAAGCTTAAAAACTTAATGGGGAGGAAGATGTACACAAATAACTGAGTAAGAGCAGGGTCTGAGCCTAATCTAAACTTTGCATCTGCACCAGGTCCCAATGCAGTTCCTGGAACAGCAGGGAGGGGCTTAATTAATTAATGCCCTTTGCATTGAGTTCTTCACCTCTGAAGTTCCCACAGCAAAGCAGCCTAGCCTGGTCCTGCCGATCTGAGCTGCCAACAATAATAATCATCCCACACATTTATAGAGGCCTTGACAGTTTACAAAGCACATTATCACATCCCGGTGGATGCTCCCTCCGAGCTACCGCCCACATCTTCCTAGGGTTTCTGGGAGAAGAATGGGAAGGACAATCCACCGCCTTGCCCCAGCCTCTGCAGACTCCACACATCCACACAGTCAGTGCAATTCAAGTAGATCCAGTAAGCATTGGTGAAACAGCTAGATGCAAGATAGGTGAAACAGGTAGGTGCAAGGGTCTGGGTAGGCAATAGGGATGCAGAGCCAGTGGGTGCTCCATACTGGGCAGATGCACCGACTTAACAGACAAGTAAACCTAAGTACTGGAAACCTACTGTGTACGGGTCATTGTGCTGGCTCCTGGGGGAGAGAGCCAAGTTTAAGTAAAGCACAGTCCTGGCCTCTAGTCAGAGGAGGACCCAAACACAAATCATGGAGATTCCATTGAACAAGTATTTACCAAGAACTGGGCACTGAACCAGAAATGAGAGCAGCCCCGGTCCTCAAGGGGGTTACATTCTACTGGAAGAAAGCATGTGAACAAATAACTCAATACAGAATACAGGGAAAGTAATTTGGGGAGGGCGTGCTAATATTGGGGGCTTGTGTAAAGGGTGACAATCTAGTCTTGAATGGTGCTAGCAATTCCAAAAAGTGGAGGTGAGGGGGAAGACCATGGCTACTACAGGATGAGAGCATCAGAGAGAAGCCACCCAACCGAGTGGGAGGGGAAGCCCCGGGAGGCAGGTCTTCTGCTGGGGGCTTCCTTTGTGATCCCAGAGGTAGAGCTGGAATGGGTCCTAGAGATCCATCCAAGCCCACCTCCTCAATTGAGAGATGATGAATGAAGGCCCAAAAAACTTGAGCAACTTGTCTTGTACTTTTTCCAATACATCATATCATTGAAACTTAGCACCATGCTCAAGACAGAGCCTATTCTGAGTATACATGAGCGTGTGTGCATGTGTGCGCGTGCGCACACACACTCGCACACAAAACCTCACTACCACCCTGGGTTTACACCTCGTATAGAGAACAGGTCACCTTGAGTTTGGGCCCAAGGCTAGAGAATGGGAGCCCTGGGCAGGCCTTGGAGGAATCTCCAGAGCTCACTAGAATCTAAAACAGCTAAGAGTGGTCTGATATTAGGAATAACTGAGACATGGAAAAGGGAAATGTGTGCGCAAGTGTATATGCATGTACTGTATGTTTGCATACATGTGGAGATATTGCACTCATGTGTGTTATGCATATACATACATATACATACACATACATACACACACATAGGATATTCCAAAATTCTTAGTATAATTCTAAGACTTTTGGACACACTGTGTATGTGTAGTGTATATACACACAGATATGTGTATATTTGTGTACACATATATGGGCCACTAAGTGGCCCTGTGTGACCCTGGACAAGTCACTTAACCCTGTTTGACTCCCTTTCCTCATCTGTCAAACGAGCTGGAGAAGGAAATGGAAAATTGCTCCAGTATCTTTACCAAGAAAATCTCAAATGGGGTCGTGAAGAGTGAGACACCACTAAAACAACTGAATAATAACTACTGTATGTGTGCATATACGTACATACATACACAGAGAGAGAGAAGCTTAGTTATGCAGATAACTAAGATAGAGCACTGGGTCTGGATTCAGGAAGATCTGAGTTCAAATGTGACCTCAGCCACTTACTATGTGACCCTGGTCAAGTCACTGAACCTCTGTTTGTCTTAATCTACTAGAGAAGGAAATGGAAAACCACTCCAGTATCTTTGCAAAGAAAACCCCAAATAGGGTCATGAAGAGTTGGACATGCCCGAAAATGACTGAACAACATTTGTAAGCCTATATATAGTGTCCCTAGGCTAAACTATGAAGTATCATGGTCACCTCTTTCATCTCCCTATCCTGCTCCCACTTGGCCATCTTCCTTCCCTTATAGAAGCCACCCCCACCCCCACCCCCAACCAAGACAGCCCACCTAGGTCTGTGCTCTCATGTTCCTCCCCTACCCTCTTCACAATCAAAATTTCCGTTTGCTCATTGTCTTACGCTCAGACATCTGACAAATGAATTTGCCACATTATTAATTGATAATGTTATCCCACTGCTCCCAGGGTCACTTGACCCAAGCAAACCGAGATGGTAACACCTAATGGATCTCTAATGGAAGAATTTCCGGTACTAGTAAATGGATTGTGAGCATATTTGGGGGCAGAAGGGCCTTCTTGGCGCATGATGAGAACATCATAGCTTTCTCCTCAGACTTTCCCCTCTTCCAAACTTTCCCATTACCGTCCAGGGCACCACTCTCCTCCCAGTTTCCCCAGTCTGGCAACCTCATGGTCACCCTTGCCTCCTCACTCTCACTCAGCCCACATATCCAATCCACTGACAAGGCTTGTCATTTCTATATTCATAACATCTCTTGTACGTGTATCCCCTTCTCTGAGCTCCTGCAGCAAGCACCCTAATCCTCGCTTCCTTATCATCTCTCAAATGCAATAGCCTTCTAATGATCCCCCACCTCTTATGTTTGTCCCAGCTCAGTCAGTCAGTAAGCATTTATTAAATGCACCAGGCATTGTGCTAAGCGCTAGAAATATAAAGAAAGCCTGCCCCAAAAGCCCGTCCTCAAGAAGCATGTGTTATAATGGAGGAGAGGATTAGGTTGGAAAATAGACAGAAATAAATCCTGATTAGATTAATGGTCATTTAAAAAGTGGAAGGCACTAGCAAGTGAGGAGACTGAAATGGCCTCCTATCAAAAGTGAGAAGGAAGTTGAACCTTGACCAAGAGGTAGAGATGAGAGAGCAACGCATTCCAACCCATCTTCTGCTCAGTGGCTGATGGGATTTTCTGACTGTGTCATCCCTACTCTTCAATAAACTACGGCGACTCCCTCTTAGCTCCAGGACCAAAACTAACGTTTTCTCATCGCTTTTTGAAGCTCTTCACAACCTGGTCCCTTCCTGGAACCTTCACACTTTTCTTACTTTTTTTCCTTTTCGCTCCACACACTCCATGATTCTGCTGCCCTGGTTGAGCTGCTGCTTCTCAAACGCACCAGGTCTTTACTCTGGCTGCCCCTCATGCCCAGAAGGCTTGATTTCCACAGCTTCACCTTTTAGTTTCCCTGCCTTCCTTCAAGACTCACCTCTACTCCAGAGGGAGGGCCATCTCCAGTCATCCTGATCAATATCTGGCCACTGGACCCAGATGGCTCTGGAGGAGAAAGTGAGACTGGTGACTTTGTATAACCTCCCTCACTTAAATCCAATTCACTTGAAAGCCGTGGCATCACCTCCCTGATGTCGTGGTCCTCTTTATGAATGAAGGACAAACAACAGCCTACTCCAAAGGACTGAAGATGAAACAAGCCACTTACCTCCTGCTAGAGATGAGCTTAACTTAAAATGCTTAGAGAAACAAACATTTTGGGCATGACCAGTGTAGGAATTTGTTTGGCTGGACTATGCACGATTATGACGAGAGTTTTGTTTCTCAGATTGGAGGATGATGGTATTTAATAAGAGAAGAGGTAGTAGGAGGGATAGGATATAAATGTAAGTAAAAATTAATAAATAAATTTAGGGGAAAAAAGAGACCTCAGATCCCACCTTCTGCAGGAGGTCTTTCCCAGTCTTCCCAGCTGCTAATAATACCTTTCCCTTTCAGATTCCCTTCATCTATTCTAGATATATCTTCTCCGTACCTACTTAACTATGTGTTGTCTCCCCCATTATAATGCATGTTCCTTGAGGGCAAAAGCTTTTTGTGTTATTTCTACTTTTGACACTTTTGCTGTTAGTGAGTCTTTTTTTCTGTGGCATCTGACTGTTACCCCATTTGGGGTTTTCTTGCCAAAGACACCGAAGTGGTTTGTCATTTCCTTCTCCAGCTCATTTTACAGATGAGGAAACTGAGTCAAACAGAGTTTAAGTGACTTGCCCACGGCCAGGAAGTGTCTGAGAGAACTCAGGTCTTCCTAACTCCAAACCTGGAGCTAAGTTTACTGCACCATCTAGCTAACTGACCTCTCTTACTTATCCCCTTAGGATTATCCCATGTGGCACTTGGAGACATATCAGACTGTGTTCTTCCTTTATTTTAAGAGAAGCAGAAAATGAAAGAGCGTCTCCTGTATCTGTATAGCCCTATGTGCATCTCTATTATTAATCACTCAACAAGCATTTATTAAGCGTGTACTAAATGCCAAACATTCTTGACCCTGAAGATGCTATGACCTATGTAAGACAATCCCTGCCCTCGAGGGGCTTACATGGGAATGGCGGGGTGGAGAGAAAGGGCAGCATGTGATACATAGGTAGATACAAGATCATTTGGGGGTAAGGCAACCCCACCGCCTTCCACACACCAAATTAGGAACTCCCGGGTAGCCTAATACTACTCTGCCTCGATCCTTTATGATTTAATCTGTTAGTAAATCCTATGGATTCTTTGCATCCATCCCCCACACCCGTGCCCTGCTCTCCTTTATGCTGCTGATGCTTTAATTCAAGGACTCCTCCTCTCCTAGCCAGACTGTTAGGGCTTCCTTTGCCAGATTCCAGGACGGCATCCCTCAAAAGACACTATCCCCATTGGAATTGTTTCATCTGCCCTTCACTTTGATCATACTGGCTCTCCCTCTAATGCTCTGTGACGGTGTCCCAAATGCCTCCCCTGAGCTCCTTTCATCATCATTTCCTGTGCATAGTACCCCACTCCTTCTAAGCACTATCCACACCCTATTATGATCTGATATAAGCCCAATGCATCCTTTTATCCAAGGCAGCTAGGTGATGAGTCTGGCCTCAGATACTTACTAGCTGTGTGACCCTGGGCAAGTCACTTAACCCTGCTTGTCTCAGTTTCTTCATCTGTAAAATGAACTAGAAAAGGACAAGGCAAACCACTCCAGTATCTTTGCCAAGAAAATCCCAAATGGGCCCATGAAGAGTTGGACAGGACTGAAAAATGACTCAAAATCCAGGTATTTAAAGTCATCTTTTTCAAGGTACCAACATATGTCTAGAATTTCATTTCCCAGATTTCTCTTTCTCTCTTCCTCCTCATCTCCACCTCCCAGCTTCCCTGGCTTCCTTAAAGCATCTGCTAAAATCTCAAGAAGTCTTTCCCGGTTTCTCTCAAAGCTGGTGGCTTCCTTCCCTTTGATATTAACTCCAGTTTACCCTGTCTGTATCTTGTATCACATGGTTGTTTGCATGTTGTCTTCCTCACTCCCCTCCATTAAATTGTGAGCTGCTTGAAGGCAGCAACTCTTTTTTTGCCTTTTTTTGTATACCCACCACTTAGTACAGTGTCTGGCACACAGAAGGCACTTAATAAATGCTTGCTGATTTAACTTCCATCATCTATAATGCTCCTAAAAATTCCAATTTCTCTGATTAATATGGGAAACTTTCTCTGAGCACGCTTTAGTGACCCCTGTTTCTCTCTGAGTTTGGAACCACGGGCCTAAAGTTCCAAGAGACTTGCTCATCATTTCTTCTTACAACATCCCAGTGAATTAGGCACAAATATTCTCACCTCCATCTTATAGTGGAGGATACTTACTGAAACCCAGAAAAGGAAATTGAGTGACCCAAAGCCCCATAGAGAGGAAATGGGGGAGTTGGGGTGTGAGGCAGCTGAGTGTCCCAGCGGCCAGAGAGCATCGCATCTCAGATCCCACGGCAGACACTACTCACTGGGTGACCCTGGGCAAATCACTTAACTTGTCTCAGCCTTAGTTTCCTTATCTGTGAAATAGGGGTCATAACAGCCCCCACCTCACTGCGTTGTTAGGAAAACCAAATAAGATAATATCGATAAAGCATTTTGCAAAGTTTAAAGCACCATATGTATATAATACATATATAGCAAAAGTTAAAGAACCATACATATACATCTATATAAATCATCATATAAATAATAGCTACAAAATATATATGTTATATATAGATTTTTTTCTAGCTATTGTTATTAATCTGGGTTCTATGAGTTGGAGTTTGTTTCCCTCCTTTGACAGGAGAGACTGGGAGATATTGCGACCTCGAGCCCCTTGGATTTGGGGAAAGGGAAAAGCGTTTAGAAGGAGCTGAAAACGTAAGGAAAAGTCACAGCCGAGGGTTGACTCTAAGTAGGGTTGCAAAAGAAATAAGAGACTTGGTCCTTATAAACCTGTTTGCAAGTGACACAGTTAACTTATTCAGAAAAACAATCAAGTGAGAGGCTTCTGTTTTGCTTTCAGATGATGAGGTGCCATGAATCTCAGAGCTGGAGAGGCCCTTTGAGGGCATCTAAGTCGAAATGGACCTGAGCCGGAATTCCCATCCAGTGTTCCCAACAAAGAATCATCTGGCCACTGCTTGAAGACCTCTAGTGACGGGAAACTCACCCTCTTCCCAGGCAATCTGTTCCATTTTTGTACAGGACTAATTTTTAGAAGGTTTTTCCTTATATTTATATGAAATCTGTATCCCTATAACTTCTGCCCATTGCTATAGTTCTACCTTCTTGGTCCCAGCAAAGCAAGTCTGATCCTTCTACCTGATAGCCACTCACTTAAAAACTGCTGCTCCATCTTCTCTTTTGGCTATAGATATGCTTAGTTCCTGACACCAGTTCCTTTATGGTATGAGCCCCTTTCCATCCTTGCCTTCCTTTGGATGTGCTCTAGCTTGTCAATATCCTTCCAAAAAAAAAAAAGATGGGTGTATTTGGGTGGCCATCTCCACATGATGCTGGCCATTATCATCATCCTCAGTCTACGCCCGCCAGAACTTTGGACCCTTCTGCCCCTAAATGCCCAGGCTCTGACAGGTGAGTTTTTGCCTCATCTTTCCCAGAACTAGGCCTCCACACCATTCCCCCTCCTCTTTCATTTCCTATTTCTGTGTATTATGGTGCTCTATTAGAATGTAAACTCTTGAGAGCAAGGACTATCTTACTGGGCTGTATTTGTGTCTCTGGGACTTAGACCAGTGCCTGGGGCCTAGTAAGTACTTAATAAATGCTCTATCAACCACCCATCCACCCACCCACCTACCCATCCATCCATCCATCCATCTGCCCATCCATCTCTCTTTCCTTCTCTCTCTCACACACACACACATATACACACACATATATATGTATCTGTGTATATACAGATACATATATATATGTATACGCTTGACCATAGAGGTGTATATGGTGTTGTTTCTGACCAGATGAATAGTCAGTCAGGTAAATAGAACGACGCTTGCACAGTGATGCACACGGTACTGGGTTCTGAATACAGTTACTGAACTGAATCATATGTGCATGCAGGGTTGAGACTGGGGCATGAGGAGACCTCGGACCGCTGGCCAAAGAGCAAGGATCTAGGAAAGGGAAGTGAGACTTTCAGATGGGGAGGGAGTCTCCCCTCTGCCTCAGGGACTTGGCCAGGACTTGGCCTCACCTTGCGGCAATGGAGTCAGCCCCTCTTTGCCCGGTGATCCCCACTGCCCTAGGGGCTCTGGGCCAGACTCTTAGATAGGCTGAGCTGAGCACAAGGCCACTGAAAAGGGCCGGCTCCGATTTCAGGCTTCAGATGAGCTATTCCCCCTCCCCCCAACCAGAATGGGTGTGTAGATCTAATTACAGGGACATTCAACCCCAGCACTCAGCTCTAGGGTCTGGCTCCAGAATCAGGCAGGAAAGGCTGGGGGGGTGGACACTGAGGGGGGTGGGGTGGGGAAAGGGACCGTTGATTTCTGGGGCCCCCCACACTGCATCTCCCCAGAGTCTCTGTACAGTCTGGCTCCTCCCCACCTCTCCTCTCCTCCTCCTTTGCCCCTTCCCCGCTGCAGCCCCATTCTGACTCGGGGTTTCCGTTGGTCTCTCCCTCTCTGTTTCCCTCTTTCCAAGTCTGTTAGTCTGTCTTTATCTTTGCTCATCTTCCTCTCCCTCTTTGTCACTGGATGTCTCTTTTCTTGTGTCTGTTTCCATCCATGCCTTCCCATTTCTGTCAATCTCTCTTCTCTTCTTCTTACTCTTTGAATGTCTCTGTCTCTATAAATCTTTCTCTGGCTCGATGTCTCTGTTTCTCTCCCTTTCTCTGTGTTTCCCATTCCTCTTCCCTGTCTCTTTTTCTTCTCTGTGGTTCTCTCTTTCCTCTTGTCCCTGACTCTATTTCTACTTATGCTTCACTGTCTTTACCTCTTTCTGTGTTGCTGTCCCTATGTGTCTGTCTCTCCCTTCCCCCATGTCTCTTCTTCTCCCTGTCTGTCTCTGCCTGTCTCTCTCTCTCTCTGTGTCTCTGTCTCTCTCCCCTTCTCTCCCCTTCCACCTTAGCTAAGCCTCACTCTCACTTCCTTATCCCCTGGCTCTGACACCCTACTGTCACACTCCCAGAAATTTCCTTTACTCTTCTCCCAACTGGCTCTCTCCTTCCCTAGCCACTCTCACTGACTTATAGTCCTATCTAGAATTTAATTTCTGAGCTGAATCACGTCCCACCCTTCCTTCACTCCTAAAACTTCGATGTTCCCCAGGGTCTGAGATGGAAACCCGGTCCCTGGGGCCCCTTCTATGTAAAAGAGCTAGCAGAGGCCTGCTCCCCTGCACATCAGGACCCACAGCCCAGCCTCCTCAAGAGAAGCCCAGCCAGGTGACCAGGATGCTCCCCCTCGATTCCTGAGGCCACTCTCAGATTTTGTGTCTGTGAATGAACTCAAGGGAGGGGGGTAAAGGACATGGGTCTGAGCTAGACAGAGAGGAAGCCTAGTGACCCGAAAAGGAGATGGCCAACGTGGTGAGAAGGAGCAAGTCACTCCCCCCAGTATCTCAGTTTACAATAACATTGGTGTTGCCTAACCCTGAGCATCCTTGTAGAGAAAGCTGTTTGTGAATTTAAAGATGATGAAATTGCGAACTATTGTTATGAAAAACTTCTCCAGACTGGGATGGAAGGGGACTGTGATTCAGTATATGTGTGGGTGGGTGGGTGGGGTAGGGGGTTGTCATTTTGTCCCTCTGGGCCCCAGTTCCGTCTTCTGTAAAGTAAGAGGGCTGCATGGCATCTAAGGCTCCTTTCGGGTCTACACCCTATGATTCTCTAACCACACACCATGGCCCTACTACTTCCAGCATAATCTCTAGAACGTCCTGCCAAGCTAGAAAGGTGCTGAATATTCAATTCAGTTCAGCAAGCATTGATTGTGGGCCTGTGTGACCAGCCTGACTATGTTTAGAGAAAGTCATCACCAAAAGGCATCTGGTCACTGGGGTGTTTTTGGCTACTAGGACTCATGAAGAACCATCTAAAGCATGGCAGGTCCCTGACTCTCTATATAACCTGGAGCAAATTACCTCATCTCACAGGGCTTCAGTTTCTGCCTCTGGAGAATGAAGAATTTGGAGCAGGTGGCCTTAAGGTCCTTTCCAGTTCTGTGACTATGATCCTGGGACTTCGATTTGTATGCATGAAGGGACGACCCACACTAAGAAAACCACAGATCTTTTAAAGTAAAGCATCCAAATTCTCTCCCTCTTTCAAGGTCCAGCTCCTTAAGGGAGACTTCCCTCACCATAACAGACCACAAAGACCTACTTCACAGGGTTTGGGGAAGAAAACACATTATAGACCTTAACATATTGTAACAGTGGTTCTCAAACTTCGTGGTCTCAGGACTCCTTTATGTTTTTTTAAAAATGATTGAGGACCCTCCCCCGCCAAGAGCTTCTTTTTATGTAGGTTGTATGTATTAATATTTACCGTATTAGAAATTAAAACATCTTAGTATTACAGTGATCCCTGCCACATTGCAGCTTTCCTCATTGTGGGTTTCAATATATTGTGGGTTGGCATAAGAAATTAAATGGGAGTTTTTGGGGAGTTTTGCAGAAGCTACAAATGACACATGAAGGTCAGCAGATGACACAGAGCCTATGACCAAATACTTAACACAAATTTTACAGTAAGATACTGTAAACACCCCATTAAAAAAAAAGAAAAATTAAGCCTTCTTCTCTGGTACAAAGGGAGAGCCAAAAAATTTTACATGAATTTTCCAGATCACAGGGGTGCCATCCCCCTAACTCCCATGATGTGGAAGGGATAACTGTATTATGAAAATGATTTTGACCTCCAGAAGTACCTGAAATAGTCTCAGGGACCCTCAATCGTCCCCCAGACCAGACTCTGAGAACCACTTCATTATGAGAATAAGAGTTATGTTGACAACAGTGATGGCCCATCTCCCCAAATAGACTGTGATTGGCTGAGGTTGAAGACATTAAGATCCTTTCCATCTGTAAATCTTGGCTCTATATCTCACTTACTTTTTTATTTCATATAGTAAGTGTTTGTTGATTGACCGATGAACTCTGTCCCTTATTTCTTTCCCTAGGCTCTACTCCCTTCCTAGGTTTAGTGGTCCAATGTTCAGCAAGTGAAAAGACTGCCTCACGTCCCTCCCTCAGATTGGAAATCTGTTTGGTGACTGCTTTGGTAACATTTCTCAGACCTGGACATCTTAAAGATTGAACCTATGGCTAGCTGTATTGATAGCAAACTTCCCTTCCTGAGAAATACAGAAGCGAATTGTTCAAATTGAATTGATCTTAGAAGTATGTGGGAAAAGCTCTAAGCTATTCATAGCCTTTGACCTACCTGTCTCACAAACAGCTATAAACCTCCAAAGAGGTTTGAGTGAAAAAGGAAGATTCTATACATACCCAAATATTCATAGCAGCATTTTTTTTTCTGGCAAACAAAAGCTAGAACAAAGAGGGTGGCCATCAGCTGGGAAATAGACTGAACGGACTGTGTCCTCTGAATATAATATGATACTATTGTGTCATAGAAAATGACAGATGTGAGGAATTCAGAGAAGTATGAGAAGGTATGTTTATACTAACGGAGAGTGAAGAAGGGAGCTTTGCTTCATTGGTTTTCTTTTTTTTTTTTTTTTTGAGGGAGGAAGGCAGGGCAACTGGGGTCAAGTGACTTGCCCAAGGTCACACAGCTAGTAAGTGTGTTAAGTGTCTGAGGCCGGAATACAACTCAGGTCCTCCTGACTCCAGGGCCGGTGCTCTATTCACTGCCACCACCTAGCTGCCCCATCGGTTTTCTTTATAACAAAAGAAGACAAAATTCAAATAGAGCTGGGTTTTGGCAGGTGGGAGGTGAGAGAGGAGAACTATATCTAGGAATGACTGGTCTAAAAACAAAAGGCATACATGGAACATGGTTGCTCAAAATGGAAGGTCACTGATCATTTGTATACACGAGATGTCTCCAACCAAAGATCAAGATGGAACCCAAGAAACCAGGAGGGCAGCCCCGTTTTCTAGAGGTCATAAAGGAGAGGCTGGATGGCCACTTATTAGGAGTTCTATTTCATATGGAGGTTGGACTGAGTTCCTTCCAACCCTTGAGATTCTGAATCCATGAATTAAGGGAGGAGACGGTCAAGCTCTAGGGCTGCTGGGAGTTAGCATCCATCTATTGACACAGAGTCTTTGGGGCTTGTCCAGAGTTGGTAGAGAAACTACCTGAAGGACCAGACTAGGCCACTGCTTTTTTTCTTTTTTAAAAATTTAATTTAATTTGTGTATTTTGTTGTATTTTAAGTTCTGAACTGTCTCCCTCCCTCCCCACCCCGCATTAGAGAAGGCCACCATTTGACACAGATTTTTAAATATATGTAACACCATACTGTGCATACTTCTATTTATCAGTTCTTTTTCTGGAGGTGGAGAGCATCTTCCTTCATAGGTCTTTTATAACTGATTTGAGCCTTTATGATATTCAGAATAACTTGGTTGTTCATAATTATTCTTCGAACAACATTGCTGTCGCTGTGTTCAATGTTCTCTTGGTTCTGCAGTAGTGTTCTGTCACCATCGTCTACCACAACTTGTTCAGCCATTCCCCAATTAACAGGCATGCCCTGGGCCACTGCTTTCTCAGAAACTTAAGGTGGAGTAAGGAGGATTGGACTGAAAATACTGATGTCTTAGGAATTTAAAAAAAAAATGGTATATGGATGGGAATCTCGTTTAGAGTCTGGGGCCAAGATAAAAACCTCCAGACTTGGAGGGAGGCCTAAATGAGACGTATCCTGTGGGCTGGACCTGACTATTCCATTTTACTCTAAAATGGAGAAGTCCAAGTGGGAGTATGCTATAGAACTCAGGTTGGTGGAGGGGAGGGGGTGGGATAGAGGGATGTTTATTCCTGATTCGGGTAGCCTCATTCCCTAGCTATGTGCCTCAGTTTTCCAATCTCTAACATGGGCATAGATTGTATCAGTAAAAAATGATTGTCGTCCCAGTCAGACTGTCCTTCTTACTTCCTATGAGACTGGACCTCCCCAAGGGGAGCACTTAGCCTTGTTCTTATGCTGGGATCGTGGTCATTCTCTCTCCCATATTTTAAATGGTGAAGGTCTCCTCCTACCCTTCCCATACTCTTAGAGACATACAAAAGTATGTTACAAGAACCATAGGATTTTTGCACTGGAAGGAAACAGAGGTTATAGAGTCCAACCCCTTCTCTTCGCCAGTGAGGAAACTGAGGCCCAGAGAGGTTCGATAACTTGCCTAACATGCCACAGGTTGCTTAAAATGGTGGGTGGGAGACACAAGCCCTGTCCTTTGATTCCACATCTAGTTCTCTTGTCACTAAACTATCTTGCTGGCTTGGCCCTCTTGCCTTGAGTCCCAGTTCTAAACTAATGAACTATATGACCTTGGGTAAGTGACTTTCCCTTATGTGCCTCAATTGTCCCATCCTTAAATTGGGGCAACAGACCTCATCTCCTGCTAATCAACTCCAGCACTGACAAGCAGCATGAGCTGAAGTCCCTTCCAATTCTGACATTCATCATGGTGCCTGGGGAAGGGCACTAGGCTTGGAGACTGGGGATCTGGGTTCAAATTTTGGGTCTGGCCCTCACTAACTCTGTGATCTTGGGCAAATTACTTCCTCATCTCACCTAACCCACTCTATCTAGCTGGACCCAGACCATGCTTCACATCCTGCCTTGCATGTTCGCCCCACATCTCCCCGACTACTTTCCGCCTCTTGCTCTGGGAATGGTAACTGAATATTGCAACCACTGCTCACCACTCCTATGACCTCCCCCAGATCAAAGCTCCCTTCCATGGCCACCACTGCCCACAGGTGTTGCCTCCCCCGTTAGTGTGTAAGGTCCCTGAGGGCAGGGACCTTCTCACTTTGGTATTTGCATCCCTAGTGCCTAGGACCGAGCCTAGCACCTAGCAGGTATTTCAATGCTTTTTCATTCATTTATTCATCCATCCGTCTCTGGATCTCCTTTTCCTAACCTACAAAATGAGGATAACAGATGAGCATTTCCTTCCTTACAGGGTTATTTTGTGGAGAGCTTTTTTTTTTGAAAGCCTTAAAATGCCGTAGAAATAGAAAGTCTTCCTATGACGATGCTGTGACTACAGAAATCAGAATACGAGTGGTTCTCATTCTCAGCCTCCTTCAGTTTTGAGATTCCGTATCCAGCTTTCCTCTGAACTCCAGACTGGGACAGCAACAGGCACCAAGCGCCCCAGCCTCCTGGGCCTGGTCTTGGCCTGCCCAACCTCCCTCACCTTGGACTGCTCCAAGGTGGACCCACCAGCCCCAGATCTCTCCCAACCTGCCTCCTTCTCCCTTCCCTTCTTCTTTCTGGGCCTTCCTTCCATCTGTCTTACCTCCACCAGCTGGCTCCCTGCCAAGGCAAAAGCCAGAGAGAGGACCCCAAAGCCCAGGGCTGAGAAAGGGCTTGAGAAAGGCTCGCCTTGCTCCCACATCCTGGCTCGCTTCAGCCGGCTGGCTCTCCGATGCTCTCCCTGCTCACCTCGCCGACGACCAGAGCCTCGGCCTGCCCTGTGATGAATAGCCTTAGGGGGATGGCTGGCAGCTTACCAGACTCTGGATATCTTTCCCACCTCGCTCCCCCCCCCCACCCTACCAATCGTCTCTGCAGCTGCCCGCCGCCTGCTGACTGTCCAGTGGCTCTGGCCCAGTGGGGGTGGGGAGAATCATTTATTCATCAGGGAGGTGGAAGGGTATCCTGTTCCCCAGGAAGGGGGGGGGTGGGAGGGATGAGAAAAGCACAGGAGAATGATTTATGCCAAGAGATGGATATTTGCTGTTTGGGGGACTTAAGGCAAAGACAGGATAAGGGTAGCATGAAAGTCTGGGTTCAAGTCCCAGATGTAGCATTAATGCATTCTGTCACTTTGGACAAGCACCCTTCTTCTGTTGGGCCTCAGTTTCCACATCCGTAAAATATGCCTGTTAGACGAGATGTTTTCTTCCAAATCGGAAATTCTGTGTTCTGCTAAGCTTAGGGTCTCTCAAGGGCTGACATTAGTATGTTCTGTGTTCTAAGGACTCTTTCAATGTTTATATTCTATGTTCTATAGTCTAGGCTCCAAGTTTCTTCAAGATCAGACATTCAATG